>NC_044044.1:29429678-29742293 GCF_901765095.1 Microcaecilia unicolor
GTTACTGCACTCTAGTTTCATCACATGCCCCCTTGTCCTAGAATTTTTGGAAAGCGTAAACAGATGCTCCACATCTATCTTTTCCACTCCACTCATTATTTTATAGACCTCTATCATATCACCCCTCAGCCGCCTTTTCTCCAAGCTGATGAGCTCCAGCCGCTTTAGCCTTTCCTCATAGGAAAGCCGTCCCATCCCCTTAAGAAGCATGTCACACATCCTAAGGACCTTGTTTACTAAGACGCATTAACATTTTTAACGCGCCTACAATTAAAGTGTGCGCTGTCTAGACGACTATAGGGATACTGTAGGTGCGTACACAGTTAACAGACGGTTAAAAACGGCTCAAGATCATCTCACTTTCAGGAAGTCTCTCAAGACCTACTTATTTGGGCAAGCTTACCCTAAAGATCCCGTCCTGCATCCGTGATCCCTGGACTACAAATCCTATAAAGATCTCGTGAACTCAATAACTTTATCGTGCACCTCTAACTTTACGCCATATATTTCACTTTCACTGTATTGTACTTTACTGTTTGTTTCCTAAATGTTTTGAGCCTGTCAGTGCTGGTAAAATGTGGGGTATAAATGATATAAATAAATAAATAAAAATGCATTAAAAATGTTAACGTGCCTATAACATGGCTTAGTAAACAGGGACCTAAGGGGTCCTTTTACTAAGGTGCACTGAAAAATGGCCCGCGCTGGTGTAGAGGTGTATATTGGATGCACGCAGGTCCGTTTTTCAGCACGCCTGCAAAAAAAAGGCTTTTCTCAGCCGAAAATGGATGTTCGGCACAATTAAAATTGTTGTGCGTCCATTTCGGGTCTGAGACCTTACCACCACCCGTTGACCTAGCAGTAAAGTCTTGTGCATTAACTGGGTGGTAATGGTCTGTGCGCATACAACTCAGATTACCGCCCGGATAGCGTTGTGCCCCAGAAACTTTCCAGCGTGCTTCGTGGACGCACGTAAAAAAAAATGAAATTACCACCTAGCCTCTATCACATTTTCAAAGCACTTTGAAAATGAGCCCCCTGGTAGCCGGGCAGTAGCTCAAATTTGCATAGGATGCATGACTTAGTAAAACGGCCCCTTAATGTAATTCTGGTGCATAGTATTAAAAAAGGCAGCTTATGTTTCAGACAAGTACCCGATTGAACATGATTGAATATTGATCAAAATATTGAAAAAATGAGACAAAAATGATAAAAAATTATAAATGTGAGAATAATTTCATGGGAGGTTTTTTTTAGAGGACTGATGAAGAAGCAGGGCAGGGCCAAGATACTGTTTGGACGTGACCTAAGCCACTGAAGTCCTTTTTCCTCTTTTTATTTTTACTTTTAGCAAATTGGATGTTACTTGCAAGCACTTTATTACATAAGTACATAAGTAATGCCACACTGGGAAAAGACCAAGGGTCCATCGAGCCCAACATCCTGTCCACGACAGCGGCCAATCCAGGCCAAGGGCACCTGGCGAGCTTCCCAAACGTACAAACATTCTATACAATCAAGCCATTGTGACATCACTAATGAGGTTGGCTCTTATTGGTGGAATGAGCCACTATGACATCACAATAGGTTAAATCACTGCTCTATGTAATAAAAGTGAGCCAAGTAGAGGACATAAGTACATAAGTAATGCCACACTGGGAAAAGACCAAGGGTCCATCGAGCCCAGCATCCTGTCCACGACAGCGGCCAATCCAGGCCAAGGGCACCTGGTGAGCTTCCCAAACGTACAAACATTCTATACATGTCATTCCTGGAATTGTGGATTTTTCCCAAGTCCATTTAGTAGCGGTTTATGGACTTGTCCTTTAGGAAACCATCTAACCCCTTTTTAAATTCTGCCAAGCTAACCGCCTTCACCACGCTCTCCGGCAACGAATTCCAGAGTTTAATTATGTGTTGGGTGAAGAAAATGTTTTAAATTTACTACACTGTATTTTCATCGCATGCCCCCTAGTCCTAGTATTTTTGGAAAGCGTGAACAGACGCTTCACATCTACCTGTTCCACTCCACTCATTATTTTATATACCTCTATCATGTCTCCCCTCAGCCGTCTCTTCTCCAAACTATTATTATTATTATTTGTTACATTTGTATCCCACATTTCCCCACCTTTTTGCAGGCTCAATGTGGCTTACATTTTACCGTTAACGGCGTTAGCCGATTCTGGTCTGAATAAATACATGGTATGAATGAATACAAAAGTGATATTGTGGTAGAGTGAGGTATATGTATGGTAGGTAATTGGGGGGAACTCAGAGAGGGAGAGGAGAGGAAGAATCAGGTAATGTCCGCTACGGTCTTTGGTTATATTGTGTCACAAGTGACCGGTATTGTTATGTTGGGTCGTTGGGGTATGCTCTTCTGAACAGGCCTGTTTTTAGTGCTTTCCGGAAATTTAGGTGGTCGAGCATAGTTTTTACTGCTTTTGGCAGTGCGTTCCATAGTTGTGCGCTTAAGTGGGAAAAGCTGGATGCATAGGTGTATTTGTATTTGAGTCCTTTGCTGCATGGGTAGTGGAGGTTTAGGTATGATCGTGTAGATTTTGTGGTGTTTCTGGTTGGTAGGTCGATGAGATCTGTCGTGTATCCTGGTGCAAGGGCGTCGCTGCTATGGGGCCTTTGGCCCTGGACCCCCCTACCAATGACCCTCTCAACCCCCCCTCCCGCCGTCAACCTGCCGTCGCCATCTGCTACCTGTGATGGTGGGGGACCCCAACCCCCGCTAGCTGAAGTCTTCTTCTTTCCTTTCAGGTGCAGGACATCAGACTCAGAAACCTGAAAGGAAGGAAGATGACTTCGGCTGGTTGGGGATGGGGTCCCCCACCAGAACAGGTAGGCGACAGCGAGCGAGCGAGCGGGCAGGGGGGGGGGTCGAGAGGGTCATCGAGAGGGTCGGCGGCAGCGGTTGTCGGCAATGATGATGGCAGCGGCAGCGCCAGGGGGTGGCAGCGCTGGCGCTGGCGCCAGGGGGGGCTAAACTGTGCCCCCTCACCTTGGCTCTGGCCCCCCCTACCGCTGAAGGTCAGATACGCCTCTGTCCTGGTGCCTTTATAGTAATATTAGTGCATGGCCATTAATAGAGAAAATTGAAAATTGACCATTTCCCGTCATAAAAATTACCTTAGAGCATGGGGAAAAGCTACATAAGGATAAGCTAAGACCAACTTGTATTACAGCTTAGTAAAAGGACTCCATAGACATTAAACTAGCAGTTCTCAACCTAGTCCTCAGGGGACACCTAGCCAATCAGGTCTTCAGGATACACACAATGAATATGCATCAGATTGATTTGCATACAATGGAGTTAGTACATGGAAAGTTATCACCTACGTGTTCGTTGTAAATATCCTGAAAAACTGACTGGTTGGGTGCGAATTGAAGATCCCTGGGTTAGGCTGAAAAAGGACCCTTTGCTGATTTGCATACTCTGGTTCTGAATTGATTGGATGGAAACACAATATTTGAATGGGAGAATGCGCTAAATGATTCTATATTTATTCAGGAATCTGTGGGGGTGGGGGGGGGGGGAAACATGATTCAATAAATTGGCTATGCAAAAAAGGTTTGCGTAAACAAATATAACTTCAAAACAGAACAATCATTTTCCACAATGAGTTCTCACGATCTTTTACATGGCATGCAAATAAATCCACTCTTTGAACACTATGTAAGGGAATGTCCTTGATGTTTGCCCACTACAACGCTCTGGAAACACCTTTACGAAAAGGCGAGAAGGATTTTCTTTCACCAGCATGAAATTATTAGCTTGTGTTTGTATTCTGTCATATTCGCTTTGTGAGTGAAATCATTCTCTTTCACTTTTGAAAAGATTGTATGTCTAAATAATCTTGCTGTCGCAGTTAAGTAATGTAGTTTTATCCTTTTTTTTTTCACAAAGGTACTATGGCGCAAATCGTCCTGCAGCAGAAAAGTAACGAGTTAGCCCAGCCAGGCACATCCTTGGTCTTAGAATGTGCTGTTTCTGGCTATGATATTAATGCTCGCCACATGTACTGGATAAGACAGCTCTCTGGAAAAGGTCTGGTGTGGATAGCAGCTTTTAGGACTGGTTACACCACCTACATCAATGGTGATTTCCGGGGAAGAGTGACTCCTTCTACAAGGGGCTCGACTGCACTTCTGCAGATAGACAGACTGACAGCTACAGACACGGCAGTGTATTACTGTGCCAGTGACTCACAGTGCTACACTATGAGCTTTATCTTGTTCAAAAACCTAGAAAAATGAACACTCACGTTCATCCTCCCTTGTTCTTTTGGCAGTGGACTCAGATGTTTATGCATCTATGGCCAAGACACTCATAGAATCTATGGGTCTCAGCCTTTAATGTGCACTAACAAGTTAATATACATAGTACATAAGCACTGCCACGCTGGGAAAAGACCAAAGGTCCAGCACTCTGTCTCCGACAGCGGCCAATCCAGGCCCCAAGAACCTGGCAAAAACTCAGCAAGGCCAGCTGCCATCACTACCTTCTCCATCAATGAGTTCCAGAGTCTAACCACGCGCTGAGTGAAGAAAAACTTTCTCCAATTAGTTTTAAACCTACCACATTCTAGTTTCCATCTTGTGTCCCCTGGTTCTATTATTGTTAGAAAGTGTAAACAAACGCTTCACATCTGTCCGCTCTACCCCACTCATTATTTTGTAGCCCTCTATCATATCACCCCTCAGCCGCCTTTTCTCCGGGCTAAAGAGTCCTGAATGAGTACATGTTAATTTGAGTTAACCAAAAAGTTAGCAAACGAGAATACTAGGGCTGGTGTTAGCCAGCATTATCGTGCTTTAATATGTTAATCCAAATTAGTAAATCCGACAATAAATTTGATAACCCACAATGCGGAAGCATAAACACATTCGTGTCAGTAAGAGATTCTGTAGTAAGAATGAGATGTGGAAAATTCTTAGGAATGGATGAGAGTAATATCATCAGTCAGACATTACCAATCTTCATGGTAGGGTAAAAAAATCACTAAGGGGCACCTTAGGTGCAAAACGTGTGTGTTGAGCATTCGTGGCGTTCTTGGAAGACCAGCCATGTAAATGTGAACAATGGATTAACAAAAGATTCTGGTGAACATATCCACATTGATATAAGAATAAACTCCACACCGGAAAAAAAATATTCTCTAAAGTATGACTACATTTATAGAATAGGCTTAAATTTCTGGGCGTTATTTAGAATAAGCCGAGTGCCTCTCCATGTGACCAAATTTGGTCGCATCCATTTAGGCCATGTTTTACTTGGCGTAAATCCTGACGCCTAAATTAGGTGCAGAGTGGTTGTGTTCTATAATAATGCACATAGATTTTAGAAACGCCCATACCCTGCTCATGGCCACACCCCCTTTTCAACTATGCGACTTAGAATTTATGTGCACCACAATGCAAAATACATATGGAGGGGCATAATCGAACGGGGCCAGCCATCTATATGGGCGGCCATCTCTAAAGCCGGCCCCGGAAAACGGCACACCCGACCATATTATCGAAACAAGATGGCCGGCCATCTTTCGTTTTGATAATACGGTTGGGGCCGTCAAATCTCAACATTTGGGCCGCCCTTAGAGATCGCCGGTGTTAGAGATGGCCGCCATTGGTTTTCGCCGATAATGGAAACTAATGGCGGCCATCTCAAACCCGGCCCAATCCAAGCCATTTGGTCACGGGAGGAGCCAGAATTTGTAGTGCACTGGTCCCCCTCATATGCCAGGACACCAACCGAGCACCCTAGGGGGCACTGCAGTGGACTTCACAAATAGATCCCAGGTGCATAGCTCCCTTATCTTGGGTGCTGAGCCCCCCAAAACCCACTACTGTACAACACTAGCCCTTAAAGGGTAATGGGGAGAACTTAGATGTGGGTACAGTGGGTTTCAGGTGGGTTTTGGAGGGCTCCCATTTACCATCACAAGTGTAACAGGTAGGTGGGGGATGGGCCTGGGTCCGCCTGCCTGACGTGCACTGCAGTACCCACTAAAAACTGCTCCAGGGGCCTGAATAGTGCTGTGATGGAGCTGGGTATGACATTTGAGGCTGGCATAGAGGCTGGCAAAAAAATGTGTTTTAATATATTTTTTTTGTGTGGGAGGGGGTTGGTGACCACTGGGATAGTAAGGGGAGGAAATCCCCAATTCCCTCTGGTGGTCATCTGGTCACCAGCTTTTTAAGGGACCAAGTAAAGTCGGCCAAATGCTCATCAGGGCCGGCCTTCTTTTTTCCATTATCGGCCGAGGCCAGCCATCTCTTAACCATGCCCCCGTCCCGCCTTCGGTACACTGCCGACATGCTCCCGGGAACTTTGGCCGTCCCTGCGACGGAAAGCAGTTGAGGACGGCCAAAATCGGTTTTCGATTATGCCGATTTGGCCGCACCTGAGAGAAGACCGCCCATCTCCCGATTTGTGTCAGAAGACGGCCACCCTTCTCCTTCGAAAATAAGCTGGACGGTAGCCAGGCAGTAGCTCAAAATTGACGTGCATAAGATACATGATTTATAAAACGGCCCCTTAATGTAATTCTGGTGCATAGTATTAGAAAAGGCAGCTTATGTTTCAGACAAGTACCCGATTGAACATGATTGAATATTGATCAAAATATTGAAAAAAATGAGACAAAAATGATAAAAAATTATAAATGTAAGAATAATTCCATGGGAGGTTTTTTAGAGGGCTGATGAAGAAGCAAGATATTGTTTGGACGTGACCTAAGCCACTGAAGTCCTTTTTCCACCTTTTATTTTTACTTTTAGCAAATTGGATTTTACTTGCAAGTACTTTATAGACAGTGTGTTTTTTCTAGCAAAAAAGGTGCCAGTACTCAAATGCCAGGCCACCCATCAGGGGTGGGGTGATCACTGAGGGACCCACCCCACAATGACCAGGCCCCCTGCAACCACTCGCAGGATCTATGGCAAGGCAGAATTTGTATATAGAATCTGAGCTCTTTCATTATAATATGAGGACCATGGGTCAATTTTAGCAGACAATGGAAAAGGTGCCGGTACTTAGTACCCCCAAGTAGCCCCTCAAAAAAAGCCCTGTTTATAGTAATATTAGTGCATGGCCATTAATAGAGAAAATTGAAAATTGACCATTTCCCGTGGTAAAAATGTCCTTAGAGCATGGGGGAAAGCTACATAAGGATGAGCTAAGACCAACTTTTATTACAGCTTAGTAAAAGGACTCAATAGACATTAAACTAGCAGTTCTCAACCTAGTCCTCAGGGGACACCTAGCCAATCGGGTCTTTAGGATACACACAATGAATATGCATCAGATGGATTTGCATACAATGGAGTCAGTACATGCAAATTTATCACCTGTACGTTCGTTGTGAATATCACGAAAAATGACTGCTTTCTGAATTGATTGGATGGAGAACACGCTAAATGGTTCTATATTTATTCAGGAATCCGTGGGGAAAATAAACATGATTCAATAAATTGGCTATGCAAAAAGAGTTTGCGTAAACAAATATAACCTCAAAACAGAACAATCATTTTCCACAATGAGTTCTCACGATCTTTTACATGGCATGCAAATAAATCCACTCTTTGAACATTATGTAAGGGAATGTCCTTGATGTTTGCCCACTACAACGCTCTGGAAACACCTTTACGAAAGGCGAGAAGGGTTTTCTTTCACCAGCATGAAATTATTAACTTGTGTTTGTATTCTGTCATATTCGCTTTGTGAGTGAAATCATTCTCTTTCACTTTTGAAAAGATTGTATGTCTAAATAATCTTGCTGTCGCAGTTAAGTAATGTAGTTTTATTCTTTTTTTTCCACAAAGGTACTATGGCGCAAATTGTCCTGCAGCAGAAAAGTAACGAGTTAGCCCAGCCAGGCACATCCTTGGTCTTAGAATGCGCTGTTTCTGGCTATGATATTAATGCTCACCACATGAGCTGGATAAGACAGCTCTCTGGAAAAGGTCTGGTGTGGATAGCAGCTTTTAGGACCGGTTACACCACCTACATCAATGGTGATTTCCGGGGAAGAGTGACTCCTTCTACAAGGGGCTCGACTGCACTTCTGCAGATAGACAGACTGACAGCTACAGACACGGCAGTGTATTACTGTACCAGTGACTCACAGTGCTACACTATGAGCTTTATCTTGTTCAAAAACCTAGAAAAATGAACACTCACGTTCACCCTCCCTTGTTTTTTTGGCAGTGGACTCAGATGTTTATGCATCTATGGCCAAGACACTCATAGAATCTATGGGTCTCAGCCTTTAATGTGCACTAACAAGTTAATGTACATAGTACATAAGCACTGCCACGCTGGGAAAAAGACCAAAGGTCCAGCACTCTGTCTCCGACAGCGGCCAATCCAGGCCCCAGAACCTGGCGAAAACCCAAAATGTAATAACGATCAATGGACTTTTCCTTCAGGAATCTGTCCAGACCCCCTTTAAACTCAGCAAGGCCAGCTGCCGTCACTACCTTCTCCATCAATGAGTTCCAGAGTCTAACCACGCGCTGAGTAAAGAAAAACTTTCTCCAATTTGTTTTAAACCTACCACATTCTAATTTCATCTTGTGTCCCCTGGTTCTATTATTGTTAGAAAGTGTAAACAAACGCTTCACATCTGTCTGCTCTACCCCACTCATTATTTTGTAGACCTCTATCATATCACCCCTCAGCCGCCTTTTCTCCAGGCTAAAGAGTCCTGAATGAATACATGTTAATTTGAGTTAACCTCAAAGTTAACAAAAAAGAATACTAGGGCTGGTGTTAGCCAGCATTATCGTGCTTTAATATGTTAATCCAAATTAGTAAATCCGACAATAAATTTGATAACCCACAATGCGGAAGCATAAACACATTCATGTCAGTAAGAGATTCTGTAGTAAGAATGAGATGTGGAAAATTCTTAGGAATGGATGAGAGTAATATCATTAGTCAGCCATTACCAATCTTCATGGTAGGGTAAAAAAAATCACTAAGGGGCTCATTTTTGAAAGAGAAGGACGCCCATCTTTCGACACAAATTGGGAAATGGGCGTCCTTCTCGTAAGGTCGTCCAAATTGGCATAATCGAAAGCCGATTTTTGGGCACCCTCAACTGCTTTCCGTCGCGGGGACGACCAAAGTTCACGGGGGCGTGTCGGCAGGGTACAGAAGGCGGGACTGGGGCGTGATTAGGAGATGGGCGTCCTCGGGCGATAATGGAAAAAAGAAGGGCGTCCCTGACGAACACTTTGACAACTTTACTTGGTCCATTTTTTTTCATGACCAAGCCTCAAAAAGGTGCCCAAACTGACCAGATGACCACTGGAGGGAATCGGGGATCACCTCCCCTTACTCTTAATCACGCCCCAGTCCCACCTTCACAACGCCTCCGACACGCCCCCGGGAACGTTGGTTGTCCCTGCGACAGAAAGCAATTGAGGAAGGGCCAAGTCGGCTTTCAATTATGCTGATTTGGGTGACCTTGCGAGAAGGACGCCCATCTCCCGATTTGTGTCGGAAGATGGGCGCTCTTCTCTTTCGAAAATTCACCTGTTAGTGAGTTATGCGCATAAATCTTAATGCAAATAGTTCTGATAATTCCTTGTTAACATCCAACTGACAGGGCTGATTAGCTAGTTAACCAATTAAGTTATATGCATTGTTATAGAATACGCTTTGATTTCCACGTGGAAATTAAGGCATGATACATAGAATTTAAGGGGCAATCTATCTTGAGTCCATAACAGCGTTTTTACATTTTCAAAACATAAATTGGAATATATGATTGTGAACTGTATCTATAATCAGATATCTGATTAACCTATACGACAGTTCCATAAGAACATAAGAGTAGCCATACTGGACCAGACCAATGGTCCATCTAGGCCAGTATCCTGTTTCCAACAGTGGTCAAGCCAGGTCACAAGTACCTGGCAGAAACCCAAATCATGGCAACATTCCATGATACCAATCCCAAAGCAAGCAATGGCTTCCCCATGTCTGTCTCAATAGCAGACTATGGACTTTTCCTCCAGGAACATGTTCAAATCTTTTTAAAACCCAGATACATTAACCGCTGTTACCACATCTTCTGGCAAAGAGTTCCAGAGCTTAACTATTAACTATAAGTGTATTAAGAATTTCAAATTCAAGGATTACCTTGATTGAAGGTACAGTAGTTAGAAATAGAAGCATTCAATTTTGTGACAACAAAAATTCACAATGGGATCTTATGAAAGGTAAACCACAAGTGAAATAGAAATATTTTACATACAAATATAAGAAAACCATGCTGGGTCAGATCAGGGTCCACTGAGCTCAACATCTTGGTTGCAACTACCCAACAGATCCCAACTGTATTTTCTATAGTTTTCCATCTCTGTTGACAACACCCTCATCCTCCCCGTCTCTTCAGCCCGCAATCTCGGAGTCATTTTCGACTCCTCCCTCTCCTTCTCTGCCCATATCCAGCAGACAGCTAAGACCTGTCGCTTCTTCCTCTATAATATTAGCAAAATTCGCCCATTCCTCTCTGAACAGACCACCCGAACCCTCATCCACTCGCTCGTTACCTCTCGTCTTGACTATTGCAACCTTCTCCTCGCTGGCCTCCTGCTTAGCCACCTATCCCCCCTTCAATCTGTCCAAAATTCTGCCGCACTCCTTATCTACCGCGTGAACCGATACTCTCATATCACCCCTCTCCTCGCTTCACTGGCTTCCGATCCGCTACCGTATACAGTTCAAGCTTCTCCTACTGACCTTCAAGTGCACTCAATCTGCAGCCCCCCTTTACCTCTCTATCCTCCACTCCCCTTAGGTCCCCGCCCGTAACCTCCGCTCTCAGAACAAATCACTCCTATCTGTACCCTTCTCCACCACCGCTAACTCCAGACTCCGCCCCCTCTGCCTCGCATCACCTTATGCCTAGAACAGACTTCCCGAGTCCATACGCCATGTGCCCTCCCTGCCCATCTTCAAGTCCTTACTCAAAGCCCATCTCTTCTCCCTTGCTTTTAGCGCCTAACCACCTTCCCCATTCATGATACCTACACTGACTACATAGTTTGTTACCTTTAGATTGTAAGCTCTCTTGAGCAGGGACTGTCCTTCCCACGTTTAAACTTGTACAGCGCTGCGTAACCCTGGCAGCGATATAGAAATGCTAAGTAGTAGTAGTAGTAGTAGTAATTTGTAGTCCGGTCTATCTGGCTAACAACCTTTCATAGTCTTTCTTGCAGGAACTTGTCCAATCCTCTTTTGAATGTTGGTTGACTTGACCACATCCTCCAGCAAAACATTCCACAGCTTAATAATATTTCTATGATTTGTTTTCAATCTGCTGGTCATTATTTTCATGGGCTGTCCTCTTTGTGTGTTATATGACAGGTTATATGACTCGTGATTTCATAAACATATCATATCCCCTCTTAGTCATTTTCTCTCCTGGCTGAAAAGCCCTAACCTGTTTAGTGTCTCTTCATAAAGAAGGTATTCCATTCCTTTTGTCATTGTTGTCAGCCTTCCCTGAACCTTTTCTAATTTTGCTATATTCTTTTCGTGATGGGACATAACTTTCTACAGACGCCGGCTCTGAGGTCTTAATATCCGAATGAGGAAACAAGAGCTGACTGATTTCAAAGCCACTCAGGAAACCACACACAGGAAATCTGGTTAAACAGAAGCACTTGTTATCCAAATTATTTGTATTGAAACCAATATAGCTCAACATAGAAAATACCCTTCTCCTCCACTGCTAACTCCAGACTCCGCTCCTTTTATCTTGCTGCACCATATGCCTGGAATAGACTTCCTGAGCCGGTACATCAAGCTCCATCTCTGGCCGTCTTCAAATCTAAGCTAAAAGCCCACCTTTTTGATGCTGCTTTTAACTCCTAACCCTTATTCACTTGTTCAGAACCCTTATTTTATCATCCTCACTTTAATATTCCCTTATCTCTTGTTTGTCCTGTTTGTCTGTCCTAATTAGATTGTAAGCTCTGTCGAGCAGGGACTGTCTCTTCATGTTCAAGTGTACAGCGCAGCGTACGTCTAGTAGCGCTACAGAAATGATAAGTAGTAGTAGTCGTCTTTGGGATTCCGGAATCTTGCTACTCTTTGGGATTCCGGAATCTTGCTACTTTTTGCCCTTATTCCTTATTTGTCCTGTTTGTCCTAATTAGATTGTAAGCTCTGTCGAGCAGGGACTGTCTCTTCATGTTCAAGTGTACAGCGCAGCGTACGTCTAGTAGCGCTACAGAAATGATAAGTAGTAGTAGTCGTCTTTGGGATTCCGGAATCTTGCTACTCTGAGATTCTGCACAGAATCTTGCTACTCTTTGCCCTTATCCCTTATTTGTCCTGTTTGTCTGTCCTAATTAGATTGTAAGCTCTGTCGAGCAGGGACTGTCTCTTCATGTTCAAGTGTACAGCGCTGCGTACATCTAGTAGCGCTTTAGAAATGATAAGTGGTAGTAGTAGTAGTAGTAGTAGTAAATGATAACAAGATGTCCATGAGCACTAATGAACATTTAAATTCCAAGCATATATCCTCTGATAGTTTTCAATGGGTGTCCCAGTGCATCTGGCGTAAATATCAACAAAGCTTTATATGTGGTCACGTAACTGTGATTCCTAAGAAACCTCATCCACACTAGATAAGCAACTGGACAAGATGGCGCCATTTCTGCATTCATGACATACTTCTGTTTGGGAACTGAATAATGCTCTGTGGAATCGGGTGCATTTCTATCCATTTACTGCTGGATTCTATAAGCCTAGCATTCCACGCTGATATGTAAGCGTATTCCATAACAGCGCATGTAACTTAATTGGCTTAACAAGCCAATCAGCATTTTGTAACAGCACTTAACAAGCAATAATGAGTACATCTCAGTTTTACAACAGTAGGGGGCATATTGACGTTCATTGACAGAGAGTTTCAGGGGCGTAGCCAGACAACAGATTTTGGGTGGGCCTAGGCAAGAATTGGGTGGGCACCAAGTGTTATTCCCCCCCCCTAAAAAAATGATCTCAGCTGGTGGGAAAACGCTTCTTTCCACCTTGGCAGCAGGCATGCACTGAAAACTGAGCATGTGCAGGTGCCGATGTCATGGAAAGTAGCGTTTTCGTTACCATCAGGGGAAATTTTTCAGCTGGCGGACCCTGGGATTCCCACCAGTTACCACTAAACATGTGCTAGTGTTGGGTGGGCCTGAGCCATAAATGCG
The DNA here is from genome assembly GCF_901765095.1 of Microcaecilia unicolor. Taxonomy (NCBI): domain Eukaryota; kingdom Metazoa; phylum Chordata; class Amphibia; order Gymnophiona; family Siphonopidae; genus Microcaecilia; species Microcaecilia unicolor. Next base: position 29,442,912 of record NC_044044.1, read on the forward strand.
TGGGCCCTTGCCCACCCAAGCCCACCTGTGGCTACGCCACTGGAGAGTTTCTCCATGTGTGTGTGTGCTTGCATGCACACACGCATGTGGCATGTACTGAAATAGGAGATGCAAATTCCTTTGGGCCCTGTTGCAGATAACTCGAGCTAAGCTTTAGTAAAAGACCCCTTAAGTTCATTAAAATTAGATGTTGATGATAAAGATGGCAAGTAAAATCAGGAAATTATAATATTATTATTATTATTAATAGTAGTAATATAGTTTCCTAAAACAACTTTTTTTTTGTTTCCTTGAAAGAATTGCAGTGTTTTATGGTTTTATAATTATTGGAACATTGACTGGTGATGCATTTCTTGCTATTTTGTTTTCCACGAGGAAGGGAATAAGTATTGAAACTGAGCCTCTGTAGCTATGGGTGAAGAGAAGATGCTCCTTCATGTTCCCTCTTCATAAATTGTTTTCGATGAAAATGTTCCACAATGTTTTCTTCTTCCTTTTCATGGTCAAGCTGTGACTTCAGCCCTATTCACGGTTTGCTCTAAATGATTTCAGTCATGATTTTGCTTTTGTTTAAACAGCGCGATATGCAAATTAAGTTAGGGAACTTCCTCTTAAAAGATCTCCTCCTGATGCACTGGGCACTGTCCAGGTAATAGTCAGGGACAGTGACACCACAGAGGATCCGATAAACTTAAATTAATTTTTTTCTCCAGAAACGGAAAAAATATGATATTTCCTCTGCGCTGTCTTTTTTTCGTAGCATTGCTTCATGGTGGGTAAATTGCACAGCCTTGCAAAGATCGATATGAAGGGCTAAAAATGATGATTCATAATATCTACCCTATATTTCTTTACATGTAGGCGCCTGGTCGGCAATAGAATTTATCCAGCCGGGTCCACAAATGAAGAAACCAGGAGAATCCTTCACGCTGTCTTCGAAAGGCTTGGGATTCAGTTTCAAAGATTACTGGATGCACTGCTTCAGACAGGTGCCCGGTGAAGGGCTGGAGTGGGTGGCAGCAATAACCAACGGAGGTTCCTCCAAATACTATCATCAGTCTGTCCAAGGACGGTTCACCATCTCCAGAGACGATGCCAGCAGTGTGGTATATTTACAGATGACCAGCCTGAAAACTGAAGACACTGCTGTTTACTACTGTAATAGATGCACAGTGGCCAAAATACATCTGGCATCATGCAAAAAGCCTTTGCTTTGGGGATTTCACTGTGATTGTTTGTTTGGCAAAGCGGTTTTAAAAGCATCATACTGAGGAACATTTCCCAGAAAAACTGGACCAGAAGGATGTGAAGTCAGCTCCCCAAAGTCACATAGAGAGTCAGTGGGAGACCATGACTCACGGTTCAATACATTCAGGGGCTTTTTTTATGAAGGCGTGGGAGAGAGGGAAGGAAGGCGTTTGACAAAGTACCTCATGAAAGACTCCAGAGGAAATTGGAAAGTCATGGGATAGGAGGTAGTGTTCTATTGTAGATTAAAAACTGGTTAAAAGATAGAAAACAGAGAGTAGTAGGGTTAAATGGTGAGTATTCTCAATGGAGAAGGGTAGTTAGTGGGGTTCCCCAGGGCTCTGTGCTGGGGCCGCTGCTTGTTAACATATTTATAAATGACCTAGAGATGGGAGTAACTAGTGAGGTAATTAAATTTGCTGATGACACAAAGTTATTCAAAGTCGTTAAATCGCAGGAGGATTGTGAAAAATTACAAGAGGACCTTACAAGACTGGGCGGCTAAATGGCAGATGACGTTTAATGTGAGCAAGTGCAAAGTGATGCATGTGGGAAAGAGGAACCCGAATTATAGCTACATCATGCAAGGTTCCACGTTAGGAGTCACGGACCAAGAAAGGGATCTAGGTGTCGTCGTTGATGGTACGTTGAAACCTTCAGCTCCGTGTGCTGCTGTGGCTAAGAAAGCAAATAGAATGTTAGGTATTATTAGGAAAGGAATGGAAAACAAAAATGAGGATGTTATAATGCCTTTGTATTGCTCCATGGTGCGACCGTACTTTGAATATTGTGTTCAATTCTGGTTGCCGTATCTCAAAAAAGATATAGTGGAATTAGAAAAGGTGCAGAGAAGGACGACGAAAATGATAAAGGGGATGGGACAACTTCCCTATAAGGAAAGGCTAAAGTGGCTAGGGCTCTTCAGCTTGGAGAAAAGGCGGCTGAGGGGAGATATGATAGAGGTCTATAAAATAATGAGTGGAGTTGAACGGGTAGATGTGAAGCGTCTGTTCACGCTTTCTAAAAATACTAGGACTAGGGGGCATACGATGAAGCTACAATGAATCGGAGAAAATGTTTCTTCAGTTTTTTTCACTCAACGTGGTTAGCTTAGCAGAGTTTTAAAAATATTGGACAGCTTCCTAAAGGAAAAGTCCATAGACCGTTATTAAATGGACTTGGGGAAAATCCACTATTTCCGGAAGTTTAGGTGGTTGTTTGTAGTTTTCAAGGCTTTTGGTAATGCATTCCACTGATGTGTGCTTATGTAGGAAAAACTGGACGCGTAAGTTGATTTGCATTTGAGTCCTTTAATGACATGGGATATGTCACTGCAAATGACAGCCCATCCCTGTGACAAATAGAGGAGTATATATTGTATTCTAAAAAGCCCATTGCAGTCCAAGGTTAACGGATATTTTTCTCTTTATTGTCTACTGTACTGTTACCCTTTATTTTCATCATCGTAGCATCACACGCAGTCGATAGCTGAAATAATTTATTTATTGTTGACAATAAAGGAGTACTGCCATGTGTATTAGAACAAAAATTCCCTCGATCATTTCAGGACGAGGGACCGTGTCATGCCAGTCTTCTCCTACAGTTTCCTCTTTTACAGTCCAGTCGGAAATTCCCTCCTTTGGTTTCAAAATCTTCCTTGGACCTACTCTAGTCTACTTGTAAAACAGTATTTCTATACACAATGCGTCTCACAACGCAGGCTCTCGGCACACAGTCAGCCATACTTTCTTTTATCATAACCAACAGACAGGAGTCCATTTCGATAGAAAGTGGAGTTTATTTAGGCTGTACTTGTGAGCAGAATACATGTATTACATCTCTTGCCGTATTGTTAATATTTAGCTCCTGCCTGGGTACTCAGCTTTTTCCTCTAGTTGCCTCACAGGTGCACCGTCCAAGCGCCCTGTGTCTACTCTCTGTGCTGTCTCTATGAGCACCCGTTGTCATACGACGCATCCGATGTACAAGGCCTCCCGACCGTCCAAGCCGGAAGACAAGCTGTCCCAATGCTCTCTTTCACGTCTCCGCTAACATGCGGGCATATGTATCTTTCATTATATTTCAACTTAACCCAACAATGATTTAACACATAACTTACAACCCTTAGTTGCCAACATGCTGAGTACCCAGCGCTAGCTGTCACAGTATAACTGTCTTAAGATAACGCAACTGTTGTAGCGTAACGCCCGGCCACGACGACTGCTGCCAGTAGGGTGGGTGGGTTGGGAGAGCGTTGCTCTTGTTTCGCTCTCTGCTTTCGAATTGCCTGCTTCTCCTGCCCTTGGACTTCCTTCCTCGTCCTTCTCCCCTCCTTTTCTCCACCCCTTCTTCCGTCTTAACTCTTTCCTCGCTTTTGTACTTTGCTATTCCTCACCTCCTTCTTACTATCCCAACCCCCCTTCCCCACCCCGGTTTTCGTTGGCCTTCGGCCCGGTTGTGGCCGGCATCCCCTTATTGGGTCTGCCTAATTCTTTTCCTCTACTCATGCGCCTCTTGTCCCTTCTGTGTCCTGAGAAATAATCCTGCCATGGATGAGAACAGATCGTACTCAATGATTGCACCATCTTTCCAGAAACACAAGTCCAATTACGTCAGTAACATGCTATTTTTCAAATTCCTTTTCTCTTTTTTCCTTGCTTGGTAATATTGATTCTGATTTATTATAAAGCTGGTGATGCAGCATATGTACAAATGCAAGCTAAAGAGGATATCTTTATATCATACAATTTCAACGATCCCCTTCTAAAATTGTTGGTTATTAACAGTTGACTTCAAACCACATAGTTCATGTATATTTTTAGCAATTCTTTTTCCTCCTCCGTTGAAGGACTGTTAAAAATATACATGAAATATGTGGTTTGAAGTCAACTGTTAATAACCAACAATTTTAGAAGGGGATCATTGAAATTGGATGCAACATATTTTACTTTTTATGATAGGCGCATCGTAGATGATTTTGAAATAGTTTCAGATACTTTTCTATGAGAGAATCAATGTGTGGTCATAGGGTTCTAGCAGTAACTGCCCTGAGTAAAATGTTTCAAGCTCTGCTTCACTTCTTTTACAGATTCGTTATCTCTAGTGCAGAAGCGCAAAAGATGTGGTCAAGTAAAGTGTTTCTATTCTATGCAAATTAAGATATGCAAATTATGTGGCTGTTTAGGCAGGTTCCATTCTCTGGGGAGCTGGCTTTCTGAAGTCAATGCAAAACAATTTTCCTCTGACATCACATATAATGGACACCCTCACCCCAAACCCCCTGAATAAACATCAGGCTTACTCTGTTAGCTATGCTATTCAAGCTGCATCTATGGGTTCTTTTAACCAGCCTCTCCTGTAAGTAATTTGCAAAGCGTTCAGAGGTGGGTTCAGTCCATCTACCATTCCATCTGTAAACCGTTCATAAATTACATTCAATTTAGGCTTGGGGTGAAAGACCCCCATAGTCCGGGATAAGGTTGAGAGTATTTTCAAGAAGGTAACCTTTTTTTTAAATAGTATTTTGATTAAGATTTTGAAAGTAATTTACTGGACTCATCCTTACAGAAATAGGTTGAGGCAAAAACCCCCCAGAAAAATCAAACTTTCACAAGTATTTTAACATAATTCAAATCCCTAATAGAAGAGAATAGGGTGACCTTGAAAAGCACTGCGAATTTTGCCTGTACACCTGTTGTTGTTTTTTCTTCTTGATTTATGTCATGAATCGATAAACCGTCTTTCTACAGTGTGCTGCATTCCATGGGTTGGTTTTTTAAAAAAATTTTGTTTGCTTCTTTGTTTTGCAGGTTGCAGGGCTGAGATCATTTTGAATCAGGTGGGTTCAGCAGTGGTACAGCCAGGAGCGTCTGTTTCGCTAAAGTGCACAGTCTCTGGATATGACATTGCTAGCGTTCGAATGCACTGGGTTCGCCAGACTTCAAGCAAAATCATCTTCTATGTGGGTTCAATCCATCCTGGCCATACAACAGTCACAAATGAAAACCTGAAAGGAAGAGTAACTCTTTCGTTACAGGACTCCACTGCCTGGTTACAAATAAGCCAAACGACCACCACAGACACAGCTGTGTATTACTGTGCGAGAGAGCCACACAGTACATTTTCACGATTGGCCTGTCATTCAAAAACCTCGACACAGGAGGCATAGAGGGTACACACACTCTTTGATCTAGTTTTAATATTTGCACTGTTGCTATTCACCATATATATAGTAACATATAGTAAATGACGACAGATAGACTTGTACGGTCCATCCAGCTGCCCAATAAAATAAACTCGTTTTACATGGTATTTTTTTTTTTAAATTTTTGTTCCATTTGTACCCCGCACTTTCCCACTCATGGCAGGCTCAATGCAGCTTACATATTATATACAGGTACTTATTTGTACCTGGGGCAATGGAGGGTTAAGTGACTTGCCCAGAGTCACAAGGAGCTGCCTGTGCCTGAAGTGGGAATCCAACTCAGTTCCTCAAGACCAAAGTCCACCACCCTAACCACTAGGCCACTCCTCCACTGTTGCTACTATTTGAGATTCTACATGGAGGCCCTTTTGAGCTTTTTTTTGTAACTCTAAAGAAATCATAATTAAACAATAAACACCTGAATTCACCCTAATTATAGTTGGTTATCTTCAGTAGAATCCCAAATGTCTTATTGGTTCCAAACAAGGTTACTGCCATTAGGTATCTCCTGACTGATTCCTCTGGTTTCCAAAAATACTAGGACTAGGGGGCATGCGATGAAACTACAGTGTAGTAAATTTAAAACAAATCGGAGAAAATGTTTCTTCACCCAACGCGTAATTAAACAATGGAATTTGTTGCCGGAGAACGTGGTGAAGGCAGTTAGCTTGGCAGGGTTTTAAAAAGGGTTAGACGGTTTCCTAAAGGACAAGTCCATAAACCGCTACTAAATGGACTTGGGAAAAATCCACAATTCCAGGAATAACATGTATACAATGTTTGTACGTTTGGGAAGCTTGCCAGGTGCCCTTGGCCTGGATTGGCCGCTGTCGGGGACAGGATGCTGGGCTCGATGGACCTTTGGTCTTTTCCCAGTATGGCATTACTTATGTACTTATCTTCACGCTTTCCAAAAATACTAGGACTAGGGGGCATGCGATGAAACTACAGTGTAGTAAATTTAAAACAAATCGGAGAAAATGTTTCTTCACCCAATGCATAATTAAACTCTGGAATTTGTTGCTGGAGAACGTGGTGAAGGCGGTTAGCTTGGCAGGGTTTAAAAAAGGGCTAGACGGTTTCCTAAAGGACAAGTCCATAAACCGCTACTAAATGGACTTGGAAAAAGGGGTTGGACGGTTTCCTAAAGGACAAGTCCATAAACCACTACTAGATGGACTTGGGAAAAATCCACAATTCCAGGAATAACATGTATAGAATGTTTGTACGTTTGGGAAGCTTGCCAGGTGCCCTTGGCCTGGATTGGCCGCTGTCGTGGACAGGATGCTGGGCTCGATGGACCCTTGGTCTTTTCCCAGTGTGGCATTACTTATGTACTTATGGTTAGAGAACTGCAGCTCCTTACTACTACTACTATTTAGCATTTCTACAGCGCTACAAGGCATACGCAGCGCTGCACAAACATAGAAGAAAGACAGTCCCTGCTCAAAGAGCTTACAATCTAATAGACAAAAAATAAATAAAGTAAGCAAATCAAATCAATTAATGTGAATGGGAAGAAAGAGAGGAGGGTAGGTGGATGCAAGTGGTTACGAGTCAAAAGCTATGTTAAAGCTTCTCGTACTTGCTTAGTTTCATCGTCATGGATTCGTCGTCCGCGTCATCCGCGTAAACACTACTGTTACTGAGAGCTGGCAAAACTGATTGAAATATTTTTTTCTAATACATTAGGCAGTTTTTTTTCGCTCTTACTAGGAACTAATATATCAAATCTTTAAATTACTCGGTCCTAGGCACACATTTCTCTCCACCACCTTCATCCAATATTCATCACCTCTTCAACTGTTTTTTTCCAATTATTTTTTTCTATTTTCTCTACATGCCTCAGTGGTACTCATTGCCCAGTCATGATTTCTGTGGCAATGCTTTTAGCACCCAGATCTTCATCGGCTATATATTGCAGAAATTTATATATATATATATATATACTTTAACCACTTATCTGTGTAGACGTTCGGACTGGGGCTCAAAATCGTCCGACATCCACGTTTCGCTATTAAGCTGTTTCAAGGACTTGCCCCTTTGCCGTTCTAGCGCCAGCTTCGCTACATTACTAACGGGATAACCCCTGACGGACCCGTTTCGCTACTGCTTTTTCAAGGATCCCCACCCTTGCAGCTCCCAGAGTACAGGTCAGAAAGTGGGGATCCTTGAAAAGGCGGTAGCGAAACGGGTCCGTCAGGACCTCACTTTTGGAACGTGGATGCAGAGCAGCGAAGCACAGTCTTATAAAGATAAGTGGTCTCCTAACTATTTTTCTGAATTGCCACACAACATAACTTAAAGAGATTGACGAGAGGTTTTTTTCCCCATGATTACTTTTTACTGTGTGCCCACTACAAAGAAATTTTGTGGTTAGAGTTAACCAAGAGTGGCTACAGCAGTTATGAGGTTTTTCCTCTCACATACACACGTAGACACAAAAAAACCCCCGTGTAGGTTAGAAGTGTACTCGCATTGATTCACTGAGTGTGTAGTTATAAAATATGAGCCAGTGTGCATAAATCTACGTGCAGGGATTTACACCAGCTTTTCATTGGCGTAAATCGATGTGCAAAGATTTAGTCACGGCATTTAGAATACACTTAGGCGTGATTGCCTAACGCATGTTAATTTTAGACACCATATATAGAATTGGACCCAGCGCAACGCGAATCATTAGTGCGCACTAAAACCGCTAGGACGCCTCTCAGTGATCCAACCTAGGGCCAATTTTGTTCAATGTTTTTGTGAGCAGTACTGCAGGAGGGTTAGTAGGAAAGGTTTGCTGTTTTTGCAGATGCCATAAGTACGTAAGTATTGCCATACTGGGAAAGACCAAAGGTCTATTGAGCCCAGCATCCTGTTTCCAACAGCGGCCAATCCAGGTCACAAATACCCAGCAAGATCCCAAAAATGTAAAAAAAACATTTTATACTGCTTATCCCAGAAATAGTGGATTTTCCCCAAGTCCATTTAATAACGGTCTATGGACTTTTCCTTTAGGAAGCCGTCCAAACCTTTTTTAAACTCCGTTAAGCTAACCGCCTTTACCACATTCTCTGGCAACCAATTCTAGAGTTTAATTACACGTTGAGTGAAGAAACATTTTCTCTGATTCATTTTAAATTTACTACATTGTAGCTTCATTGCATGCCCCCTAGTCCTAGTTTTTTTGGAAAGCGTGAACAAACGCTTCACATCTACCCATTCAACTCCATTCATTATTTTATAGACCTCTATCATATCTCCCCTCAGCCACCTTTTCTCCAAGCTGAAGAGCCCTAGCCGCTTTAGCCTTTCCTCATAGGGAAGTCGTCACCTCCCCTTTATCATTTTCGTCGCCCTTCTCTGCACCTTTTCTAATTCCACTATATCTTTTTTGAGATGCAGCGACCAGAACTGAACACAATATTCGAGGTGCGGTCGCATCATGGAGCGATACAAAGGCATTATAAGATCCTCATTTTTGTTTTCCATTCCTTTCCTAATAATACCTAACATTCCATTTGCTTTCTTAGCCACAGCAGCACACTGAGCTGAAGGTTTCAACGTATCATCAACGACGACACCTAGATCCCTTTCTTGGTCTGTATCAGAGTGGACCCTCCGAAGGAGTAGACAGAATGATAAGTGATCAAAAATTTCTTGAAATATTTGGCAGTTAAGTTTCCATGCTAAAAGAGTCGGATCATGTATTTGGGATGCAGAAATCTGACGGATCAGTACACATTGGGAGAGGAGAGCTGTTATCATTTGCCATGTTCCCATAGATGTCTATAGTGCATGAAAAAATAATCCACTGGGGAGGGTCCTTTTACTAAAGTGCGCTGAAAATGGCCTGTGCTGGTGTAGGCACATGTTTTGGACGTGCGCAGATCCATTTTTCAGCGCACCTGTAAAAAAAAAATACCTTTTTTATATTTTGGCCAAAAATGGATGTGTGGCAAAATGAAAATTGGCAGACGTCCATTTTGGGTCTGAGACCTTACCGCCACCCACTGACTTAGCGGTAAGGTCTCGCGCGTTTTAACTGGGCATTAACGGTCTACGTGCATACAATGCCTTTTACCATCCGGTTTCTGCTGATCGCGCCAGAAACTAAAAATTCCTTTCCAGCGTGCGTAGTGGACATGCGTAAAAAATGAAATTACCTTCCGGGCCACTTGGTAGCCGGGCGGGTAATTCCAAATTGATGCATGTAGGGTGTCCGTAGGTGTGTACGTGGCTTAGTAAAAAGGCCCCTAAGAATGGAGCCAGTTGCAATGGAAGACAGTACACCAGGTTCGAACTCTGGACTGATACCCAAGAAGCTTGACTCAAATTCCATTGCTGCTCTTTGTGGTCTTAGACAAGTCATTTACAGGAGACATTATCATCGTGGGCTACCATTAAGACATGTTATTTTAGCACAGGTCCCATTTTAATGCAAAGAGACAGACTGCAGTTACGAACATAAAAATCCTAATAAATAAATAATGCATTAATATCAAATATTTTTTTTATTTAAATATATTTATTGACAACATCAATGGTAAACAACTCAACATGCTCTATTTACCCAACATACAAGCAATAAGATAACATGCTGAAACCATATAACGTGTATATGTCCCTTCCTTCCCCCACCATCCAACCCAATCCACCTCCCCCCCCCCCCCCCTCCACTACTTCTAAACCCAAGAACTCAGTATGCCTGGGTTGCCCACATTCCACAAAACTTGGAAATGTATCCAGGGACTAGGCTAAGAGTACAAGCCCGACCCCTCCCTCTCCCTACTCCTCGTCCATAAACATGTACTGTTTCCCATCCATACCATCCTTAACATGCATTGATAAGCAAACTTCGTCCCCTTGGGCTAAGAATTTGAATATATGGCATCCATATTTTTTATAAAAGAAGAAACAGCACCACAAAGTCATTTTAAATAAAGTTTTGTTATTGAAATAGGCACATCTGATTATGCATTTTGGAGTGGAGTACAAATTGCCCCCTTTTGGATTTGATCCATAGCGGAGCCCAATAGGTTGGTTCTGCCGTGTCCTTCTATTATCAGATTTCCTTCATCATAGAAATGTTGTACCTGAAACCTTAATGGGGTTGACCCGTGAATACCCCTGTCAGTACAACACTATAGATCTGTAAAACCAGATCCCACCTCCCCCAAGGAAGACATCAACTCTTCTCCAAAAAGTTACCTGACATCCTTTTTCAGCACTAAGTTTGATCATGAGCCAGCATTAACTCCATAATAAAGCATTTCAGATCTCCTACCCTCATTTTCATCCTTGAGAACATCACTTTCCATTGTCTTTCCTTCTTTGGTCTAGTTCTCAGAAAGCCTTAGAAAGAACCAAGTTTCGCCTTACCGCTTTCTTGAAAGACTTTTTCACTTCCTTGTTCCTCAGGGTGTAAATGAAAGGGTTCAGGAGTGGGGTCACTAATGTGTTAAGGACAGACACCACTTTGTTTAGGTTTAGTGAAGAAGGCGCGTCCCGCCTCACATACATGAAAATGACTGTTCCGTACAGTATTAAGACAACAGTGAGATGAGCCCCACAGGTGGAGAAAGCCTTTCGCTGACCTTCATTGGAGGGAATTCTCAGTATGGTAGAAATAATGTAAATATATGATATCATGGTGAAAATAAATGAGCTTAGGAGAACAACGGTAGCAAAGAGAAGCACTATCATCTCTAGCAAAGATGTGTCTGTGCACGCCAGTTTTAGTAGAGGTACAACGTCGCAGTAGTAATGATTGATGACGTTGGAACCACAAAAGGGCAAACCACACACCAACACCGTCTGAATAAAGACAGTCAAGAACCCACCCAACCAGGAACCAAAGGCCAGTCGTATGCAAATGCAAGAGCTCATGATGATGGTATAATGCAAGGGGTTGCATATGGCTAGATAGCGATCAAAAGACATGACTGCCAAGAGGAAGAACTCAGTAGCCCCCAGGAAGAAATGGAAAAATGCTTGCGTCACACAACAAGGCAAACAGATCGTTTTCCTCTCAGCCAGAAAGTTGACCAACATTTTGGGTACGATAGCAGTGGTGTACCAAATCTCCAGAAAGGACAGGTTGCAAAGGAAGAAATACATGGGGGTGTGGAGGCTGGGATCGCTTTTAATTAAGGTGATGATGGTGACATTCCCTGCGATGGTGCATGTGTAGACCAGCAGAACGATCAGGAAGAGGAAGACACTGAGATTGCGAAGACTCGGAAATCCTAGAAGGATAAACTCCGTTACAACTGTCCTGTTTGATGTGGCCATATTTGACTGGTTCTTTCTCAGAATTACAAGGTCAAATAACTACGACATAGATACCTGGAACAGAGAAGCAATGCCATTAATAAACCATTGGGAATTTGGTAGAGTAACTAACATTATATCATAAAGAATATGAGGAGTGACTAGACTACAGGTGACTAGAAAAATCATATCTGCAACCAATGCCATATAACGCTAATAATTATAGTGAGCTACATCTTGGATTATATTTTATAATAAGTTTACATTAGCATAAAAATGATAGCGTTCTATACAGATAGGTTTCACTTGAAACAACAGTGAAAGCAAGTTTTTCTGTTCTGAACAGTGCAGAGTATAATATATTTTACTAAGAAGGGATCTGGGTGACAGGTAGAGCTCAGGAGAGAACTGGGAAGAAATCAGGTTCAGGGGAGGGTGATTGTGACTGAAATATGTTGGTATAATATAAAGAAAGGCAGCACATTCAAACATGTAATATTTTCATTGTCTGACTCCGAGAATGCAGGTTGTTCTCTAATGTAAACCGTATTAACGACAAAATAATAAAGGGTGAAACAAACATATATATGTGTTCTTAACCTACACCTCAACGATGAAAGGCCTCGTCTCCATTATTGTTAATGATTCCAAATTATAGTAGACAAAGCAAAACTTAATTTCTATTAGGATGAGTTAAATACAGGAGGCAAGATAGCTGTGTGCAAAATGATTCTCCAAATCATAGACTATAACCATGGGAAATTCAGCTATTTAAACTCATCTTTATTTTGAATAATTACTGATCAAAGACAATAAGGCAATGCTCCAGTCAACCAAGGGATCAAAAACTCAACAGCTTTCACTACCTCTGAGGGTGAATAAACATCTCAGTTGTGTAATTACAGCGACAGAAATACGAGGACTGTAAAAACATGAAAAGTGTGAGGTTCCACCTGGGAAAACTCTACCCAGAGTCTTGAAACTACATGTGCAATACCTCTCCCAAGTTTCTGAATCCTCTGAAGTTTTCCTTAAAACTTAGATCAAATAGAGAAAGAAATGACCAAATCATTGGTCAGGTTTCTTTTAAAGTCCACTGAATAATCTTTAATATCTACAAGTTACCTCTCTTGATCGATTCATACATATGCAATACATTCATGTCTATATTTCCATGTGTACCTTTACAGATCTACCTGTCGATGTACAGACACTTCATCACCTGATACGTCATCAACTATATGGAAATCAATTTTACAAAGAGATTCTATTCTAAAATATTTTATATAGTCTCTGCAGGGAATATTGAACATTTGGTAGGCATTGACCCCCCCCCCCCCCCCCCCAGATTCTATATCCAGCGACTAAAGATCCTCATGCAAATTAGCACATGAACGGATTTGCACAAGGACCCCTAAAGCTTAGAGGTCCTTTTACAAAAGCATGCTAGTGTTTTAGCATGCGCTAAATGTAAAGAACAAATAATTATTTGTAAATAACAAATAATCAAGAAACGTCAAACGGCCCAAACCACAGCAGCCAGACTCCTATTTGGAAAGTCGAGATACGAAAGCGCCAAACCCCTACGTGAAAAACTACATTGGCTTCCAATCAAAGAATGAATTGCGTTCAAAATCTGCACCCTGGTTCACAAAATGATTCACGGTGAGGCCCCGACCTACATGGCAGACCTCATAGACCTACCAACCAGAAACACAAAAAGGTCAGCACGCACATGCCTAGATCTCCACTACCCAAGCTGCAAAGGACTAAAATACAAATCAACATATGTATCCAGCTTCTCCTACATAAGCGCACAACTATGGAATGCACTACCAAACGTCATGAAGACAATGACCCAACAAACTGCCGGAAATCATTAAAAACCAATCTGTTCAAAAAAGCATACCAAAATGATCCAACCTAAATGCCTGAACCTTGCAACACAACGAAACTTATATCGGAACTGGGATAAACTTACTCTTCCTCCTTGACAACCTAATCTACTCTGTCACTTATGAACTTCAATGCAATACCACTCTGTATTTCTCATTCCGGAAATGGCGATCGCCACTACGGTATAATGTAAGCCACATTGAGCCTGCAAATAGGTGGGAAAATGTGGGATACAAATGCAACAAATACATAAATGCTAGAGATGCCCATATATTCCTAATGGGCATCTCTAGCATTTTGCGTTGGCTAAAAACGCTACTGTGCCAACCAATCAGCTCTGATAATTGGATGTTAATAAGCAATTATCCGTACCAATTGGGACTAATTAGGATTTGTGCACACAACTCGCTAAGCATATTCTATAAAGTAATGTGCATAAATCAGACTGCTCGGATCTCAAAAGGGGCGTGGCCATGGGAGGAGCCTGAGTGGGTCATGGGCCTTCTGAAAATGTATGCACTCTGTTACAGAAATGCCCGATCTACGCCCAAATAAGGCGTGGGCATTTACACCAGGTTTTAGTTGGCCAAAATGCCTGTGCCTAAATTTTAGTTGTAGCACGTCCGCTATGCATATTCTATAAAGCAGTGATGGCGAACCTTTCAGAGACTGAGTGCCCAAACAGCAACCCAAAATCTAATTATTTATCGCAAAGTGCCAACAGGGCAATTTAACAGGTGGTGCATTCCCCCCTCCCCCTCCCTCTCCCCCTGTCCCCCCTCCCCTTGACCCCTTCCCCCTCATCCCCCTCCCTGTCCCCCCATCCCCCTCCTTCTCCTGTCCTCCCTCGCTCGTCCCTCATCCACCTGCATCCGAGTTCCAGGCCCCCCTCCCTCCCTCCCAGTTCCAGGGTCCCTCCTCCCTCCGAATTTTAAAAGTAATCTATTTTACCTCGTCGGGGTTAGGGTGGAAGCATGCAGGCTCTGTGCTTAGTTCAGCTTTCCCTTCTCTCTCTCAGCTATGGTCCCACCCTCATTTCCTGTTTCCGCAAGGGCGGGACCAGAGCTGAGTGATTTTCGCCGATAATGGAATCTGAGGCCGGCCATCTCAATCCCGGCCAAATCCAAGGCATTTGGTAATGGGAGGAGCCAGTATTTGTAGTGCACTGGTCCCCCTCACATGCCAGGACACCAACTGGGCACCCTAGGGAGAACTGCAGTGGACTTCATTAATTTCTTCCCTTGGGTGCTGAGCCCCCCAAATCCCCCCCAAACCCACTCCCCACAATTGTACACCATTACCATAGCCCTTATGGGTGAAGGTGGGCACCTACATATGGGTACAGTGGGTTTTGGAGGGCTCACATTTACCACCACAAGTGTAACAGGTATGGGGGGGATGGGACTGGGTCCGTCTTACTGAAGTGCACTGCAGTACCCCCTAAAACTGCTCCAGGGACCTGGGTATGACATTTGAGGCTGGCAAAATATGTTTTGGGTTTTTTTTTAGGGTGGGAAGGGATTGGTGACCACTGGGGGAGTACGGGGAGGTCATCCCCGATTCCCTCCGGTGGTCATCTGGTGAGTTGGGGCACCTTTTTGAGGCTTGGTCATGAAAAAAAATGGACCAAGTCGGCCAAATGCTCATCAGGGACGCCCTTCTTTTTTCCATTATCGGCCGAGGATGCCCATCTCTTAATCACACCCCAGTCCCGCCTTCGCTACACCTCAGACACGCCCCCAGCCAAATGCTCGTCAGGTCCGGCCTTTTTTTTCCCCATTATCGGCTGAAGCCGGCCATCTCATAACCACGCCCCCGTCCCTCTTCGGTACACTGCCGACACGCCCCCTTTAACTTTGGCCGGCCCTGCGACGGAAAGCAGTTGAAGCTGGCCAAAATCGGCTTTTGATTATACTGATTTGGCCGGCCATCTCCCGATTTGTGTCGGAAGATGGCTGCCCTTCTCTTTCAAAAATAAGCAAGATAGCCGATTAACTGCCAGTGTTCAGCACTGAACCAGTCAGTTATGCCCTCAAAATAGCTGATTTTGGCTTGGGTACTAACCGGCCATTTTCAACAGAACTTTCCAGTTGCGCCACTGAATATGTCTGGTTAGCTCCAGACATGTGATTTAAACAATCAGGAGCCTCTTCTGGCTGTTTAAATCCTTTTAAGTATCAGACTCCTAATTTCTATAGGTCCAATTTAAACATGGTTGTTACACATCTTGGAGTTCTTCCCTTTGACCCTTCTAGGTCTCCTTTTGTGCAGCAGAACATGATATCTTGTTTCTAAACACCAATGATTGTTGGGGGGGGGGGGCGGAATCATCTAAAGATGTTACAAATGCACAGAGCACTCTACCAGAACCCTTATCCGCCCTCTTATCACCTCTCGCCTAGATTATTGCAACCTGCTTCTCACCGGCTTCCCACTTAGCCATCTCTCTCCTCTTCAATCAGTCCAAAACTCTGCTGCGCGACTCATTTTCCACCAGAGTCGCTATGCTCACATTAGCCCTCCCCTCAAGTCACTTCACTGGCTCCCTATCCGTTTCCACATACAGTTCAAACTCCTCTTATTGACCTATAAGTGCATTCACTCTGCAGCTCCTCAGTACCTCTCCACCCTCATCTCTCCCTACACTCCTCCCCGGGAACTCCGCTCGCTGGGAAAATCTCTCTTATCTGCACCCTTCTCCTCTACTGCTAATTCGACTCTGTTCCTTTTATCTTGCTGCACCTCACGCCTGGAATAGACTTCCCGAGCTTGTACGTCTAGCCCCGTCTTTGGCCGTTTTCAAATCCAGGCTGAAAGCCCACCTCTTTAACGCTGCTTTTGACTCCTAACCACTACTCACGTGCCCTGAACCCTTTTATCCCCACCTCTTTAATTCCCTTACCTCTTAATTGTTCTGTCTGTTTTGTCTGACCTATTTAGATTGTAAGCTCTTTGAGCAGGGACTGTCTATTCATGTATGGTGTACAGCGCTGCATATGCCTTGTAGCACTATAGAAATTATAAGTAGTAGTAGTAATGTAGAAGCCTGCCCTTGCAGATCAGCAACGCAGGACGTCAGACTCACAGAAACAGAAGCCTGCGCGGCCACATTGGTGACCGGCAAGGTCAGGCTTCTACATGGAATGTTGCTAGTGGAAGAGTAGCTTAGTGGTTAGTGCAGTGGAACATGGGATGTTGTTACTATTTGAGATTCTGTTGTTACTATTTGAGATTCTGTTGTTACTATTTGAGATTCTGTTGTTACTATTTGAGATTCTGTTGTTACTATTTGAGATTCTGGAATGTTGCTATTACTTGAGATTCTGTTGCTACTATTTGAGATTCTGCATGGAATGTTGCTATTCCACTAGCCACATTCCATATTTAGATTGTGAGCTCTTTGAGCAGGGACTGTCTTTTCATGTATGGTGTACAGCGCTGCATATGCCTTGTAGCGCTATAGAAGTGATAAGTAGTAATATTAGTAAGGCATGATCTTCAGACACTAGAAATGCATCACCCCAGAAGTGACCGATTACATGTTAACTTGCAAGGAAATATGTAGAAAGATGTAATTGAAAATATTAGTGTCACTGCAGTCATTATATGATGTGTCACGTCATAATGCAATATTTCCTTCCCCAAAGAAATAGAAAGTCAAGTGTTAAAAGTTTTATAGTAACAAAATCAGCCTTCTCCAAATATTTATGCATGCAGTCCATCACATCTGCACTGCGAGTCTTCCTTTGAATGGCCGTTTCCACTTCAAGGCGTTCCAAGAGTCGATTATGCAAATTCATAGGCAAAACGTCTAGATTAAAAGTCAGGAGTGTCCTGGGAAGCTGAATGATCACAGAGTGATTGAGAGAGTTTATGGCCTAGAAAAGAATTTTGTCGCCTAAATTGGTTCATTTTTCAGATAAAACATGAAGTTTTTGGTCAGTTGTCTGGCTTTCCTGGCAGTCTACCCAGGTGAGTGAACTACGAGAGAAAATTTTAATTTCTAAGGAAGCAAAATGTTGCAGAATTACTAATTACAATTCTACTTGTTTCTTTTTTTTCCTCCCTAGGCGTCCAGTCCAATGTTCAACTAATTCAATCTGAGTCAGTAGTTAAGAAGCCTGGAGATTCTGTAACATTGTCCTGTAGAACCTCTGGATATGCCTTCACCAGCTACTGGATTAACTGGGTTTGTCAAAGTCCTGGGAAAGGGCTAGAGTGGGTAGGACAAATTTATCCTGGGGATAGTGACACACGCTACGCCCAGTCCTTTGAAGGAAGATTTAAAATCACTGTGGACACTTCTAGCAGCTCATTGTATCTACAAATGAATAGACTAAAAACTGAAGACACCGGCACATATTACTGCGCAACAGACACAGTGAGAATCAGGAAGCTCAAAGCAATACAAAAACTATTTAGTACAGAAATGTAGTTCTGAACTAAACCAAAAGGGGGCAGCCGCATCTTGCAAAACACTATAGCACTGCACAAATTATAATGGCAACATGAGTTCCAAGCACTCTGCTTAATACATTTACAAATGTATCAGCAGCCCCAAATGAAAGTGAGCTGGAACAACACTTATCCCTGAAAAAATGGATTGTTGCATGCCCTAAACCCGCGCCTACATTACCTATTTTCAGCGCACCTTTTTTTTTTTACTCCCGTGTAGAACATAGGCTTGGATCCTGTGTCTAAATTTACACGTAATTCTAATTAGTGCTAATAATGGCTTGCTAATAAGCCAATTGATGCTAATTAGCTGATTATTCAATTAGGTTGTGTGTGTGCAAATTGAGCATATGCACCCAGATTTCCACATCCAATTTTTAGGGATTTTTTATAGAATTTGGGAGATAATGAGCTGTGCAGCATTTAACGTGTGCTAAATCCAGTAGTGCACCTTAGTAAAAGGACTCCATAATTAGCACTTACGCATATCAGGGGCGTAGCCAGACCTCGGCGGGAGGGGGGATTCTAGAGCCCGAGGTGGGGGGCACTGTTTAGCCGCCTCCCCCGCCTTCCACCAAGCTGCCACCACTGCCAAAATCCTCCCCCTCAGCCGCTGACCTCCCCTGCCACTGCCGTCCACCCCACCGCCGCCAGGTACCTTGTTTTTGCTGGCGGGGGTCCCCAACCCATGCCAGCCGAAAAGTCTTCAGCGCTGGTCTACTCTGGCACCGTCGCTGTGTGAAGGATCTGTTTCGAACGCCTGACGTTCTGCACCATGCACGTCCTGTATGTAGCCCTGTGCAGGACGTCAGGCGTCAGAAACAGATCATCACACAGCGAAGGCGCCGGAGTCGACCGGCGCTGAAGAAGACTCTTCGGCTGGCGGAGGTTGGGGACCCCCACCAGCAAACAAGGTACCTGAAGTGGTGGCAGGGAGGATGGCGGCGGTGGCAGGGCGGGCTGGGGGGGGGCGGCGGCTGTGGGGGTCAAATGTAGAGGGGGACCATGGTTTAATCTGTGGGGACCCATGCCCCCACGTAGCTACGCCCCTGGCGCACATAAACCCCTAAGTTCGATTCCATAAGGTGTTTCCCAAATCCAGTCCTGGAGTACCTCTCGCCAGTCAGGTTTTCAGGATATTCAAAATGAATATGCCTGAAAGAGATTTGCATATAATGGAGGCAGCGTATGCAAATCAAGTTCATGCATATTCATTGTGGATATCTTGAAAACCTGACTGGCAAGGGGTACTCCTGAACTGGACTTGGGAAACACTGCGCTAGAGCATGTCAATACAAGGAGGCAAACCCTTAATTTTGTGTTTCCCAACGAGGAAGGGAGTGAAGCTAAAATCTGCTCATGAAAGGTCTTTTGCTTCTGGTGCAATTAGGGGTCCTTTTACAAAAGTGAGCCGAAAAATGGCCTGCGCTGGTGTAGATGCGTGCAGATCCATTTTTCAGCACACCTGCAAAAATGGCCTTTTTTGGGGGGAGGGGGGCGAAAATGGATGTGTGGGAAAATGAAAATTGGCGCGTGTCCACTTTGGGTCTGAGACCTTACCGCCAACCCATTGACTAAGCGGTAAGGTCTCACGTGTTAACTGGGTGGTAATTATCAGCGTACATATGATGCCGATTACCACCCGGTTAGCGCCACACGTCGGAAAATTATCCGGCATGTGTTGCGGATGCGCATAAAAAAATGAAATTACCGCCAGGGGCACGCGATAGCCGGGCAGTAGTTAAAAAAAAATTGACATGAATGGCCCGCACGTGCGCGCCTATGCGGCTCAGTAAAAGGGCCCCTTTATCTGGAATTATTTACCTTTGAACACTTGTCTATTTTCGACTTACATGGAATTTAGAACGAAGCTGCAACGTGGTCAAACTTTTGTGCATTTCCTAATATTCTAATTGCTCAGTTCTGGAAAAGTTTGCAGCTTTTTTTAGTTTGCCTTTTGTCACACCAACACACACAATATCACCATAATCCAACCAAGATATGGTAAGTGCATGCATTAATGTACGATGGTAGATAAAGGCCACCGGCAGCATCCACTGGAGTCATCAAACAAATATTTCATGGAGCAGATTTTGCCATTAATGTATAAAATCCTTTTTTGAACACTACAGAAATAAGATTTTCAAAATTGAGTTCATGATTCCTAAATATTTGAAACCGATATTCTATAAGAACAGTTGAACACCCTAAAGTTCTTTTGGCATACTGCAACCCGCGATATCGGGGAGCTTAACTCTAGCTGTTTCTTTCTAGAATTGCCGCATAATATTTCCTCACCCAACGCATAATTAAACTCTGGAATTCGTTGTCGGAGAATGTGGTGAAGGCAGTTAGCTTAGCAGAGTTTAAAAAGGGGTTAGACGGTTTCCTAAAGGACAAGTCCATAAACCACTACTAAATGGACTTGGGAGAAATCCACAATTCCAGGAATAACATGTATGGAATGTTTGTACGTTTGGGAAGCTTGCCAGGTGCCCTTGGTTTGGATTGGCCGCTGTCGGGGACAGGATGCTGGGCTCGATGGACCCTTGGTCTTTTCCCAGTGTGGCATTACTTATGTACTTATGCATTTAGCAGGGTATACGGGTAGCGACCTCAGAACATTCCACCACATTTTCTGGAAATGGGCGTCATGTCTGCCTTATATATGTGGAGAACTAACAGCTTTATAACATAACCCTAGTGTTGGAAATTCTCGTAGAAATCAAACTACTGCAGATCAACGTCTGAATTTATATAAATGCATTAAAAGAGCAGCCGGGCAATTTTCACCACTACGTAATTTGAATCAAAGCCGGTTTTAGGGCCCTTTTACTATGCCACGTAAGCACCTACCTGCGCCCAACGCACGCCAAAATGGAGGTACCACCCGGTTTCCACGTGGCTTTTGCGGTAATTTAATTTTTGGCGCACATCTGATAAGCGCAGCTGAAAAAAAATAACTTTTATTTTTGGACGTGCGTATCAGACGCCCGCCAAGTGGCATTTGACGCATGTAGGTCATTACCACCCGGTTACAGCGTGAGACTTTACCGCTAGGTCAATGGCTGGTGGTAAGGTCTCAGACCCAAAATGGGTGGGCGGCAATTTTGATTTTGTCACACGTCCATGTTCGGCAAAAAATGTTAAAAAGGCCTTTTTTTACAGGCGCGCTGAAAAATAGATCAGCCAACGCCCAAAACTCACGCCTACTCTACTGCAATCCATTTTTCAGCACACCTTAGTAGAAAGGACCTCTTAATTTTTCAAAATCCAACCTAAGCTTAACTGCTAAAGCCTTTTATCTACCGTTGCATGCAAATTCGGAAACAAATGTCCTGTTAAATATGCCGGAGGCACTGAAACCTCACTGGAGTTGACATCCTTCACTGAGCCTGGCAGAGAACAGCATTAACAGAGAAAATGAAGATGATGCTTCTGATCGGTTCTGTTTATTTCTTGTCACTTTCCACAGGTAAGAAGCAATGATGGATCATTAGCTTCAGAAATGAAGCACAGATAGAGAGTTGTACATGTTTTAAATATGGAAAATTGTCTGGTTTGCAGGTGTGAGGTCTGAAGTTCTGCTGGTCCAGTCAGGTTCAGAAGTGAAAAAGCCTGGAGAATCCGTCAAGTTGTCCTGTAAAACCTCTGGGTTCGTTCTCACCAGCTACTACATGCACTGGATTCGCCAGTCCCCAGGAAAGGGACTGGAGTGGGTAGGACGGATTGACCCAGAAGATGGAGGAACAAAGTATGCCGAGTCTCTCAAAAACAGATTTATCATCACCACAGACAACCCTAACAATATGGTTTATTTACAAATGAATGATCTGAAGACTGAAGACACGGCTAATTATTACTGTGCGAGACACAGTGGAAAATTCTCTTCCTGCATTCTGACAAAAACCTCCCAGTGTAAATCTAGGTCACAGCACTAGGGGGCAGCAAAACACAGTTATGACATTTATATCCCACATTAGCCTGAGTAGAACTCAGGTTCAATGTGGCTTACATTTGGATTTTGCTCACACCTTTTTCAGTAGTAGCTCAAGGTGAGTTACATTCAGGTACTCTGGAGGTCGAAAGTGGATGGGGGGGGGGGGAGTGCCAGCGGCGCCCTAAACTTTGCCCTCCTACCTTGGGCTCTGGACCCCCCCCCCCTCCCGCAGAGGTCTGGCTACAGCCCTGGTGCGAAGGCTATTAGATCTGGGTCTCAAGCTCTAATTTAGGGGCCTTTTACGACGACACGGTAGGCTGTGCCCGTGCACTGCGTGCCAAAATGAGACTACCGTCAGGCTAGTGTTCCCCCCTTGCGGTAATTTCGGATTTGGTGCCCGCTGATACCGCCGGGCCAAAAATTTTTTTTTTAATTATTACCTACCACGTGCAGTGTTTCCGGCGTTAATCGGCCGACTGATCGCCACGCGTGTAGCGTGTGAGCCCTTACCGCTAGATCAATGGGCGGCGTTAAGGGCTCAGGCCATAAATAGACACATGCTGGTTTCAGTTTTACCGCAGGCCCTTTTCCTGACCCAATGAAAAAGAGCCCTTTTCCCCACCCCCACTACCGCAGGCCACTTTTAGCCGTAGCTTAGTAAAAGGACCTCTTCAATAATTATGTTTTTATTTCGGTGCCTTTTTTTCATATGTCTTATTTTTTATTTTTATTATGGCTGAGGGACTTCAAAACTGGAAGTAGTTCAAGACGATCTGGACGTCTGTGGTGGCCTAGCTTCAACCATACATTCAAGAAAGGCTTATCACCTTATGTCTGAATACCACGCCTTCCTTTCCTTCATGCAGTACAACTGCTTAAAATATATTGTTTATTTAACAACTGCTATGGAAAAAGTCAAGGAAAAAATGTAATTTTTAAATAAAGCCAATTCAAGTAGTCAGGTGGCATTTGCTGTCCTTCAGGAATGAAAAATGAATATTCATGGGTAAGAGAATTAATTTCCTGCTGTAAACATTTAAGATTCAATGTAAGAGTTGAAAGCGCAGTCTACGAGTGATACCCTGGCTAATATTTTTTTTATATTTAAGAATAGAAGACTGTCTAAAATGACAGACATTTATAATGAAATGTTTTCAACAAAACCATTGAAGCAACAGCTTTCAGCTGTGCAATTTGACTCTCACTCCCCCCCAAACATAGAATCATAGGCGCCCCATATAAGAGGCTTGGGGAGGCTAAGCCTCCCCAGTCAAGCTGTGACCTTCCCCGCCTGCCTCCGCCCCACATGTAGCAAAAACAATTGTATTTTCCGCCGCTGCTCACCCCGCTCTGAGCCCACCCTCAGCTCCCTGACAGCCCTCTGTCCTGGCTCCCCCAAATAGATTTCTCAAAAATACGCCGCGTCAGAGGAGAAAGGAGGGGAAGATGATGTGACACGAAAGCATCCAACGCTCGCGCGTGCAACCGTGAAAACTGGTAGGGGAGGAGGAGTGCTGACTGCACGTCATGCGGCGTCGGCGCCTATGCGCATCCATCTGCTCCACCTTCCCACTTTCACAAGCTGGTGCCGTGGCGGACGCGGTACCGCCTATGAGCATGTGCTTCCATCTTCCCGCTTGCACGCGGTGCCGCCAGTGCCTGAACAGGATGGAATGTTGCAGAAGATGTAATGTTCATCGCCAGACTGCTGCGTCGCCCGGTTTGTGGTTGGTGCAGGGCAGCCAGCTGTTCGGCGGCGGTGCTTGGCCTTGGCTGCGTGAGGCTGTTATGAAGTAAGTGAGCTGTTCTTCTTTCTTCATTTTTGACTTCCGGCTTGGCTGTAGTGGTAAGGTAAGAAGGGTCCAGGGACTCCGTGGCGCATGCTGTGTGAGATTATTAAAAATAAATGCGTGGGCCATCTGTAAAAAGTCTAAAGCTGTTCCAGGAGGATAAGCATTAGGCAGTGCCTTAAAAGGTTAATGTAATCTCCCTCTGACTGACTTAATAAAGATATTTTAAAAAAAAGGTGGAGGACAAAAGAATAACGTACGTGCAGGATGTCAGACTCACAGAAACAGAAGCCTGCGCAGCCTTCTACATGGAATGTTGCTAGTGGAATAGCAACATTCTATGTAGAATCTCCAATAGTAGCAACATTCCATGTAGAATCTCCAATGGTATCTATTTTATTTTTGTTACATTTGTACCCTGCGCTTTCCCACTCATGGCAGGCTCAATGCGGCTTACATGGGGCAATGGAGGGTTAAGTGACTTGCCCAGAGTCCCACTAGCAACATTCCATGTAGAAGTCGGCCCTTGCAGATCACCAATGTGGCCGCGCAGGCTTCTGCTTCTGTGAGTCTGACGTCCTGCAGGACGTCAGACTCACAGAAACAGAAGCCTGCGCAGCCTTCTACATGGAATGTTGCTAGTGGAATAGCAACATTCCATGTAGAATCTCCAATAGTATCTATTTTATTTTTGTTACATTTGTACCCTGCGCTTTCCCACTCATGGCAGGCTCAATGCGGCTTACATGGGGCAATGGAGGGTTAAGTGACTTGCCCAGAGTCACAAGGAGCTGCCTGTGCCTGAAGTGGGAATCGAACTCAGTTCCTCAGTTCCCTAGGACCAAAGTCCACCACTAGGCCACTCCTCCACCCTGTGTAACCATATGTGTAATAACAAGGTCAACCAATAATTTGCATGTTAAAATAAAGAAAGTTCCAAACCCATATTAACACTAGATCGAGAAGCAAGCACCATGAGGTATGGCATAGCTTAGTAAGGTCTAAACTTGGTGCTTATTATTAATACTAATACAATTATATAATAATATTAATAATAATGATATTGACGAGAACAGCAAGAACCTACCTAACCCTTCACTACTCCAATTGCAAAGATATAAAATACAAATCTTCACATGCCACCAGCCTCTCCTTTATAGGCACAGAACTTTGGAACTCACTACCCAAAGACCTGAAACTCACAGAAGACTACCTACAATTCAGAAAAACACCTGAAAATACATCTTTTCAAGAAGTCTTTCCCCACCGGATGTGCCTAATCCCATTTTTTTTTTTTTTTTGCTTGGCGTTTGATCTTCAGGGGAGCGGTTACCTTCTGTTGGCATAAACAATAATATTAACCTCTCTCACAATACGCTAATATATCAACCTAAGTATTTATTGTACTTCTGAATTATGTACTATGTAAGCCACATTGAACCTGCCATACGGTGGGAAAATGTGGGATACAAATGCAATCAATAAATCAATAAATCAATAAATCAATATAAATATTATATCGTATGCTGTCAACATTCCTTCTTGGTGCATGGGATCCCATTACTCATGTTCCTACAGTGATGGGGGGAGGGATGTGTAGAAATATTGCTATTTTGATTATGGGCTCCATTTGCAAGGCTGCGTTTTTGCCACGCACTGCAGCTTTGTGAGGGGGAGCACGTACCACTTCCCACTGAGGTGGTGATAAGCGCTCCAGCACTAAAGCTAAATTAACAATGCGACATCTTGACTTACTTTCCTGTGCTGTTCTAGGGTTTGAAGGTCGATTTTATATGTTATCATGAGGTTATGCAAATCCATTCACTGCTTAAAAACTCGCATAGCTGCTTTCAAGAATGAGGTCAGGAGATCTGGCTTTCTTCAGAGAGGGAGACACTGTTTAATGAAATATTTGTCATTTTTAGAAAAAAAAATGATATTTTTCCTGCAGATACTTTTCATCCTGATGGCTTCTTCGGGTCAGTTATCCTCAAGGGTTACCATAGTTAAATAGAAATGATTTCACTTTACTTAAGGCTCTAAAATTTTCTTCTTTATTTATTTTTTTTTTTCGAACAGGCGTGCAATCAACTGCACTTGTACAATCAGACGCAGAACTTAAAAAGCCCGGAGACTCCTTCAGACTGTCCTGCAAAGCCTCGGGATTCACTTTTAGTGACTATTGGATGAGCTGGTTTCGGCAGAATCCTGGGAAAGGACTGGAATGGATGGGAGAAATCAATCAGAATTCGGGCACTATAAACTATTCACAGAAAATGAAAGGAAGAGCCACAATCTCCAGAGATAACACCAACAGCCTGCTGTATTTACAAATGAGCAGCCTGAAAACTGAAGACACGGCCGTGTATTACTGTGCAAGACACACAGTGACAGGAAGTCTGTGAGAGTCCTGGCAAAATCCTTTCAAAACAGAAATTGATCTACCCCCACACTCTCCCCTGTGTTAAATTATCATTGTTATATCTTCAGATAACGACAAACGTGTAATAACAATTAAGAAACTATCTTTCAAAAGGTCCTTTTTTTTTGAAAAGCAGAAAGCTGAGAAATGATCAGACTTCTTAGTTCATTACCTGAAATGATTACTACTACTACTACTACTATTTAGCATTTCTATAGCGCTACAAGGCATACGCAGCGCTGCACAAACATAGAAGAAAGAAAGTCCCTGCTCAAAGAGCTATGTAATAAAAGTGAGCCAAGTATAGGACAATCAAGCCATTGTGACATCACTGATGAGGTTGGCTCTTATTGGTGGCCTGAGGCATTATGACATCACAATATCACCTCTGATTACAAGAGACTACTACTACTACTATTTAGCATTTCTATAGCGCTTCAAGGCGTACGCAGCACTGCACAAACATAGAAGAAAGACAGTCCCTGCTCAAAGAGCTTACAATCTAATAGACAAAAAGTACATAAAGTAAGCAAATCAAATCAATTAATGTGAACGGGCAGGAAGAGAGGAGGGTAGGTGGAGGCGAGTGGTTACGAGTCAAAAGCGATGTTAAAGAGGTGGGCTTTCAGTCTAGATTTAAAGGTGGCCAAGGATGAGGCAAGACGTAGGGGCTCAGGAAGTTTATTCCAGGCATAGGGTGCAGCGAGACAGAAGGCGCGAAGTCTGGAGTTGGCAGTAGTGGAGAAGGGAACAGATAAGAAGGATTTATCCATGGAGCGGAGTGCACGGGAAGGGGTGTAGGGAAGGACGAGTGTGGAGAGATACTGGGGAGCAGCAGAGTGAGTACATTTATAGGTTAGTAGAAGAAGTTTGAACAGGATGTGAAAACGGATGGGGAGCCAGTGAAGGGTCTTGAGGAGAGGGGTAGTATGAGTAAAGC
Source organism: Microcaecilia unicolor (assembly GCF_901765095.1). Classification (NCBI taxonomy): domain Eukaryota; kingdom Metazoa; phylum Chordata; class Amphibia; order Gymnophiona; family Siphonopidae; genus Microcaecilia; species Microcaecilia unicolor. Next base: position 29,470,068 of record NC_044044.1, read on the forward strand.
GACCCTGGCGGAAGACGAGACGGGCAGCAGAGTTTTGAACCGATTGGAGAGGGGAGAGGTGAACTTAACATGCTTGCTTCATTTTTCTTCGAGGCTCATAAATATTGATGAAAGAACATCACAGTTTGAAAAATAATTTCCCAGTGCACACAGACACCTTTCATGAAACACACAGACAACGCAATCCATCATGCCACCACGATAACATCAAACGTGCTTTCCATGTGAACCAAACAGTTCTTAAGGGATCATTTATAACAGAATACAAGACGATACAATAAGCAGTGATGATCCTAGGTCGGCTGCCACCCGGGGCGGATTGCCGATGTGCACACACACACCCCTGGCGCATCAACCCCCCCCCTCCCCCGGGTGCATTCTTGGCTGCTGGGAGCAGCCGCATGGCTCTCGACTCCGCTGGCTCCCTGCTCTGGAATAGGAAGTAACCTGTTCCGGGGCAGAGGGAGCAGGGAACCAGCGGAGCCAACAGGCACGCGGCTGCTCTCTGCACCCCTCCAGCAGCATGCACCCGGGGCGGTCCGCTGACAATAAGGGCTTATTTTTTGTGAGTTACTAAACTGATTAGTGAGGATTATAAAACAGGAGGCCCTTTTAAAAAGATGGGCTGAAAAATGGCCTGCAGTAGTGTAGACGCGTGTTTCGGACACGGGCGGAATCATTTTTCAGCGCCACTGTAAAAAGAAAAAAATGCCCCTTTTTTAAATTTTTGCCGAAAATGGACGTGTGGCAAAAATGAAAATTGCCCTGCGTCCATTGTGGGTCTGAGACCTTACCACCAGCCATTGACCTAGCGGTAAGGTCTCACGCGGAAACCAGGTGGTAATGGTCTACGCGGGTAAAATGCCGATTACCGCCTGCGTACTGGAAAATAAAAATATTTTCCAGTGCGTATATCGGAAGCGCGGCAAAAATGAAGTTACCGCAAGGTCCGCGTGGTAGCTGAGCGGAAACTCAAAATTGACAGGCGTTGGGCATGTGTAGGAACCTACGTGGCTTACTAAGAGGGACCCCTAGCCATCTCTAGAAATTACAATCCTTCAAAAACATAATAAAATATTTAAACATACCCTAAACAACCAGAATCCTCTTAAATATAACAGCATTCAGCATTTTCCTGAATTTAAAGTAAGAACTGTCAGATCTAAACTCACTAGGTAATAAATTCCAACATTTAACAGCCTGATATGAAAAGGTGAAGGTAAAATATCTCACGTCTAACCTTATGTACAGACGGAAAACTGTAGTAAATAATTTTGAGTTTGCAGATCTCTATTTAAAGAGGAAGAAATAATTATGGGGGCCTTTTACTAAGATGTGGTACTCCCATTTCTAGCGTGTTCATAAAATACGGTATTTGATTTTGCTTTTGCTGGTCCCACGCTAATTTTTTCATTAGCATGCAAGACCTGCAAAACGTTTAATGTTAAGTTACTCCCACATCGTCAGTGTTACAGTATGTGGTTAGCACACGCTAAGGTGAACACGCTACTTTGATGCCTGTTCCCCGCCTGTGCCACGCCCCTTCTGAAAATTATTTTTTTTTACAATAAATGGCATGCAGTTTCCCCAAAAATTCTATAAAAATGCATGCCCAAATTTGGGCACATTCCCGATTTGTGCATGCATTATAATAGAAGAATGAGATAATTAATTCCAATAATTAGCTTGTTAACGTAAGCTGAGAAAGGGGACGTGGAAGTGGGAGGGTAAATGAAACAGTAAATCAAATATTACAATTAATATATCTTGCATGAAATAAACTTCAAAGTATCTGTATTTTCACATTTTATTGATTTTTCAAATTCGTATTCAGAAATGAGTAGAATTCAGACTGCTGATTAATCTTACACAGAATTATGTTCCACACCTCCCAACATCCACCCATTGTATCCCTGACCCCCCCCCCCCCCCAACCCAACACCCCCAATCACAGGCTCCAATCTTCCAGAGACAATCTCCCTATATGGAAGGATGCTCTGTAGTGGTAATACCATCAGACTCCCACTAGGGGTCACCTTTCTCATTTTGATCCCCAGAGCTGGCTGGGGTTGTAGTGGAAGGGACTGTTCTTATTTTTGCCCCACTACACCACAAGGGAGGACCTGAGAGTAAGACCCGGGATTGTGAGGTCAACAGGTGGAGGGGGTTTAGTTTCATTTCATACATGTGGGTGTGGCTTGGGTTCAGGGGAGGAATTTATCAATTTATGAGATAGGGAAGTTGATTGGAGGTATCTAGAGATGTAGCCTCTGATGAGGGGTGTATGGAGGTCAGGGATGCAATTGAGGGTTGTTGGGGGGGGGGGGGGGGAGAGCATTGCCCCAGCAGACTTGTTTTCCCTAATTGCTTTATTTTCTTTGGTCCTGTTCTGTGTTACCTGCTGTGTCATGTGTTATCTGATAATACAAGTAACACTATGCTCTAATATAAAAGCCTGCCCTGTGTGGTACAGTGGCATAGCTACGTGGGGCCACGGGGACCTGGGGCCCTGTAGATTTGTCCCTGGACCCCCCTGTCAATGACCCTCTCGATCCCCTCCTGCCGCCAACCCTCCCCCACCGCTTCTTGCGCAAGGCTTCATTCTGTTTCTGTGAGTCTGACGTCCTTGCACCGGAAGAAGAGGACCTCAGCTGGCGGGGGTTGGGGTCCCCCACCAGCAAAGGTAGCCGATGGTGGTGGCGGGTCGGCGGCGGGAGGGGGGTCGAGACTCTCGGCAGGGTCGTTAGTGGGAGGGGGGGTGTCGAGACTCTAGGCAGGGTCGGCGGCAGGGGGGTCTTGGTGGCTGTGGCGGCAGGAGGGTCGGCAATGGTGGGGGAGGGTCTAAAATGTGCCCCCTCACCTCGGGCTCTGGACCCCCCCTCCCGCCGAAGTCTGACTACGCCCCCGGTGTGGTAAAAGCAGACCAGATGCTTGACACCCCCTCCCCCTTCATTTACCATACAATGAGCTCCGTTGACTAAGGTGCACTAGCGTTTTTTTACTGCACGCTAACCATGTAGGCACCTGTAGGAATATTATGGGCGCCTACATAGTTAGCACGCTAAAAATACCAGCGCCTAAAGTCTGCGCTTACCGCAGGTTAATTTTTGCCGTTAACATGCACTAAGTTCAAAACTGAAAGAGCCCCTGAATTTCCAGACAATTCTTCAGTGATTATCTCCATAAATACCACAGTACAGGTTTTTTCTCAGGCATGAGACTTCCTGAGCCGGTACGTCTAGCTCCATCTCTACCTGTTTTCAAATCTATGCTGAAAACCCACCTTTTCACTGCTGCTTTTGGCTCCTAGCCACAATTGCCCTCCCCTTCTCCCTTCCTCCCTTCTCACCCATTACTTCCCTCACCCTTAATTGTCTTGTTTGTCTGTATTTTTAGATTGTAAGCTCTATGGAGCCGGGACTGTCTTTCTGTGTCAGGTGTTCAGCGCTACGTGCGTCTGGTAGCGCTATACAAATGTTAATAATAATAACATTCCATGTAGAAGCCTGCCCTTGCAGATGAGCAACGCGGCCGCGCAGGCAGGACGTCAGACTCACAGAAACAGAAGCCTGCGCGTCCGCGTTGCTGATCGGCAAGGGCAGGCTTCTACATGGAATGTTGCTAGTGGAGGAGTAGCCTAGTGGTTAGTGCAGTGGAACATGGAATGTTGCTACTATTGGAGATTCTACACGGAATGTTTTGGCTCCTAACCACTACTCAATTCCCCTATCCTTGTTCCTTCTCACCCAGTACTTTCCTCGCCCTTAATTGTCTTGTCTGTCTGTATTTTTTAGATTGTAAGCTCTATCAAGCAGGGACTGTCTCTCTGTGTCAGGTGTTCAGCGCTGCGTGCGTCTGGTAGCGCTATACAAATGTTAATAATAATAATAATGAGCTTGTCATTTCTCATTTCTTACTCTCATATGCAAAGCACTTTTTCACACCTTGAATTGTTTACTTTCATTTAATTAGTGAAAAAAGAAAAAAAGCAAAAGGCATTTGCAAAATAAATGTCAATTTTCATACAAACAGGTTAATATGCAGATGTTTGTGACCATTTCTGTAACATAAATAATTATATTAATTATGTGCAAACCACTGAATAGATCATTTCCCATCTGTCTGTCTGTCACTCATTCATTTGTATATGGGATTCTCCTTCCTGTTGGTAGCCTGCTGCACCCTCTACTGTGCAAACCTCTCGCCTCAGGCAGCAAATTCATTCAAATTTCATGGAAACATGCAAAAAGACAGCTCTCACTTCCTCCTTAAAAATTCAGTGTCAGAAAGGAAAAGAGAAAGATCGCGTTCGATCGATCAAACTCACTATCGACCCTGTCATACTCTGATTTTCTCCAATGTTCTTGTCCGTACAGATCGTCCTTCTTTTCGCCGGACTCTCATGTGCGTATCTTAATCAGATATTTATGGTCCACTGAAATTCTTTAGTGATGGTCCAGCTTTTTCACAGTGCCGGGGGGGATATTTTGTCTTCTAGGTATCAGATGCCAGATTACTCTGACCCAGACCGGTGGAGGATTGGGGAAGCCGGGGGAGTCTCTGCAATTGAAATGTGCTGTTACTGGGTTTAATGCTAACAGCTACTGGATGGTCTGGATCCGTCAGGCTCCTGGGCGAGGACTGGACTGGATCGTTTATTATTATGTGGGGTCCAGTACTCAGTACTATTCTCCAGCCGTTCGAGGAAGGTTCACAGCATCTACTGACACTTCGAATTTCTATCTGCAAATGAACAGCCTGAAGATGGAAGACTCTGGGGTGTATTACTGTACCCGAGCCACAGTGACCAAAATCTCATCTGGCCTGAAGCAAAAACTTTCAGTTCAGTAGGGACCAGGTGCAAGTTCCTTCTCACACCAGAGCTGTGGCTTAGTTTGGTTTTGTATCAATGTACAAAGACATAGTAATGTGAGTAACACAGTAAATGATGGCAGATAAAGACCTTACGGTCCATCCAGTCTGCCCAACAAGATAAACTCATTTTACGTGGTATGTGATACTTTATACCCGAGTTTGATTTGTCCTTGCCATTCTCAGGGCACAGACCATAGAAGTCTGCCCAGCACTGTTCTTGTACTAAGTTCTGAAGCTAATGTCGAAGCCCCTTAAAATATACACTCCAGTCCATCCATATCTATTCAGTCACGATCAGGGCGTAGACCGTAGAAGTCTTCCCAGCTCCCATTTTGTTTCCCAATTACCGGCGTCGCCACCCAATCTCCGCTAAGATTCCACGGAACCATTCCTTCTAAACAGGATTCCTTTGTGTTTATCCCACGCATGTTTGAATTCCATCACCGTTTTCATCTCCACCACCTCCCGCGGGAGGGCATTCCACATATCCACCACCCTCTCTGTGAAAAAGTATTTCCTGACTACTCCTGAGTCTGTCCCCCTTCAACTTCAATTCACGTCCTCTAGTTCTACCTACCGCCTTCCCATCTCCAGAAAAGGTTCGTTTGCGGATTAAATATTTGAACGTCTGTATCACATCACCCCTGTTTCTCCTTTCCTCCAAGGTATACACGTTCAGGTCGGCAAGTCTCTCCTCGTACAGAAATGTAAAACACGAAAGAACCCTTTTACTAAGCCGCGTAGGTGTCTACGCATACCCAATGCGCACCAAAATGGAGTTACCGCCTGGTTACCGCGTGGTCCATGTGGTAATTTCATTTTCAGCGTGCAGCTGAAAAATATTCTTTATTTTCGGACACGCACCAAGGGGCATTTGGCATGCGTAGGTCATTACCGCGCGAGTCTTTATCACTGGTTGGCGGTAAGGTCTGAGACCCAAAATGGACTCTTTTCGGAAAAATAAAAAAGGCCTTTTTTTTTTTTTTACAGGCGCACTAAAAAATGGATCGGTGCGCACCCAAAACCCATGCCGACACTACCGCAAGCCATTTTTCAGCTCACCTTTGTAAAAGGACAGCTAAGAAAATAGCTTAAGGGGCAGGTTTATACTTATTATGATTTGATTGACCTCCTTTTCCCAATCATAACAAAATGAAAAATGGAAATTGCCAGGCGCAATACATAAGATAATAAAAAATCAGCAGAGAAAAAAGTAAAGACAGATTTGTGAAGCAAAACTTTGCAGGATTTTTTTTTAATAGAAATAATTAGAATTCCTTGTTCCTTCAACAGGTATGTTCGCGTGTATATGTGTGCATATTTTTTGTGTTTGTAGCGTTAGGGCCCCTTTTACCAAGCTGCGGCAAAAGGGGGCTGGTGCTGACGTTGGTACATGTTTTACACGCACTCCGAGGCCCCCCTTTTACTGCAGCTGGTAAAAGGGAAGGTCTCGCTTTTCTGAAGGAAATGGCCGGGCGGCAAATAAAGCACTTGCTGAGCGGCCATTTGGGGGGGGGGAGCCCTTACCGCCATCAATTGAGGGGGTGGTAAGGGCTGCCGCTCTAACCCGGCGGCAGTGGTGTAGCTACGTGAGGGCACGGGGGCCTAGGCCCACGTAGATTTGGCCCTGGACCCCCCCTTGCCGACGACCCTCTCGACCCCCACTTCCGCTGCCAACCGTCCCCCGCCAGCGCCGTCGCCTACCTTTGCTGGCGGGGGACCCCAACCCCCACCAGCCGAGGTCCCCTTCTTCCGGCGCAAGGCTTCTGTTTCTGAGTCTGATGTCCTGCGCGTTGTACGTACAACGTGCAGGACAACAGACTCAGAAACAGAACATTTGAGGTTTGAGACGGTCGTCAGCCAGGGGGGAGTCAAAGTTGGTGGTGGTGGCGGTCAGCAATGGCGGGGGGGGGGGGGGGGGTCGGCAGCGCCAGGGGGGGGGCTAAACTGTGCCCCTTCATCTCAGGCTCTGGACCCCTAAAAATTTGTCTATTTGTGGCAGATTCACTCAAATAACTACACGTGCTTTCAGTCGTATAAATTAATGCTCCAGCATTAACTCTACTTGACTGCAATTGTTTTCTGGCGTTTTCTAGAAGGTATTTAAGGACTGCCCCAAGGGCGTGACTTACTTATCCCATCTGAGTCTGTAGACCTTGAATGACAGTTCCTTTAATCCTTCTTGCAATATGCAAACTTGACATTTTCTGTCCTTTACACATCACATATATACCTTATGTTGCCTTCAGAGCAGTCGCCCAGGAACGAGCCATTGTTTAAACTTAGTTCCAGCCGAAGCTTCATTCAAATACTATGCTGCTTTTACTGGAAATCTTCGTTTTTCTGCCTGGACTTTCTTGTATGTGTTCATTTAAAATACATTTTTGGTTTCTTGTAGATATTTATTGAACGGGGTCTTGGTTTTATTTATGTTGTTTCTTTCCCAGGTGTCTGGTCTCAGATTGTTTTCACCCAGTCTGGTGCAGAGGTGAAGAAGCCTGGGGAGACGCTGCGACTGAAATGCGCTGTCCGTGGGACTAATGTGAACCACTGGTGGACAGCTTGGGTTAGACAGGCTCCCGGGAAAGGACTTGAGTGGTTGGCTTCTATTGGGGCGCCATCTGACCCAAAGTACCATTCCCCTACAATCCAAGAGCGATTCACGGCTTCCAAAGACAGCTCCAATTTCTACCTCCAAATGAACACGTTGAAAACTGAAGACACTGCAATGTATTACTGTGCGAGAGATGCACTGTGACGGGAATCTCATCGCTAATGCGACAAAAACCCATCAACTGTGTATATTGAGACATCTGTGTCTGTAGGGGGCGCTCTAGTCCCATAAATGAAAACTCCAAAGCACAAGCAAATATTAAGGAAGGTCAAATAGACTTTATTAATGATGTAAATATCACTGTGACCCAGATGTTAATTTTACTATATTCATTCTGCATTTGAAGGCACAGTACTCATCAAGGAGCCCTATAAATCAAATAACCAAGTTCATTGCCTATTAACATATCATCTCTCTATTGTGCAAGGCAGCATATTATCTAGAGTTTCTACCTATGGTAACATACACCCAGCAAGCCTAAGGAACCCTGGTTTAAATCACGGCTAATTATTCTATAAAGGGGACAAGATTCTAATGGACACTTCCAACTAGGCACTTGATAACACATGACAGTAACATAGTAAATGACGGCAGATAAAGACCTGTACAGTCCATCCAGTCTGCCCAACAAGATAAACTCATTTTACGTGGGATGCGATACTTTATATGATTTGTCCTTGCCTTTCTCGGGGCACAGACAGTAGAAGTCTGCCCAGCACTGTTCTTATATTAAAAGTTCTGAAGCTAATGTCGAAACCCCTTAAAATTTACACTCAAGCCTATCCATATCTATTCAGTCCAATCATGGCGTAGACCGTAGAAGTCTGCCCAGCACCGGTTTTGCTTCCCAATTACTGGCGTCGCCAACCAATCTCCGCTAAGATTCCCTTGATCCATATTCCTTCTGAAAAGGATTCCTTTGTGTTTAGATAGAAGCCTATTCTATAAAGACACCCGATTGCCCGTCTGTCACTATAGAATACTGGTGTAATGTGGCACTGGCACATCTAACATTAATTCACTTGTAGTTATACCAACCATTGGCCTGGCATAATTGATGTCACAGAAGTGCAGCCAGAATGCATGTAACATAGTAAACTGTGTTTCCCATATAACTGGGAACCCTGCCCATATCCTGCCCATGCTCCACCCACATGGACACCCCGTTGCAGTTACACGTCATAGAACTTATGCACGTCCATCTAGAATAGCGCTGAGGATGCTTATGCGCAGAATTGTTCTTATCGAATACACGCAAAAGTCAGTGTCAACTTGTCTTCATATAGACACACGCACGTAAGCTAAGGTCTAAGGCTGGTGGAAATGCAAGGCCTAAATGCAACATTTATGCATGCAAGGTGTGGTAAAGGGCAAACCTTTACTGATTTGATGAATTATTCCCCCCCCCCCCCCCCCCCCCCCCCAGGCTGAAATTTTCAGTTACAGGTTCAATCATCTGTAGATGCAATCCCCTTTCTTAAAGGTCCAGCTACCCGAGATCAATCAATGTTTTGAGGTATAAACCCAATTAGTCAGATTTGATTTGTAATCCAGCGTTTTGTCATTCATGCCAGTTTTATATAGATAATGGAAGTTTCAGAGTCCATTTGTTTCTCCAGACTCACTCAAAGAACTGCTTGTGCTTTCACTCATATAAATTAATGCACCAGTCACATTTAATCGTATTTGCTCTAACAGGATGCAACAGGCCTACATTTATGATTTTGACCAGTCAGCAAATCCTAAAGAGGGGGAGAAGGTGTCAGAGATCCCCCCCAAAAAAAGGTGCCCGTATTAAAATGCATGGCCACCCTTCATGGGTGGGGTGATCACTGAGGAACCCACCCCACAGTAGCCAGACCCCCTGCAACCAGTCACAGAATCTATGACAAGGCAGAACTGGTGTACAGAGCCTGAGCTCTTTCATTAAAACTCAGGGACCATGGGTCAGTTTTAGCAGACAACGGAAAAGATGCCGGAACTCAGTACCCCCATGTACCCCCTCAAAAAAAAACCCTGGAGCGATCTCAAAGAGTGAGAGCTTTTCAGAGGGAAGGGTGTCAGAGATGCCGAAGAGGAGCAGAGGAAGGTCACAGTGCCCCCGGTGGTTCCCCTTTAGATCACACGTACACACGTCTCTAAAGCAATCTCCTCTTTGGTCTGGGTATTTGCTTTTGCCTAAATCCAGTCCCAGACAACAATATTTTTCTGGCATTTTCTAGTATTACGTTGTATTTAATGACTGCCCTAAGGGTGTGGCTTAATCTCTTCATCTGAGCTGTTGAACCCAATTCCTTCAATATGCAAATTTAATATTTTTCTCCCTACATATATCAAATCCTCTTCAGAGCAGTACAGGAACAGGATCCAGAGCTTAAACTTAATTTTAACTTTTAACCCATCAAGCTTTGATTCTTACCACTATGCTCCTTTTGCTAGAAACCATGATTTTTCTGTCTGACCTCTCCAGTATGTTGATTTTAAATACATTTTCTGTCTATTGTAGGTATTTATTTTATGTGGTATTGGTATTATCTTGTTTCTTTCCCAGGTGTCTGGTCCCAGATTGCTTTGACCCAGTCCAGAATAGAGGTGAAGAAGCCTGGGGAGACCCTGCAGCTAAAATGCACTGTCAGTGGTTTTGATGTGTACAAGTGGTCGACCGCTTGGGTTAGGCAGGCTCCTGGGAAAGGACTGGAGTGGATCTCACATATTGGAAGTCCTTCTGGCACAAAAGTCTATTCCCCTGCGATCCAAGGACGATCCACGACTTCCAGAGACAGCTCAAATCTCTACTTACAACTGAACAGCCTGAAAGCTGAAGACACTGCAGCGTATTACTGTGTAAAATCTACACAGTTATACAAATCTAATCTCTAACATGACAAAAAACCCACTGACTTTTGTACACTGAGGCATTTGTGTCTACAGGGGGCGCTCAAATTCCATAAATCAAAACTCAAAACAAAAATAAATATAAAGGAAAGTCTGACTGTCTTTATTAACATTGTTACCACCACCCCAACCTGGATGCTTTACTTTACTCATTTTGCATATAGGCAGATTATTCACTTTAAGAAGGGTGACAGGACACTGCAAGGAGCTCTAAAAATGACTGTTTTCTGATAGTTAGCAAGTTATTCTGACGCTCATTTTCAAAAGAGAAAAAAATTCTCAAAAGCAGCACAAAGCGGTAAATGGATGTTTTCCCCACCAAAATGTCTAAATCGCAATTTTCGAAAAAAAAAAAAAAAAAAGCAAAATTGAGACATTTTTCACTGGCTGCATCCAAATAGCAAGGGAGCATGTTGGGGGCGCATTTAGGACGGGCCTTGGGTGGGCTTACAATCGGGGTATTTTTCAGCGATAATGGAACAGAAAAACAAAATGTCCGGGGGAAAGAGTAAGTATGTTTTTATCTAGACCTGTTTCGGTCAAGACTAAGTCAGAAAAGGTGCCCTAATTGACCAGCTGTCCAGTTTAACATCTGCTGTCCATGGAGTGAGACCGTATACGACACATATTCCCTTGACAAAGCTGAGGTATGCGAAACAGGCTCCTGTCGGGATCACGAGTATACCTGGGATGCGTTTTCCAATTTTGTTCTATAAATATACGGCTGCAGGCAGTTGCTGTAAGGCAAAGGATTGAAAGAGATGTGCCTGACACTGCGAGGACCTGCAGTGGTACATTAAATGAAGATATTTTATGTTCCTGCAATTGATTACGATTCAAGTACGAGTGCTGCAGATAAATCACCCGTACAGATAAATAAAACACAGAAACTACTAAAAAAAAGTGATTAATTGAGATACAAAAGATAAAGAGGGAAGATCCACCAGGAGGTGGAAAACTCAAACACCCCACGGTAAAAACAACAATGTGCAAAAAGTGGGAGTACGACCAAGGAAACCAGACGCTGGAAGACGTTCTTAAATAAAAACTTTATTAGAGATTTGAAGACTCGACACGTCGTGTTTCGGCCGTCAAGCCTGCATCAGGAGTCTGCTGTGCAGAGTGCTGTAGAGTAATGACGGTGAAAATGCTCTGGAAATCTTACAGCAGTCTCTTACACGGAGAGTTGCTATAGAATGATAAGGTTAATTCTTCAAAAAATGGCGTGGTAGTCTTGAAAAAGACTGTTCTGAAAAAATTCGTCATGAGCGCTGCTCGCACTTTTTTCATTTATACTACTAACAGTGCGAGCAGCGCTCATGACGAATTTTTTCAGAACAGTCTTTTTCAAGACTACCACGCCATTTTTTGAAGAATTAACCTTATCATTCTATAGCAACTCTCCGTGTAAGAGACTGCTGTAAGATTTCCAGAGCATTTTCACCGTCATTACTCTACAGCACTCTGCACAGCAGACTCCTGATGCAGGCTTGACGGCCGAAACACGACGTATCGAGTCTTCAAATCTCTAATAAAGTTTTTATTTAAGAACGTCTTCCAGCGTCTGGTTTCCTTGGTCGTACTCCCACTTTTTGCACACAAAAGATAAAGAGACATATTAGATTGAGGGTACGATTGCGCACTACGGGAGGCTGGGGGCAGTCGATGATTATAAATAGTCATGAATTATAGGCTCACCAGTTTGGTGGTAAAAACTTCCTAAATGACTGTATGAGACGACCCCTTCACTAACCAATAGCACTTAGCACTGTAGATTCCACCACTTGTGAGTTGTGTATTATCTACGATACAAAGGTGGAATATTGCCATTTATTTTTTGACACTTAAGAGATTAAGGCATGACTCCCCCACCATGATCATTGATCCCCTCCCACCCCACTCCCAACGATGTGACAGTTACAGTAGATACCAGGCTCTATGCCAGCTCCAGATATTATGGTCGTTCCAAAGAAAGCAGCAAGCAAGTGGATGGAGTAGCCTAGTGGTCAATGCAGTGGACCGTGAAAAATGGGACCCAGCTTCAACTCCCAATATAACTTTCATGTCACTACAAATATGCAAGCCCTCCTGGAACATATAAATATCTACTGTACCTAAATGTATAATTGAACTGCAAGCCTCGGGGCTATTGTAGTGGTGGACCTCTAGGTACAGTAGGTTGTCTATCATCCTGGAGGGCTCACCATACAAGGTGGGATTTGTACCTAGGACAAGTGCAAAGTGATGCACATTGGAAAGTACACACATAAGTACATAAGTATTGCCATACTGGGAAAGACCAAAGGTCCATCAAGCCCAGCATCCTGTTTCCAACAGTGGCCAATCCAGGTCACAAATACCCGGCAAGATCCCAAAAATATACAAATCATTTTATACTGCTTACCCCAGAAATAGTGGATTTTCCCCAAGTCCATTTAATAATGGTCTATGGACTTTTCCTTTAGGAAGCCGTCCAAACCTTTTTAAAACTTGGCTAAGCTAACCTCCTTCACCACATTCTCTGGCAACGAATTCCAGAGTTTAATTACACGTTGAGTGAAGAACAACTTTCTCCAATTCATTTTAAATTTTCTATATTGTAGCTTCATTGCATGCCCCCTAGTCCTAGTATTGTTGGAAAGCGTGAACAGATGCTTCACATCTACCCGTTCAACTCCACTCATTATTTTAGAGACCTCTATCGTATCTCCCCTCAGCCGCCTTTTCTCCAAGCTGAAGAGCCCTAGACGCTTTAGCCTTTCCTCCTAGGGAAGTCGTCCCATCCCCTTTATCATTTTTGTTGCCCTTATCTGCACCTTTTCTAATTCCACTATATCTTTTTTGAGATGTGGTGACTAGAATTGAACACAATATTCGAGGTGCGGTCGCACCGTGGAGCGATACAAAGGCATTATAACATCCTTATTTTTGTTTTCCATTCCTTTCCTAATAATACCTAACATTCTATTTGCTTTCTTAGCCGCAACAGCGCACTGAACAGAAGGTTTCAACATATCACCAACGACGACACCTAGATCCCTTTCTTGGTCGGTGACTCCTAACGTGGAACCTTGTACGACGTAGCTATAATTCGGGTTCCTCTTTCCCACATGCATCACTTTGCACTTGCTCACATTAAACGTCATCTACCATTTAGACTCCCAGTCTCGTAAGGTCCTTCTGTAATTTTTCACAATCCTCCCGTGATTTAACAACTTTGAATATTCTTAATCATAGTTACCTGATGCTGGGGTCCACTTTGAGGGCCTCAATCAAGAAAAAGATCTAGGTGTCATTGTAGATAATACACTGAAATCTTCTGCTTGATGTGCGGTGGCGTCCAAAAAAGTAAACAGCATGCTAGGAATTATTAGGAAAGGGATAGTAAATAAAAATGAAACTAATAAAATGCCTCTCTGTCACTCCATGATGTGACCACACCTTGAGTATTGCATTCAGTTCTGTTTGCCGTAACTCAAAAAAGATATAGCGGAATTAGAAAAGATTCAAAGAAGAGCGACCAAAATGATAAAGGGGATAGAACTCCTCATATATGAGGAAAGACTAAAGAGCTTAGGGCTCTTCAGCTTGGAAAAGAGATGGTTGAGGGGCGATATGATTGAGGTCTATGAACTCCTGAGTGGTGTAGAACGAGTAGGAGCAAATCGATTTTTTACTCATTGCAAAAGTACAAAGACTAGAGGACACTCAAGAAAGTTATATGGAAATACTTTTAAAACAAATAGGGGAAAATATTTTTTCACTCAACGAATGGTTAAGCTCTGGAACTCTTTGTCAGAAGATGTGGTAACAGCAGTTAGTGTATCTGTGTTTAAAAAAGGGTTGGACAAGTTCCTGGAGGAAGAGTCTATAGTCTGCTATTGAGACAGACATGGGAAGAAACTGCTTGCCCTGGGATTTGTAGTATGGAATGTTGCTATTCTTTGGGATTCTGGAATCCTGTTACTCTTTGGAGTTCTAGAATGTTGTCACTATTTGGGTTTCTGCCAGGTACTTGTGACCTGGCTTGGCTACTGTTTGGAAAACAGGATACTGGGCTAGTTGGACCATTGGTCTGACCCAGTATGGCTAGTCTTATGTTCTTATGTGGTCCACTGCACTGACCACTAGGCTGCCCTCTGTACTGCTGGGATGTCTGTGTGGCCAGTTTATTAGGAATGCTGCCAGGCAGACATCCCTATGACTTCTGTGTTTTTCCCTAGGACTTTTTTTTTTTTTTGGGGGGGGGGGGGGGTGAGAAATTGTACTTATAGATGGACACGTTGAGCATAAAAAAGTCTAGCTGAAAGCCATAATACAATAAGAAATTTTGACTTTTTTCTGTTTCGGTTATGGCTGTGGCTATACATTTCTTTGAGACATTTTTGGCAAAATATCTGTATTCAGACTTAGACAATAAAATATGCCCCTCTGTTTTGTTTATTTTGGTTTTGTTTTTTAATCTAACTTTACAGGCTTAGTTCTGTTCTATCAATACCTGTGAATAGTGGAACCTTCATATCAGTTACTTTCAAACGTCTTGATGCATTTCCAACGCAGTGAGGCATGTGATTGGACTTGAACATTGGCCAATGTGCATTCACCGTCTACACTAATAAAAGCATATCACTGAGTTTTGTAAAAAAAAAAAAAATGTTTACCTTTTTATTTCAAACACAGATTACATTTTTTTTTATTTTCCACATTTTTATCAATAAATAACCCCAAGGTATTCAACTTTCTCTTGCTAAGGTGTTTAGTGCTCCAACGAAGAATGCAGTAATGGAGTTCAACAAGACCCCAGACACAATAAAGTGACCATCTACTTAGTACTTCTATAGTACAGGAAGAGAGACCAGGAAATAATGTGCATTTTCATGTATTTATTTTTTTATATTTATAACCTGCTTTAATCCAAAGTGGGTTACAGCAAAACATACATAAAATCAATAAAAACAAAGTAAAACAATATAATACAATATACGTCAAAAATATATTTCTTCACACTACAAACATGATTTAATCATATCAATACTAAGCATACAATATTAATAAAAGCCACTAACGCCAAATGATACTTTGAAGTTTTAGAATCCAGGCTGCTTTATGAATCCTGTCATCGGTATGATATGCAAATTTTGGGGTAAACTTGTTGCTTAAAAGTCAGTTGTCTTTCAGCATAGATAAAGCTGTCGTGGTCTCCAGCAAAGACAGAAAATGATCTATTGGGTTTGGGTTCTTTTTCTGCTGGCAATTTGCCCAGGTAAGTGACACACACACACACACCTTTCCAGTCTCGCATTACTGCAGAACACATGGAAATGTGATCGTGAAGAAACATGCAAACTCTTCTATTTATTTTTCAAACAAAGGTGTCGAGTCCAATATCCAGCTGGTTCAGTCGGGTCCAGAAGTTAAAAAACCTGGAGAATTTGTGAAGTTGTCCTGTAGAGCCTCCGGATACGCTTTTACCAGCTATTACATGAACTGGGTTCGGCAAGTCCCAGGAGGAGGGCTGAACTGGGTCGGAGGAATTAACACCAACACAGGCTCTCCTGATTACTCCCAAACTCTTAAAGGGAGATGCGTCATCACGATAGACAGTCCCAACAGCCTGTCTTACCTACAAATAAACAATCTGGAAAATGAAGACACTGCCGTGTATTACTGTGCAAGAGGCACAGTGAGAAAAGAAGCTTCAGAGTCAAACAAAAACCTGAATTTTGAGAGACAGATAGTCACCAGGAGCAAGTTTACTGCACAGGGTGTAAAGCAGGAGGTCTTCACGCCCATCCTCAAAGGCACAAATATGTCTAGTTTTTCAGGATAGCTAAGATAAGGGAGGAAATTATCAATGTGAGCTACCATTTATTTTTTTATTTTTATTCATATTATTTATTAGGATTTATTTAGCACCTTTTTGAAAGAATTCACTCAAGGCAGTGTACAGTAAGAAGTAATCAAACATAAGCAATAGACAATTACAGCAGTAAAAATATTCAAATAACAATACAAAGTCTGGCATAGTAGACTACTTACAATGTTTATTAAGGGTAAAGCAAAGATGGAACACAGAGATAGGTAAGAGAGTAAGAGGAGTTAGAGAATAAGGTGACTAATTTATAGAAAGCTACTGTGTCATTTAACTGTTAATTAACCTCAGTTATTAGTAGCTAGAATTCCTATTTGTGATTTAGGGGGGAAGCATAGGCTACTGTTAAAATGGACTTTTTAACTTTTGCACCAGATGCACTAAAGGGGATTGCCCCAGTGTTTCTCTTTCCGGAAATGATGAATCCCTATGACCTCCGTAACCTTTAGAGAACCTGATTATTGGGTACAAGTGCATCGTTTAGAGCATGAGGATGGAGGAATCCTAGACCTCGATGATGTTCTTTGCGATGTAGTTGATGACAAAGACAGAAACCCTGACGCAGGCGCTGTGCGCCGAAACACGGCCTGTGTCGGGTCCATAATGGAACATCGATTTTTACCAATAAAGAGCTGTGTCCCATCTCTGAAGGCTCTTGGTGTTTTTTGCTGTATTTTAGACTAAATGTTTCTAAAACAGTCTCTACGTCGGCACAACCTGTTCTAAGTTCTACTGGAACTGGACATGAAAGTCTCAATTCCAACGTCTATATTCTTCCTAAAATTCTGCTCTGCATCACCATCTAGTCTCTGCTTGACCATTCAAGCAATGTGCATTCAACTTCACTTTGCACTTGCACGAGAAAGGGATTGGAGCGCTCTATAGTGAAGAACCAGGGAAATCAGTCTGATGAAAAGATCAAACTTACATCTTGTTTATGGACCTTTATTTCTCCCTTACCCACATGGACAAGCAACCCTGCAAAGAGAAATCCAGATACGAATCTGTCACAATAGAAAACCGGCTGGGCTGAATCTGACGATGATCTCATTAGTTTTTTGTCAAAAATTATTCAATAAAGATTTTTAAATATATACTTATTTGTTCTTTCTAACTCCAACAAAAGAGCACAAGGAAGTCAATTGAGTCAATTGAGTCTTGTCCGTGTTGAATGTTCTAGACAAATTGATATCTGAGCATTTAGGGACAGTTTTACAAAGGCACGCCAAAAAGTGGGCTGCGGTAATATGGGTGCTTTTATTGGACACACGCTGAACCGTTTCTCCAGCGCGTCTGGAAAAAAAAGGGGGGTTTGGGGCCAGGAAATGGATGTATGGCAAAATTAAAACCATGTACGTCCATTTACAGCCTGAGCCCTTAACATCACCCATTGTCTTAGCGGTAAGGGCTCAAACGTTACTCACGTGGTAACTGTCCCACACTCGCCAACTGCCAATTACCTCCGGGAATGCCCCATTGGTAGAAAATTATTTTCTATCGCATGTGCTAAACTCAGAATTACCATCTGGCATGGGCGGTATTGCCGATTTGACGCACACTGGACGCGCCTAGGCAGTTACGCACTTTTGTAAAAGTGCCTCTTAAATTCTAAAAGCAGAATGTAACGGGAGCTCAGAATAGAGCGATTTCATGGGCCAAATACAGTAACAATGAGAGTTCATGAACCTGCGGGCTGCTGGTTTTATTCCTAGCCACATCTAGATCACCTCCAATTCAGGGGAAAAAAACCCCTAAAAACTCACCTGTTCCAAAAGGCTTACCCTCCCGACCCAACATAAATGCCTGAACTCCGCGACACCACAACACTACAGTTCGTAATGATCACCAAACAGTCTCATCTGTTCTTGTCTTCCTCTATCTGGTCCCACCACATGAACCTTTTCCTACCACAACTTAACCTAGTATTTGTATTACTCCGGAGTCTATCAACACCTCTCCGGTACCATGTAATCCACATTGAGCCTGCAAATAGGTGGGGAAATGTGGGGTACAAATGTAACAAATAAATACATAAAATCTTAATTGGACTCTTTTATGTGGTAAACTTTAAGAATGTCAATTCTGAGCCCTACATTCCAAAAAGGGATTTTATTGGCTCTTAAGCCTTTTATTGCACTTAGTTTGAATATTTATGCAAATAAGCAGGCTGTGTTTCCTTTTTAAAAAAATTTGAGAACTGACTGAGACAGCAAACTGCCTCACGTGTTCCTGAGAGACTCATTTTTCAGGTCCAAAGAAAATATGAAGTATCTCATTTTTCTTTCAGTGCTGGTCATTCCTTTGTGTAAGCAACAGCTAAGGATTGGGTTAAATAATTCACTGTTTTGTAGGTTTAAAGCTTGTTTTTTGAATACAATTTCTATTTTTCAGGTGCGTTTTCTCAAATAACATTGGATCAGTCCGGTGCTGGATTTCTGAAGCCTGCCGAGACCCTCAGCCTGACCTGTAAAGTCACTGGATACTCTATTACTACTGGTTACTGGTGGTACTGGATCCGGCAGGCTCCTGGAAAAAGGCTGGAATATTTAGGATATATAACTAACAGCGGAGGCACAAGCTATGCAACAGCTTTCCAAAGTAGGATAACCATCACCAGAGACACCTCTAAAAACGAATACTTTCTACAGCTGACCGGCATGAAACCCGAAGACACGGCCACCTATTACTGCTCAAGAGACACAGTGTAAGGAAGGAAGGCTGGACTCATGCGAATACCAAAAACTTGGTATGATGAGGAAAAATAAATCTGGTTCACTCATTGTAAATCTAAGGACCTTTCCGTAGGCCAAAATTCCTCAAAACCAATAATGGGATAGCCTGAGGAGAAGCAAGATTAAGTATTTAGAACATGAACTCAAGGGTTGGGAGCATTACTAGTCAACAAAACAAATGACTTCTACTCTCTGATTTCTTGTAGGTGACTTTGATAGTTCCAAATAACTCTCTGTTGAGGGTATTCTTAATATTATTAAACGTCCCTTAACATTTTTCAATTTCTGTTTGTCAAACATGGTATATGTGGAATGGCGACTCTTGTACGGGTCTGAATCACTGTGGCTGGTGGGACACACTGACAGATGTAATTACAAATACCTCAAGGAAGAGTTTTTCCTCTGCTGCCCTCTGCGTCTCAATCAAACCTTTCGTCCTTTGTCTAATTGTTCAGAAAACTTCTAAAAAATAAACTTTCTCAAGAACGTATTGGAAGACATAAAGGCAGGTGCTTCCTTGCTCATGTCCCTGATGAGATCGGTTTAGAAACCCATCAGTAACCCCTATGAATTAGCTGTAAATCGCATTATCGTTTATACACGTATATTTTATGGTCCAAGAATAAACACATTTTCAAGTGTTTATTTTTATTTTTTTTTGCTATTTTCGAGCTCCGAGAGAGAGTGAGAAATATACATATATTATAAATATAGATGATATATAGACAGACAGTTTGAAAGAGATTTAGATACATAGAAAGATAGATACAGATGTAATACACTTACCCCCGAATTCTATAAACTTGAGCACACTTATTAACATTCAGGCTGCAAAATAGTGTCAGTGGTATGTATACAGTAACCTAATAGACTAATTAGATGCTAATTGGAATTAATGACCCATTAATGGCTATCGTTGCCCTTAATTGGGACTAATTAGCAGTTATGTGTATAAGTGCCACTAGCCGGTATTCTATAAACTGTGGGTGCAAAATCTATGGTGGGCAACTGCAGGGGGTGTGGACATGGGCGGGTCAGGGTGGGTCTAGCACTTTCAAGCACAGGTTATAGAATATCAACATTTACACATCTAACTACCTACATCATGGGCGTAGCCAGACTTCGGAGGGAGGGGGGTCCAGAGCCTGAGGTGAGGGGGCACATTTTAGCCCCCCCCCCCCCCGGTGCTGCCGACCCCCCTTCCAGCACCATTGCCGACCCCCCTGCCATTGCTGACCGCCGCCGCCACCAACAACTTTGACCCCCCCCTCCCGACGACCCTCTTGACCCCCCTCCTGCTGCCAACCCGCCGTCGCCTACCTTTGCTGGCAGGGGACCCCAACCCCCACCAGCCAAGGTCCTCTTTTTTCCGCGCAGGGCTTCGTTCTGTTTCCGAGTCTGACGTCCTGCACGACGTCAGACTTTCTGTTTCTGTGAGTAGGACATGAGACGCAGAAACAGAACGAAGCCGCTGGCTGATCTGCAAGGCTACGTTCTGTTTCTGCGAGTCTGACATCCTGCAGGATGTCAGACTCACAGAAACTGAACGAAGCCTTGCGCCAGAAGAAGAGGACCTCGGCTGGCAGGGGGTGGGGTCCCCCGCCAGCAAAGGTAGACGACGGCGACTTGGAGGCGGGAGTGGGGGGTCGAGAGGGTTGTCAGCAGGGGGGGTCCAGGGCCAAATCTACGGGGACCCAGGCTCCCATGGCCCCACGTAGCTACGCCACTGGCCTACGTTACGCACAAGCAATTTACGACAGACATTGAGCTAGTGTAAGTATTTACCTCTAAAGTTAGGTGAATAAATATGGAGGTGTGTTAGTATTGTATAAAAGCATCACATGCATAATGCTAGTTTTTATAAGTCAGACCCAAAACATTCAAAATTCAAGACAAGGGGTAGCCATGAAGCACCAGATTCTATGACGCTTAAAAAATCCATGCGTAAATCATTTCTGTCTAAGCATATTCTATAAGATTTAGGCATTGTATATAGAATACGCTTAGTTGATATCCTAGCGCCTAAAACTAAACGCATCCATTCACACTGATGAAAATGTGGCGTAAATCCTGGCATGTAGATTTAGGCGCAGAGGGGCCATATTCTATAACAAGACGCGCAAATTTTGGTACACCCACAACATGCCAATTTCCCCATCTATAACCATGCCCCTTTTTTGGCTGCATGCATTATAATTTAGGTGTGGTGCGTTACAGAATACGCTTAGGGAGTTGTGTGCATAAATTCTAATTATTGCCAATTAGTGCTCATTATTGCTTGTTAAGTGTTGTTAACAACGTTGATTGACTTCTTAACAGTGGCGTAGCCACAGGTGGGCCTGGGTGGGGCAGGGCCCACCCACTTAGGGCTCAGGCCCACCCAACAGTAGCACACATTTAGCGGTAGCTGGTGGGGAACCCAAGCTCTGCCAGCTGAAGACTTCCACCTAATGGTAACAAAAACACTACTCTCAACGATAACGGAACCTGCGCATGCTCAGTTTTCAGCTCATGCCTTCTGCAGACTGCCAAGGTGGAAAGAAGCATTTTCCTGCCAGCTTAGATATTTTTTTGGTGGTGGTGTGGCGAACACTTGGGGCCCACCCACTTCTTGCCTAGGCCCACCCAAAAGCTGTTGTCTGGCTACACCCCTGCTTCTTAAGCCAATTAAGTTCCATGCACTGTTATAGAATACACTTGGATTTCGGCATGGAACACTAGGCAGCCATATTTAGAATCCAGGGGGAAATTACCCATCAAATAAATATTTGTCATTAATATATGGTCTACCAAAAACAGGTGCGGGATAAGAAAATGAATTACAGATTTAAGAAGATCAATACAGGTCAAACGAAGATTAAGTTGATAACTTGAAATGAAAATCTTTGTTCAACCAAAATTGATCAGGAATTTATTTCAGATGTAGTAATAACAATTAACCCTATCCTGTATAATGTTACTCTTCAAAGGAAAATTTGACATTGACTGTATTCCTGTTTCTCTCACTCATTCTTAAATACACACTGCTCTGCCCAGAGAAATAAAGTGATGACTGTGTGACCCTTTAACAGGGCTTTTTTTGAGGGGGTACTTAGGGGTACTGAGTACTGGCACCCAGTGGCGTACCAAGGGGGAGGCGGTGGGGGCGGTCCGCCCCAGGTGCACGCCACTGGGGGGGTGCCGCGCGCCTGTCGGCTCTTCATTTTCATACTCCCTTTGCCCCGGAACAGGTTACTTCCTGTTCCGGGGCAGAGGGAGCATGAAAACGAAGAGCCGGCAGGCGCGCAGCACCCCCCCCCCCAGCGGCGTGCACCCGGGGGGGGGGGTTCTTTCGCCGGGGGATCAGGGTTTCTTTCGCCGGGGGGGCGTCGCGCTGTCCGTGGGGGGGGGGGCTGCACCCGGGGGGGCAGGGCGCATTGGCGATCCGTCCCGGGTGTCAGCCCCCCTAGGAACGCCACTGCTGGTACCTTTTCCACTGTCTGCTAAAATTGACCCACGGGCCCCAGGTTTTAATGAAAGAGCTCAGGCTCTACACAATAATTCTGCCTGGTCGTAGATTCTCTGACTGATTGCAGGGGGCCTGGCTATTGTGAGGTGGGTCCCTCAGTGATCGCCCTACTCCTGAAGGGTGGCCTAGCATTTGAGTACCGGCACCTTTTTCGCCAGAAAAAAACACACTGCCCTTTAAATGCAATAATTGGTCCCTGTTTTGTTTCCTATGCAAATATTACCGTTTTCCTTCCTGTTTAAATACATGTGAAACATCTTTATATGGACTGAATCTGTTTCAGAATTTAAACTAAAATAATTAATATAACTTAATTTGTTTAATGACATTATGAAAGAGTTTATTTTCATTTTTCTGCTTGCCATTCCCTCATGTAAGTATCCTTGGAAATGATTTTTATTTTCTCATAATACAATACGATTTATTTCAAATAATGTACTTTTTTTTTTTCAGGTGTCCTCTCTCAAGTGACACTAGAACAGCCGGCTTCGGAAGTTGTGAAGCCCTTACAGACCCTCAGTCTGACCTGTAAAGTCAGCGGAGTTTCCATCCAGGACAGTAGTTACGTATGGAACTGGGTTCGACAACACCCGGGAACGAGGCTGGAATGGTTGGCACGTATATACCACGATGGTAGGACCTGGTACTCACCTTCTCTCCAAAGTCGATTAAAAATCTCCAAGGAGACCTCCAGTCCCAAAAATGAGTATTCCTTGCAAATGACTGCCATGAAGGCTGAAGACACAGCTACATATTACTGTGCTCGAGACCCACAGTGTGAGAAAGGAAACCAAGACTCTTACAAATACTGTACAGGGGAAAGGGAAATGGGACTTGATATACTGCCTTTCTGTGGGGTTTTTTTGCAAATACATTCAAAGCGGTTTACATAGTATATACAGGTGCTTATTTTTGTACCAGGGGCAATGGAGGGTTAAGTGACTTGCCCAGAGTCACAAGGAGCTGCAGTGGGAATTGAACCCAGTTCCCCAGGATCAAAGTCCACTGCACTAACCACTAGGCTACTCCTCCACTGGAGCTGATACTGTGATGTCATAATGCCTCATTCCACCAATGCCTGAGCCAACCTCATCAGTGATGTCACAATGGCTTGATTGCCCGATACTCGGCTCACTTCTGATATTGTGATGTCATAAGGGAAAGGGGGAAAGGGAAATGGGACTTTGATATACCGCCTTTCTGAGGTTTTTGCAACTACATTCAAAGCGATTTACATAGTATATACAGGTCCTTATTTTGTACCAGGGGCAATGGAGGGTTAAGTGACTTGCCCAGAGTCACAAGGAGCTGCAGTGGGAATCAAACTCAGTTCCCCAGGATCAAAGTCCACTGCACTAACCACTAGGCTACTCCTCCACTCATTCCACCAATAAGAGCCAACCTCATCAGTGATGTCACAATGGCTTAAAGTCCATTGCACTAACCACTAGGCCACTCCTCCACACACAGGGGTCACACTGCTCTGTCTGTTCTCACAAGAAGTGTGAAATCTGTGGAACTATAGTTTTTTTTTTAATTAAATAGCAGTCATCTTTTGCAGTGTATATAGCATTATTTTAAGCTATGAAAGAAAGTAGAAATAAATAAACCAATTTAATAGCAACATTTAACATTTCCTTTGCTTTTCTGTTCTCAGAAATTTAGGGGTAGATATTTGAACGGGTTCAACTGTTCAGGACAGGCTTCTCCCCAGTTAAACCCTGCTGAGCTAGGGATATTCAGCAGCAGTTAACTGGTTAGCAGGCCATTGTTTCTTCAGGCTATTTGTGACCAAATCCATCCAACCCTTGCTTCAACAGTGGGCTTTAACTATCCTTATACATTCTCTTGTGCTCATCCAGAAAGATTATTGTAATTCCTTGTACAAAGGCTTGAGACAGAAAGACATTTATCGCCTACAATTAATCCAAAATACTGCCATCAAGGTAATTAGCGGTTCAAAGACATTTGAACACGCTACCCCCCTACTGAAAGTTGTGCATTGGCCACCTCTTCCACACAGGATCACTTACAAAATCCTCGTTCTGGTATTCAAAATCCAGTCCCCAGGCTTCCCCGTCTTTCCTCGCCTGGTTTTTGATACCTTATATTCATAAGTACGTAAGTATTGCCATACTGGGAAAGACCAAAGGTCCATCGAGCCCAGCATCCTGTTTCCAACAGTGGCCAATCCAGGTCACAAATATCCGGCAAGATCCCCTTCCATCCTGAGCTCTTTGCTCTTCACAGCAAAACCTCCTTGTTACTCTATCCTTTCAGCAAATTAGACATGATTCAACCTGGGACTCCGTTTTTCCCCGTCATCAGCCCTTGGCCGTGGAATGCCTTTGCCTTCACAGCTACGCCTACAATTCCCTGGCTCACCTTAAAAAAGATTTTAAAACATTCCTGTTTGACGATGCATTTAAATGATACCTTGTTCGTTTTCTTGGGATGGCCTGTGAGATATGGCAGACTTGCCGTTTTATCGATCTTCCTTTGTATTACTAACCTATTGTATAATGAAGTTCCCTCTTATTTTCCTCCTGTACTTTTACTCCTATATTTCTCTCGTAACATTTTTTAAATTGTAAACCTCTGAGATATCCAGCAAGTATTAAATAAACTTGGAAATATCACCGCTAATCAGCCAACCCCTAACCGTATAGATTAGGGGCAGCTTGGGGACGGAGAATGGGCAAAGCATCAACTTAGCCGGCTAGCAGTAATTTTCAGTCCACTGACCAGCTAAGTAACCACAAAAAAACAGTTGTCCTTATTTTATGCAGCAAGTTAACCAGGCACTGGTCTGAATATCGGTTGCTGCCCAGTTAACATCCGGGTCGTCATTCCTGGACACTCAGTGAACAGAATCACGCATACCCTAACAGTGGGTTTCAGGGATTAGGTCAGCCTGCGGCTGGAAGCGGCTTAGAAGCTGCTTACTGCCATGAGCTGAGTCTTGACCCCCCCCCCCCCCAATGTTATTTTTACTACAAGAAACTTCCAAACGGGGGCCCACCAGGGAGATCAATGGTGTAACTCCAGGCACATCATTCCATCCTACAGAATCTCAGATCAGGGGCACTTAAACAAAACTGATAAAACAGTCATATTTCCAAATTAAAATCTCAAAAAAACAACTCTAATTCCCCAAAACAAATATTCCTTGCAAATGACAGGCGTGAAGGCTGAAAATTTATTACTGGGTGAGACAGAAAGCATCGAGTTGGGAGAAATGAAACCAAAACTCATACAAATATCATACAGACAGAGATGCACTGTTTTTTCTGTTCTCTGCAGTGACTCTGCAGAATAGACAGGGCTATTTTTGAGGGGGCACTTGGGGGTACTGAGTACTGGTACCTTTTCCATTGTCTGCTAAAATTGATCTATGGACCCCAAGTTTTAATGGAAGAGCTCAGGCTCTACACACCAATTCTGCCTTGTCAGATTCTCTGACTGGTTGCAGGGGACCTGGCTATTGTGGGGTGGGTCTTTCAGTGATCACCCCACCCCTGAAGGGTGGCCTGGTATTTGAGTCAGTGGCGTTCCTGGCCTGGATGGCACCCGGGGCGGAGCGCCGATGCGCCCCCCTCCCCCCGCTAGATGACACCTCCACCCCCTCAGGCGAAATGACACCCCCCCCGGGTGCACGCCGCCGGGGAGGTGCCACGGCGCACGCCTGCTCCTCCGAGTTCGCTAAACTTCGTTTGTTCGCTGCAGTTCCCTCTGCCCCGGAACAGGAAGTAACCTGTTCCGGGGCAGAGGAAGCTGCAGCGAACGAACGAAGTTTAGCAAACTCGGAGGAGCAGGCGCGTGCCGCGGCACCCCCCAGCGGCGTGCACCCGGGGCGGACCGCCCCCATCACCCCCCCCCCCCCCTTGGTATGCCACTGATTTGAGTACTGGCATCTTTTTTGTTAGAATACATGCACTGATAACAGGTATCTTCTGCACTGTATGTGAAGTCTCATAATTTGTCTAAAGTAAGAAATATTTAAGTACTCTAAATTTACCAAATGCTTTACTAAACCTTCCAGGAAAAGTAAGGACTATTGATGGAAGAAGGGGGGCTACAAGAAAACTCCACAGTACAACAAACCAAAAACTGACACAACCAACAGCAAAACCACAGGAAAACCAAAGCAAAACCACAAAGTTCTCTCAGGGGTCACTGACTTTTGTATCGACCGGCAGAACCATTGCCACAAACTCAACAGGGGATTCATGTGTAGAGGGTTTACAGCTCTTCATTGCTTCATTGCTCTACATAGTAGGATCCTGCAGTCAGAAGCATGCTGGGATACTGAGGATCCTCAAAGGAGATAGAAAATGTTATTGGTTGCCCACAGAGCACAGGACACCATAGAACAAGGGTTCTCAGCCCAGTCCTCAAGACACACCTAGCCAGCCAGGTTTTCAGAATATCCACAATGAATATGCGCAACATAAATTAACATGTTCTGCCTCCATTGTATGCAAATGTATCTCAAGCAATGGCATAGCTAGGTGGGGCCATGAGGGCCTGGGCCCCCCCCCCCCCCCCCCAAATTTGCTCTGGGCCCCTGTGATTGTGTGATGAAACGAAAGAGAAAAGGTATAAATATTATCATAAATGTGAAAAATGAAAGTCCCACAGTTGGTAAATGATAATACTGCAAGCAAGAGGAATCTAATACTTGGTCGGACAGCAGAATGTCTCTAATCCATGACTCTTTTATTTATTTATTGGTTGCATTTGTATCCCACATTTTCCCACCTATTTGCAGGCTCAATGTGGCTTACATAGTACCGTCAAGGCGTTTGCCCAGTCGGTTGATAGCAAATACAAGGTTGTATAGTGATCGAATGAGGTATATATGGAGGGTCGGAAGGGATGAAGATTGTGTGCTGTCATTAGGCATGATGTGTTTCTGGGTGAAGAGGTTTACGTAGGATCGTTGGGGTAGGCCTTTTTGAAGGCCTACCCCAACAATCCTTAGTGTTGATGGACAAAGGAGCACAAGAAACTGGGCAGGTTATTTCAGTTGGTCATTTTCTAAGTGGCCAATGCTCTTATGCCATAAAATTAATGACTCTCAAGAGCAATATTCTCTTTAAGGTGCATAAGAGTCTGCCACCCATGAGGTGAAGCAGAAGTTTCATGATTTCAATAGCTCTGTAGACCAAATGCACAGGAGGCAGGGCTCTTTCAATTGAAAGGAAGCTGTGGAATTAGGGGGAGGGTGGATAAGATGAAGGTGAAAGGGGAGAGACTCAGAAGCCACCTGAGGAAATATTTCTTCACGGAAAGGGTGGTGAGAACGTTGAATGGCCTCCTGGTGGAGGTAGTGGAGGCAAAAACTGTATCTGAATTCAAGAAAGCTTGGGACAAGTACATAGGATCTCTAGGGGAAAGGAAGGTAGATGGTATGGATGGGCAGACTGGATAGTCCATACATTCTTTATCTGCCTTCATTTTTCTACGTGTCTATTTCCATGTCTTACTGTTGACAGTTCTCACGTACCTTATAGTATTCAATAGGTTATTGGCCAGATTAAGTAAATGTGCTGAAAATGTAGGGGTCCTTTTACTAAGCTGTGGTGTGGCTATGGGTGGGCCTGGTTGGGGGCACAGGCCCACCCATTCTTGGTTCAGGCCCTCCCAGTGGCAGCGCCACACTGCTCCTCTTCCCCACTCTCCTCTGTGGCATCCCGGCATCTGTGCTCCTGTCTCTGAACCCCCCTTCCCTCTTGGGTGTCAGTACAGGCGTCCTCGGAGGCTGCAGTGATTCATTCTCGCTGCTTGCACTGACCCCAAAAGGCTTCCGTCTGCCTCATTCCGCCAGACAGGAAACAGGCAATGACGTCGGCGAGGGCGGGAGGTGGCAGATGGAAGTTTGCGGGGCCAGCACAAGCAGCGAGAATGAATCGCTGCACTGCAGGTGCCAGGGATGCCTGTAAGGTACACCGGGGAGGGACAGGGTTCAGAGACAGGAGTGCCGATGCCGGGATGCCATGGAGGAGAAGGAAGAGATGTAGGGTAGGTTAAAAAAAAATCTGTGATATTTTTTTATGTGGTGTGGTATTTATCTGTTCTATTTAAACCGTGTCTGAACCATATTCCTATCCTCAATAAGAACAAAAGATTTTGGAATTTCAGATATCTGTAAAGATGAAAATACCCTCTGCTTTCCACGCATTAGAGAAAACCGCTGAGGTTGTCTTCTCTTTATACTGATCACAAGGTGATTATGCAAATGAACAAATCATATTTCCTACTTTAAATGTGTCATTTCTCAGTAAGGACCTTGCAGGAAAGCCCAGACTAATCTGAGCAAGAACAATTCATCCTTCTGAAAAGCCTTCCTACTCTCACAGAGATGAAGCTGTTATTAAATTTACTGCTTGTAATCGCAACAGGCAGAGGTGATAATCTTCTCTAGAAACATGGCAACATGGCTTATGGTATGTATTATTAATTTATTCACATATATTTTAATCACTTTTTGCTTTTCGATTTCCTGAAGGCATCTTCTCCCAAGTGCAACTAAGTCCGTCAAATCCAGAGACGAAAAGGCCCGGGGAGTCCTTCACACTGTCCTGTACATTCTCCGATTTCAGCAGCCATTGGATGGACTGGGTTCGACAGGCTCCTGGCCGAGGGATGGAGTGGGTCTCCCACATGAGTGTAGACGGAACTCCATTATACGCCAAAGCAGTCAAAGGCAGATTCACCAACTCCAGAGACAATGACAAGAAGATAGTATATTTGCAAATGAACGGCCTGAAAACTGAAGACACTGCCACGTATTACTGTGCAAGAGACACAGTGAGAGAAGATCTGCAGGGATTCCTACAAAAACATCTGGTCCCACTAATGTCTTCCACTTCACGGGCTGCAGGCCGCCAAAATCATCTACATACTATCCGTTATTTCAATCAAATGAATCATTGCAGAGGCTGTTTCCGTTCATGCATTCATTTTATCTGCTATCTCCAGACATGTTGGACTATATTCTATATACGGCAGCTGAAGAATCACCGCCCAAACAATTTCTGCCTAGGCGTGTACTATACACCACACCTAGATTTAACTTAAGTGACTCAACCCTGCAACACTTCACTATCAAAGATCGTATTGGACATTGACAAACTCTTTTACCTCAACCCAACTTGATTGAATCTTATCTTCCCTATCCCAATACAACATTTTGTACTTATCCCGTACCGGAATTGACGAATGCCTCCACGGTATTATGTAAGCCACATTGAGCCTGCAAATATGTGGGAAAATGTGGGATACAAATGTAACAAATAAATAGATTTAGACACGGTGTGTAAAATATGCATAGCATGTTTATAGAATACACCCAGCTGCCGATTAGCCAAGCTTTACATTGTTAATACAGAGTTCAGAAAAATCGGCTAATACAAGCGATAGCCATGCAATAAGCAAAATTATCCAGAAAGTTAAACGGTATTTTCAGTGGTCCATCTTGAGTGTGCAGTTCAAGTCAGTTGTATCTTCTGTCTTCCAGAAGAAGGATGAGAAAATTAATTGCAGACCCGAGAAAATCTTTAGGCCACCGATGAAGACGAAGTTGATGGCTTGAAAACAAGACCACTGCTCAGCCAGAATCAACTGTAAACATATTAATTTTTTTATTTATTTTTATTACATTTGTACCCCGCGCTTTCCCACTCATGGCAGGCTCAATGCGGCAATGGAGGGTTAAGTGCAGTGGTGTGCTGGAGCAGGCTCTCACAGGCTCGTGAGAGCCGTTTGTTAAGTTTTTAAGAATTTTGGGAGCCGGTTGTTAGAGTATTTATTTATTTATTTTATTTTTGTTACATTTGTACCCCGTGCTTTCCCACTCATGGCAGGCTCAATGCGGCAGGCAATGGAGGGTTAAGTGACTTGCCCAGAGTCACAAGGAGCTGCCTGTACTGGGAATCAAACTCAGTTCCTCAGGACCAAAGTGCACCACCCTAACCACTAGGCCTCCCCATGGCTACTTTAACAACTGACTCCCAAAATGTGGGCTTGGGCCCCCTCCTGAATTCATTTTTACTTTGCTAGCAGTAATGCTGGCCCCACCAGCCAAGTAAATAGACTGCTGCTGCTCCCTGCTCCTTGTTTCTGACTCTGAGCATCAGGCTGGGACTTTTCATGCAAGCGCAAGCAGGTTCCATCATGCTGCTCAGAGCCAGAAACAAGCTGCAGAGAATGGTGGCAGTCCATTTATTGGCTGGTGGGGCTCGGCAAAGATATGCCTAGCGTGTCTGCACAAGGGAGGGGAGAGAGAGGCATGTATTCCCCCCCAAAAAAAAAATTTCAGGGCCGGCTATGCTCGGAGAGAGAGCCCGTTGTTAAAATTTTACCAGCACACCCCTGGTTAAGTGACTTGCCCAGAGTCACAAGGAGCTGCAGTGGGAATTGAACCCAGTTCCCCAGGACCAAATTCCACCACTCTAACCACTAGGCCACTCATGTATCTGAGAATTGAACCTGTGCGGTATAGTATTAAACAGTTTTCAGGGGGAGACTGAGCAGATAGAAGCTCTTTTACTAAAGTGCGGTAAAATCTGGGCTTTACACATTGTAACGTGAGATTTACCATGAGCTAAGCCCTGATTTACTGCGGCTCCTTTTTAGGGCTTTTACGGGTTCTTTTCGTAAGGCGCGCCAGTGTAGGCGTGTGTATTGGATGCGCGCAGGTCCGTTTTTCAGTGCGTCTGCAAAAAAAGGCCCTTTTTTGCCGAAAATGGATGAACAGCAAAATTAAAAATCAGCGCGCGTCTATTTTGGGCCTGCGACCTTACTGCCACTCATTGTCATAGTGGTAAGGTCACACGAAATTAACCGGGCGGTAATCATCAGCACGCGTACACTGCCGATTACCGCCGGTTAAATTATTTTCTGCCGTGTCTTTTGGACGTGGGTCAAAATTAGAATTACCGCCCGGAGCAAGTAGCCGGGCAGTAGTTCTAATTTGAATCGTGTTGAACGCGTGTAGGCAAATACATGTCATAGTAAAAGTCCCCTTATTTTATTTATAGATCCTGCGCTAATGTTCTCATGAGGAAACAGTATCTGCAGAAACTTAACGTGGGACCACGTACCGTCTCCTATTTATGAAGTGTCAAGTGCTCCCTCATTAACCCTCAATTAGCCAGTTAGGAGCAGATTCTGTATATGACGCCTGGAAAATCCGCACTGAAAAAATGTCCACCTAAACGTATTCTATAAGGCAGGGGCATAGCTACGTGGGGCCACAGGGGCCTGGGCCCCCCAGATTTGACCCTGGCCCCCACCGACCCTTTTGACACTCCTTCCCGCCGCCTCCATCGGGTACCTGTGCTGGCGGGGATCTCCAAACCCCACCAGCCGAAGTCCTCTTCAGCCGGTCTCAGGACGCCAGGACGAGTCACACAGAAGAAACAGAATCGTAGGCTTCCACATCATCTGCAGCAACGCGCCGGCCCGGAGACCGGTTGAGGAGGACTTTGGCTGGCGGGGATTGGGGGGGTCGAAAAGGGAGGGGCATGGGGGGGCTAAAATGTGCCCCCTCACCTCAGGCTCCGGCCCCCCTCCCGCCGAAGTCTGGCTACGCCCCTGCTATAAGGTACACCTAGATTTGCCTACATTTCTGCGCAGTTTATAGAATACGCTGAGCGCCTGTCAGTGCGA
Source organism: Microcaecilia unicolor (assembly GCF_901765095.1). NCBI lineage: Eukaryota > Metazoa > Chordata > Amphibia > Gymnophiona > Siphonopidae > Microcaecilia > Microcaecilia unicolor. The sequence continues at coordinate 29,502,239 of NC_044044.1, forward strand.
CTATATTTAAGTGCGGGCAGTTAGAACTTGGTGTAAAAGGCTGACTCCTAAATTAGGTATGGATCAGGTGTATTATACTACGAGACTCATAGACTTTAGTAACGCCCACGACCCACCCATTTCACACCCATGGCCACGCCCCCCTCTTTGACAATTCACATTAGAATTTACGCAGACCACATTACAGAATACGCTTAGAAAGTAGTGCATGTAAATTCTAATTAATGCTAATTAGTGCTGATAATTCCTTGGTAGCATCCAATTAATAGCTCTGATTGGTTTCTCAACCGATTAGTTTAAGTACATTTTTATGGAATATGCTTTGATTTCTCCATGGAAATCTAGGTACAATATATGCAACCCAGGGGTTAGAAAGGCACTAATTATAACGTACTAGCTGGTTAATGCTTCCTCACCCACTCTCCACCCATGACACACCCTCCCTAAAATGTGTTTTAAAAACCCTCCCTAAAATGTGTTAAAAAAACTAGTAAAGAGTAAGTTAACATCTGCAAACAAGTAATGCATTTCTGCGGTAGCCTGTTTGCAGGCACTAACCTTGCATTAAGGGTTTATATATGCCCTTTTGTAAAATGGACCCTAAATAAATTCCAGTTTGTCTCATCCATTCTGAGGAGCTCAGTGATCTGCAAAGAAAGTGATGGCTGGGTGACCCTTAAATACAATTCCCGGTCCCCTTTTTTTGTCCCTATGCAAATATCAGACTCTGCTTCCCGTTTAAATAGAGGCGACACATTTTATGGATTATAACTCTTACACTGATACACTGGGAAGGATCCTTTTATTTTAATTGTGTTTGTTTTAATCATGAAATGGTTCCTTTTGATTTTATTGACGGCCATTCCCTTAGGTAAGTCTTCCTAGAACAGAGCACCCAAGTCTTTTATTTTTCTTCCTGAGATTATTTGTAAAGATTTTTTTTTTTAATTCTTTTTCAGGCGTCCTCTGTCAAGTGACACTGGATCAGCCGGCTTCGGAAGTTGTGAAGACCTCACAGACCCTCAGTCTGACCTGTAAAGTCAGTGGGGTTTCCATCCAGGACAGCGGCTATTCCTGGCACTGGATTCGGCAGCCTCCGGGAAAGACACTGGAATGGTTAGGATTCTACTACAATGGTAGCACGGGTTATGCACCGTCTCTCCAAAGTCGATTGAAAATCTCCAAAGACACTTCCAGTCCCAAAAATGAGTATTCTTTGCAAATGACTGGCATGAAAGCTGACGACACAGCCAGATATTACTGCGCAAGACACACACAGTGTGAGAAAGGAAACCAGGACTCATACAAATACCAAACAGAAAGGGCTACATTGCTTTCTCCTTCCTCACCAACTGTTTTAACCAGCCTCTGGGGAACAATAATATGAAATACAGATGTCTTTTCAGTACATCTCGTGTTAATGCAGTCGGATAAATTTATTTTATTTATTTCTTAGGATTTATTTACCGCCTTTTTGAAGAAATTCACTCAAGGCAGTGTACAGTAAGAATATATCAAACATGAGCAGTAGGCAATTAGAGCAGTAAAAATATTCAAACAACAATACAAAGTATGGCATGGTAGACTACTTGCAATGTCAACACAATACGTAATAGAAGATTATAATTGGTAGTGAAGGGTAAGGCAAAGTTGTAACATACAGATGAGTAAGAAAGTAGGAAGAATTAGAAAGTAAGGTGATTGATTTGAAGAAAGTTGCACGTCAGGTCAGAGAGATGGTTAAATATTATCTCAGCTAGGGTAGGAGTGGATAAACATGTCCCGCTGCAGTATGTGCAGCCCGAGTCAACCCTTGTGTGTGTGAGTCAGTCAGCCAATTACAGCTTGAACAAGTTGTAATGAATCCAACAGATGTAATAGCAGCACTTAAGGTTTGTTGTTCTAAGGAATGGAAGAGTGGCCTAATGGTTAGTGCAGCGGGGTTGCAGAACTGAGTTCAATTCCCGCTGCTACCTGATGGTGGGCAGTGGGTTAAGATTCTGGGGAACCAGGTTCCATTCCCTCTGCAGCTGTGGGTGACCCCAACCCCCGCCAGCCACCCCGCCAGCAAAGGTAGGCGACGGCAACAGCAGGTTGGCGGCGGGAGGGGGGGGTCGAGAGGGTCGTTTGCAGGGGGGTCCAGGGCTACTGCCATAAATCTCGCCTAAAGTTAGCGCAGTTTAAAGAACATGCATAGTGCCCGTCCCCGCAATGTGCATGCATCTACACTTGCTAGGGCAGTCTATACAGCGTGTCTAGAGATCAACGCACCTGCAAAAAAATGTGCGCGTCTACACCAGCGCAGGCCACTTTTTGGAGCACCTTAGTAAAAGGACCCCCGAGTCTGTAAAACACTGCGTACATCTGGCATACAGTATAAAATAATCATGATCAGAATGCAATCATTTGTTTGCTCATTTACCAACACCCATTCACTATCTACTCACACAAATGACCTGACAAACTAGAAATCCCACCCGGATCAGACTATAAAGACAGAACCTGGAATATGCTCCCCTACTCAGTCCTCTCTAAATTCATCCCTGTTCCAACCCCTTACTATACGCTACCCAATACTCACCCTCCTTCCACACCCTACCTCAACTATCCTCCTACCTCACCCATCTCATTTACCCACATCCAATTGACTACTTCTTTTCACTATATGACAGCTGAATCCACTCCTTGTTATTTTGTAAACCTATTATACTATGTAAGCCGCATTGAACCTGCTAATAAGTGGGAAAGCACGGGGTATAAGTGTTACAAATAAATAAATATAATATAAGATCCATTAAAATGCAATTGTTTACATGCATATCTATCAGCACTCATGTAATCATATAATATTTACAAGCATAATTGTCACTATAAATGTGATAAATTGTGAATAAATCTTCACACTGTATTTATGAATTCATTTTTTTTTATGATTTTGAAAATTCAGAATCTGTACAGATGAAAATACCCCTTCAAAGACCCCCTGCTTTCCGTGCATTGGCCAAATTGCTGAAGCTGTCTTCTCTTTTTATTGATCACAAGGTGATTATGCAAATGAATGAATCATATTTCCTACTTTAAATATGGCATTTTTCAGTAAGGACCCTGCAGGGAAGCCCAAACTAGTCTAAGCAAGAGTAACTCATCCGTCTCAAAAGTCCTTGTACTCTCACAGAGATGAAGCTGTTACTACATTCACTGCTTGTAATTACATCATACAGAGGTGTTAATCTTCTCTGGAAACATGGCAACATGAATTATGGTGCGTATTATTATTAATTTGTTAACGTAAATTGCAATCATTCTTTCTTTTGTGATTTTCTGTAGGCGTCTTCTCCCAAGTGCACCTAGGGCAGTCAAGTTCAGAGATGAAAAAACCAGGCGAGTCCCTCACACTGTGCCTGCAGTTTCTCTGCTTTCAGCAGCTATTGGATGGACTGGCTTCGACAGACTCCCGGTCAAGGATTGGAGTGGCTTTCTCATATAACTGCACCCGGAACTCTGTTCTACGCCAATGCAGTTAAAGGCAGATTCACCATCACCAGGGACAGTGTCTACTACTACTACTATTTAGCATTTCTATAGCGCTACAAGGCGTACGCAGCGCTGCACAAACATAGAAGAAAGACAGTCCCTGCTCAAAGAGCTATGTAATAAAAGTGAGCCAAGTATAGGACAATCAAGCCATTGTGACATCACTGATGAGGTTGGCTCTTATTGGTGGCCTGAGGCATTATGACATCACAATATTAGCTCTGGTTACAAGAGACTACTACTACTACTTATCACTTCTATAGCGCTACAAGGCGTACACAGCGCTGCACAAACATAGAAGAAAGACAGTCCCTGCTCAAAGAGCTATGTAATAAAAGTGAGCCAAGTATAGGACAATCAAGCCATTGTGACATCACTGATGAGGTTGGCTCTTATTGGTGGCCTGAGGCATTATGACATCACAATATTAGCTCTGGTTACAAGAGACTACTACTACTACTACTATTTAGCATTTCTATAGCGCTACAAGGCGTACGCAGCGCTGCACAAACATAGACGAAAGACAGTCCCTGCTCAAAGAGCTTACAATCTAATATACAACCGAATGTTGTATTTAGAAATGAACAGCCTGAAAGCTGAAGACAGTGCTGTGTATTACTGTGTGAGAGGAGGCACAGTGAGAGGAAACCTATGGGGATTTGTGCAAAAACATCTGGCCGCACTGAGGCTGAGGGTAGCAAAACAAATCCGAATACTATCTATTATTTCAACGTCAAAAGAACCATCGCAGAGAAAACTTGTTACAGTTTATTCATTCAGGGCTCCTTTTACTAAGCTACGTAGGCGCCTAGGTTGGCCCAAGGTGCGCCAAAATGGAGTTACCACCCGACTCCCGCAAGGCTCGAGGTAATTTCATTTTTGGTGGGCGTCCGCTATGGACATGCGCCACTTGGCATCTGATGCGCGTAGGTCATTACCATCCAAATTCTTTACCGCTAGGTCTATGGCTGGCAGTAAGGTCCAAGACCCAAAATGGACGCGTGGCAATTTTGATTTTGCCGCATGTCCATTTTGGGGGGGGGGGGAAGAGGGCTTTTTTACAGGTGCGCTGAAAAATGATTCTGCGTGCAACCAAAACCCACGCCTACACTACCGCAAGCCACTTTTCAGCATGCCTTTCTAAAAGGACCCCTCACTTTTGGAGGTTCTTTACTAAAGATCAGCTCGCGATATCTACAGCAGGGGCTCATAGGAATAAAATGGACCTGCAGATAGTGAGAGAAAAGCTTTAGTAAAAGACCCCTTAATCTGCTATCTCCGGACATGTAATTTAATCCTCGGTTGCCAACCAAAAAAAGGCCTTTTTCGCAGGTGCGCTGAAGAATGAACCTGTGCGTGTCCAATCCACGCGTCTACACCAGCGCAGGCCATTTTTTGGTGCACCTTAGTAAAAGGACCCCAAAATGCTGCGCAGCTCCATCCCCAGGAAAACGCACTTTTAATGCACAGAAAGGTTGCATTAAAATCATTTGCCATGTAGATTTTTATATGAGAATTTGGCAGAAAATTTTATAAAATGGTCTTTGTACCTGCAAAACCCAACTTTACAGCTAAAAAATGAATCATAAAATTATACTTTCATGTGTATAGGAGAGAAAAGGTGTGGCAATCTCAGGGTTCCCCCCCCCCCCTAAAATGTGTTTAAAAAACCGGTAAAGGGTAAGTTAACACCCGCAAACAGGTAAAATACTGCAAAATATTTTAAAACATTTCTGCGGTAGCCTGTTTGCAGGCACTAACCTTGCATTAAGGGGTTAATGCTCTTTTGTAAAACGGACCCTAAATAAATTCCAGTTTGTCTCATCCATTCTAAAGAGTTCACCGATCTGCATACAAAGCGACGCCTGGGTGACACTTAAATACAATTCCTGGTCCCCTTTTTTGTCCCTATGCAAATATCAGACTCTGCTTCCCGTTTAAATAGAGGTGACACTTATTTTGTGGATTATAACACTTACACGGATACACTGAGAAGGATCCTTTTATTTTAAATTGTGTTTGTTTTCATCATGAAATGGTTTCTTTTGATTTTATTGACGGCCATTCCCTTAGGTAAGTCTTCCTAGAACAGAGCATCAAGTCTTCTATCTTTCCTCCTGAGTTTATTTTGTAAAGAATGTTTCTTTTCCAGGTGTCCTCTCTCAAGTGACACTGGATCAGCCGGCTTCGGAAGTTGTGAAGCCCTCACACACCCTCAGTCTGACCTGTAAAGTCAGTGGATTTTCCATCCAGGACAGCAGCTATTCCTGGCACTGGATTCGGCAGCCTCCGGGAAAGCCACTGGATTGGTTAGGATACTACTACGATGGTAGCACGGGTTATGCACCGTCTCTCCAAAGTCGATTGAAAATCTCCAAAGACACTTCCAGTCCCAAAAACGAGTACTCTTTGCAAATGACTGGCATGAAAGCTGAAGACACAGCCAGATATTACTGCGCGCGAGAGACACAGTGTTGGAAAGGAAACCAGGACTCGTACAAATACCAAACAGACAGGGCTACATTGCTTTCTCCTTCCTCACCAACTGTTTTAACCAGCCTCTGGAGAACAATAATATGAGATTCAGATGTCTTTTCAGTACGTCTCGTGTTAATGCAGTCTGATAAATTTTATTTATTTATTTATTAGGATTTATTTACCGCCTTTTTGAAGGAATTCACTCAAAGCGGTGTACAGTAAGCATAGATCAAACATGAGCAATAGGCAATTAGAGCAGTAAAAATATTCGAACAACAATACAAAGTATGGCATGGTATACTACTTGCAATGACAACACAATACGTAATAGAACATTATAATTGGTAGTGAAGGGTAAGGCAAAGTTGTAACATATAGATGAGTAAGAAAGTAGGAAGAATTAGAAAGTAAGGTGATTGATTTGAAGAAATTTACCAACATCTATGACTCCCATTTTATTGGAAATTTTATCCTGTGTTTATGTTTTTAATATTCTTTTTATTATGATGATTAATCTGCTTTGACAGCAGGAGTCCAGTCTGAAGTACAACTGGTTCAGGCGAGTCCAGAAGAGAAAAAGACTGGAGAGTCCCTGAGACTGACCTGCGAAGCCTCAGGATTCACTTTTAGCAGCTACACTATGAACTGGGTTCGACAGGCTCCGGGCAAAGGGCTGGAGTGGGTCTCTGCTATGAAGGGAGATGGGAGTGCTACATACTATGCCGATTCAGTGAAAGACAGATTCGCCATCTCCAGGGAGAATAACAACAACATGCTGTATTTACAAATGAACAACCTGAAAGCTAAAGACACAGCCGTGTATTACTGTGCAAGAGACACACATGGAGGAGAGAAGACAAATAGAAAGTCCTACAAAATCCTCCTTCTCACAACTTGGGGGCAGCAAATAGCAAATAAAGTCCGTAAATTCAGGGTCCAAGCAGTCTTTTAATCCAGCAAATTAATACTAGGCATTCCGTCCAGCTTCATTAACAGCAGAACACAATACATCTTCAAAAGGGATTTTATAATATATAATGGTGCTCAACTTCAAAGCACATAGACTTTCAACGTTAAATAGGAACCTATGTGCTTTGAAAATGAGCCTCGATATTTTTTTTGTTTTGTTTCGTTATCAGTATTGCAAAGAGAGAGAAAAAAAAATAAAAAATGTTATTTGTACTGGTGGCCCGTGAATGCATGGCACTGGTAAGAGGGGCTGAAAGCAATCAAGCTCCAGGTACTGGGGTCGCTCCAATGTGCCGGTGGAAGTTATTCTTGAGGGGGGGCAGTTCCAGTCCAGGGAGAGAAAGGCAGGGGAGGGCAGAGGAGGGATGGAAGTTGTGGCCGTGACTTCAGTGTCTCACCAGGAACGCTGAGGGTTGTTCTGCAGTGAGTTTCGGAGCACACTGAGCAGCAACAAGAGGGACTAGGGAGGAGCAGGGCCAGGAGACCGTGGTGTTGGGCATAAGGGAGCCATTGGGGCCAGTGACAGTAGAAGCTATGTGGGTGCAGGGAACGCAGGAGACAGTAAGGGTGTGACACCATGGAAGGTGGCACAACAGTATTGCGGTTTCAATTGTTCAGGGCAGGTAGGTCCCCTGGGAGTCCCGAACAACTCCCACACACCTCAGTCAAGTATCAAAGGGGCCTTTTACTAAAATGCGCTAGAATTTGGCACTAACGCATGGTAACATGGGAATTAACCACACACTAAGCCCAGATTTTAATGCAATATTTTGGGGGGGGCATTTTTAAATATATGACATTGCAGTTCATGCACTAATGTTCCCATTAGCAAATAGTATTTGCAGAAAGTGAATTCGGAAGCACTTTCTGCCTCCTATAAATGCCCCTCATTAACCCTGAATTAGCCAGTTAGTGGGCACTAATTACAACACACTAGCTGGTTAATGCTTCCTCACCCACTCTCCACCCATGACACCCTCCCCCCTAAAATGTGATTAAAAAACTGGTAAAGGGTAAGTTAACACCTGCAAACAGGTAAAATACTGCAAAATATTTTAACGCATTTCTGTGACAGCCTGTTTGCAGGCACTAACCTTGCATTAAGGGGTTAATGCTCTTTTGTAAAACGGACCCTAAATAAATTCCAGTTTGTCTCATCCATTCTAAAGAGTTCACCGATCTGCATAGAAAGCGATGCCTGGGTGACCCTTAAATACAATTCCTGGCCCCCTTTTTTATCCCTATGCAAATATCAGACTCTGCTTCCCGTTTAAATAGAGGTGACACTTATTTTGTGGATTATGACACTTACACGGATACACTGAGAAGGATCCTTTTATTTTAATTGTGTTTGTTTTAATCATGAAATGGTTTCTTTTGATTTTATTGATGGTCATTCCCTTAGGTAAGTCTTCCTAGAACAGAGCACCAAAGTCTTTCCTCCTGAGTTTATTTGTAAAAAAAACTGGGGGGTATTTTTTCTCTTTTTCAGGTGCCCTCTGTCAAGTGACACTGGATCAGCCGGCTTCGGAAGTTGTGAAGCCCTCACAGACCCTCAGCCTGACCTGTAAAGTCAGTGGGGTTTCCATCCAGGACAGCGGCTATCTGTGGCACTGGATTCGGCAGCCTCCAGGAAAGGCACTGGAATGGTTGGCTCGTATATACTACGATGGCAGAACATGGTATTCAGCTGATCTCCAAAGTCGATTAAAAATCACCAAAGACACATCTAGTCCCAAAAATGAGTATTCCTTGCAAATGACTGGGATGACGGCTGAAGACACTGCCACATATTTCAGTGCTCGAGAGAGAGACACAGTATGAGAAAGGAAACCAGGACTCGTACAAATACAAACCAGACAGGGCTACATTGCTTTCTCCTTCCTGACCAACTGTTTTAACCAGCCTCTGGGGAGCAATTTTTTATGAAATAACAGGCATCTTTTCAGGACATTTTAGTGCAAATCCACTTTGATAATGCAGGCCAACAATAGAATGAACAAGTGTAAAATGGCAAAGATATAAAAAAAAAAAAGTGTTGCTTTTACTGCATGATACTCTGAAAATAACAAACTCTACCTCACAGACAACATACTCTCCCAGTTCACCGTCTGTGTTTCAACTTCCAACTATTAGAAATGCGTCAATAACAGTGGGGTTTCAACCCTGCCGCCATGTCGTAAAACGCAGAAGACCAGGTTGAATCAAGTCCGGCTCAGGGTGGAGGAGGAATATGAAGACATCGGTTATTGTGGGGTCCTTTTGCTAAGGTGTGCTGAAAAATGGCCTGAGATAGCGTAGGTGTGGGGTTTTGGGCACGCGCAGATTCATTTTTCAGCTCACCTCTAAAAAAAAAAATGCCTTTTTAAAAAGTTTTGCCGAAAATGGACGTGTGGCAAAAATCGAAATTGGCGCGCGTCCATTTCGGTGTCTGAGAACTTACTGCCAGCCATTGACTTAGCGGTAAGGTCTCACGCGTTTACCGGGCAGTAATGGCCTATGTGTGCAGAAACCCACTTGATGCGCGTCTGCTACGCGCATCAGAGAATAAAAATTTTGTGGGCCCGTAGCGGATTTATTTATTTTTTTACTGCATTTGTATCCCACATTTTCCCACCCATTTGCAGGCTCAATGTGGCTTACATTGTTCCGTCATGGCGATCGCCATTCCGGAGTGAGAAATACAAGAGGTACACACATAAAGATCATGAATGACATGGTAGATTAAGCAATCAGATGTAAAGAGTTCGCGTTCAGAATAAGTGACAGAACGGTATTCCATTAAAAGTTCATAGGATGGGTCATTGGAGTACGTCTCGATGAGGACATAGTAGATTCAAATTTGGAATGGGAGATAAAGCAGTATCGCGTTGCACTCCAAAAATGAAATTACTGCAGGGGCCACGTGGCAGCCGGGTGGTAACTCCATTCTGGCGCACATTGCGCGCACGTGGGTGCCTATGCGGCTTAGTGAAAGGGCCCCTGAGTGATTGCAGGATGTACAATAGGATATAGGGAATAAACAAATTTGGAAAATACAGAGGATAGGCAATGAATCAAGTCCGGCTCAGGGTGGAGGAGGAATATGAAGACATTAGTCATTGAGGGGTCCTTTTTCTAAGGTGCGCTGAAAAGTGGCCTACTGTAGGGGTAGGCGTGTGTTTTGTGCGCGTGCAGACTCATTTTTTAGCGCGCCTGTAAAAATTGCCTTTTTAACAAATTTTTGCCGTAAATGGATGTGCGTGTCCATTTTGGGTCTGAGACGTTACCGCCAGCCACTGACTTAGCGGTAGGGTCTCAAGAGTTAACCAGACGCTAACGACCTATGCGTTTATCAAACCACTTGATGCGAATCTGCTACACATATCAGAAAAGAAAAATTTCAGGATGCGCATAGTGGATACGCACCAAAAATGAAATTACCACAAGGGCCACGCAGTAGCCAGGCGCTAACTCCATTTTGACGCACATTGGGCGTGCGTAGACACCTGCGTGGCGTAGTAAAAGGGTAAGCTGAATGATTGCAGGGTGTACAATAGGATATAGGGAATAAACAAATTCGGAAAATACAGAGGATATCCCAATGATCAACACTTTATGTCCCCCTGATTCAATAAAATGCGCTGAAAATTGGGCGCAAATTGGGCGTGTACCCAAATTACACAAGCAACTTAATTGATCAACAAGCTAATTAGTGTCAATAATTTATTTATTTATTACATTTGTACCCCACGCTTTCCCACTCCAAGCAGGTTCAATGCGGCTTACATAGTAATAGAGATTACAGAGTATTGATAGAGAAAAATAAGTCAAGTATAACAGAATAATGAAAGAGATAGCCAGGTAGAGGTGGGCAAGGGAGAAGGGTGATAAGAGCAAGGGGTAGGTGAGCACAGGAGAAGGGGTAGTGGAGGGGAAATGGGACATGGGATAAGCATAGGGAAATATGGTGGGGGGATGTAATCTGGGTCATTGTCGTTGTTCCTGGATGTGTGTCGGGTAGATGGGTTCATAAAGTTAGCTTGGGTTATTTAGATAGGCTTGTTTTTAATGATTTCCGGAAGGGTAGATGGTCACTGATTGATCGGATAGGTCTGGGTAGGGCATTCCAAAGTTGGCTGCCTAAGAAGGAGAAGTTGGATCCATAGTAGGTTTTGTACTTGAGTCCTTTACAATTGGGGTAATGTAGGTTGAGGTAATTGTCATGCTAACAAGCAATTATTGGTGCTAATTAGAAATAATTACATGTTCTGCATGTAAAATGTAGGCATGTGATCTGCACCTAAATTTTACACAGGAGCCAAACAGGGGGCTCATCTTTATTGAACATCCCTGACCCATTCACGCCCCTCCCATGGCCATGCCCTCTTTTGAGTTGCGCTATAACATTTGCGCGCAGGTCTTTATAGAATAATGTTTAGCAAAATGCCCGTGCAAGTCCAAATTGTTGACAGTTAATGTCAGTAATTGATTGTTCGCACCCAATTATTGGTATTAATTGGCTCATTAACCAATTTAGTTGTACACACAGCTCAGGTCAGCAGGCAATTTTGTGCTTGGAAATTTGCACGCCACTTATAGAATCTGGGGGCAAATGTACCCAAACGTTATAGAAAAATAGCATTTACGTGCCTGATTAGTGCCACTAATTGGCAAATGCAGACGTGAGTCCTAGGTGTTATTCTATAACATACATGACAAAATTGCTTAGCGTGTAAGTGTGAGGAAGATATCAACATGGACAGGGCATGGGCGAGTCATGGGAGTCTTTGAACTAAGTATGTAACTTACAGAATATAGGTTTGATATACAACTTATACACACAAGTGATCACAGTGGTTTGCAATATGTAAAATTTAAATTAAAAAAAGAGGAAAAAACTAATTAGATAGGATATCACAATCACACCAGACCATTCAGTCTAAAACTCATATTAAAAAGTTAAATTATTAAAAAAAAAAAAACTAAACTATCTCCTCTGGGAGAGCAACCTGTAAAGCCCGAGAAAAAAAAGTATGATTTAAAAAGATGCTTAAAACGTGTTAACGATTCCAATTCTCAAAGAGCTCATGGAAGAGCATTCCACAATGTTGGATCTTAGCCCACTTAGCCATCTATCCCCCCTTCAATCTGTTCAGAACTCTGCTGCACGTCTCATATTCCGCCAGAACCGATATACTCATATCACCCCTCTCCTCAGGTCACTTCACTGGCTTCCGATCAGATACCGCATTCAATTCAAGCTTCTCCTTCTTACCTACAAATGCACTCAGTCTGCTGCCCCTCACTATCTTTCTACCCTCATCTCCCCTTACGTTCCCGCCCGTAACCTCCGTTCACAGGATAAATCCCTCCTCTCAGTACCCTTCTCCACCACCGCCAACTCCAGGCTCCGCTCATTCTGCCTCGCCTCACCCTATGCTTGGAACAACCTTCCTGAACCCTTACGCCAAGCCCCCTCCCTGCCCGTCTTCAAGTCTTTGCTTAAAGCCCACCTCTTCAGTGCTGCGTTCGGCACCTAACCCTTACCGTTCAGTGAATCCAGACTGCCCCAATTTGACTGCCCCTATCAGACCGACCGTTCACTTGTCTATTAGATTGTAAGCTCTTTGAGCAGGGACTGTCTCTCTTTGTTAAATTGTACAGCGCTGCGTAACCCTAGTAGCGCTCTAGAAATGTTAAGTAGTAGTAATAGAATTTGCGCTAAGGGCATTGCATCAGGGAACCTAAATCTTGGTGTCAATTTATAGAATTACCATATAGGTATCTATACCTGAAGGACAAGTCCACAGACCGCTACTAAATGGACTTGGGAAAAATCCACTATTTCGGGAATAACATGTATAGAATGTTTGTACGTTTGGGAAGCTTGTCAGGTGCCCTTGGCCTGGATTGGCCGCTGTCGGGGTGTCAGGTTTCCCGGCTAACCTCTGGATAGTGAGCCCTTGGACCACTGCCGAGAGGCGGCAGCGGCAGGAGAATCACGCAAATACAAGACAAGGCAAACAGCACTGGAACACAGTGGACTGGAGCAAGACTTCACCTGCACTTAGCCACCCTTCACCAAGAGTTGAGCTCCTGGCTGCAAGCGGCCAGCAGGGCTTACTGGACAGGACAGGAACGTGGAACTGCAGGACACAGCAGGTCACCCTAGAAACACGCTGGGGTCCCAAGTAGGCAGCAGGCAGACGAATAATCCAACAACAAGCCGGGTCTGGGCAGGCAGCAGGCAGAAGAATAGTCCAGAAACAAGCTGGGTCTGGGCAGGCAGCAGGCAGGAGAATCTCCAGAAACAAGCTGGGTCTGGGCAGGCAGCAGGCAGGAGAATAATCCAGGAGACCAGCAGGGTCAAAGACACAAAGGGAAAAAATAGCACAGATGCACTGCAACAACTCTCACCAAAGGAAACACCTCCGAGGACCTCTGTTGCAAGGCAAACTAGAGACCTACTCAGGTGGTTAATAAAGGCAACCTACAAGGGAGTTCACTAAGTACGGGTACTGCTTGGTTCCAAAAAACTCCCAAAACACTCTGGAAGGCTGGAAGATCCGGACCGGACCGGACCAGCATATCTTCGGGAACATGGAAAACGGTAAGCCATCAGTTCCCAGCACCCGCCAGGTTTAACCACCGGGGGCCGAGGTGTCTGTAAGCAAGGACCCTGGGCACAACCGTGGCACGGGGACAGGATGCTGGGCTCGATGGACCTTTGGTCTTTTCCCAGTATGGCATTACTTATGTACTTATAAAAAGCTTCAAAATATTAAAAAAAAAACCAAAATAGGGGCAGAACCAACTACTAACTATAACAATTTTTCTACCCCCAAAATTTAAAATTATTGCCTTAAAGGTCTAGTAAGTTTTATATCATTTTATGAAGTGTGAGGGCTTTCAGTTTAACAACCATGGCATCCAGCCCTTGGTAATATGAGCGTTGTAATAATATCAGCCATACATTAGGAACAGCTAGTGTTACAAGCTCACGAGAAACATCATATCACTATCCATACTTTGGTGGATTAGGTCCAATAGTGAATTGTTCATTTATCAAAAATTAGGTGAAAGCTGCAATGGTCCAACTTTTGTAATGGGAAGAGTCCAAAGGTCATTTTATTGCTTCTTTACGTCAATGTGTGGATTAGAAAGAGCACTTATCTTAATACTCTGTAATTCCAAAAATCGATCTATAAAAAGCTATCATAAATCCCGCAGAAAAGCTGCCTTGACTAAAGCCTAGCGCAACTCCATATATACATGTGTATTGAATAAAATGTGTGAATCGCAATTCCACTCACGTTCCACACAAACTCTTCCCCTGAACACGCCTACTCTAAAGTTCCGTATGCACCTAATTGTACTGCCAGGCTTATTTTCTAAAGAGAAGGGCGCCCATCTTTCGACACAAATTGGGAAATGGGTGTCCTTCTCCCAGGGTCGCCCAAATCGGCATAATTGAAAGCCGATTTGGGGCGTCCTCAACTGCTTTCCGTCCCAGGGATGACCAAAGTTCACGGGGCGTGTCGGAAGCGTAGCGAAGGCAGGACTGGGGCATGCCTAACACATGGGCGTCTTCGACTGATAATGGAAAAAAGAAGGGCGTCCCTGACTAGCACTTGGGCGACTTTACTTGGTCCATTTTTTTGTTACAACCAAAACTCAAAAAGGTGCCCGAACTGACCAGATGACCACCGAAGGGAATCGGGGATGACCTCCCCTTACTTCCCCAGTGGTCACCAACCCCCTCCCACCCTAAAAAAAGCGTTTTAAATATTTTTTGCCAGCCTCTATGCCAGCCTGAAATGTCATACCCAGCTCCATGACATCAGTATGCAAGTCCTTGGAGCAATTTTAGTCGGTGCAGTGTACTTTAGCCAGGCGGACCCAGGCCCGTTCCCCCCCCCCCCCCCCCCCCACCTGTTACACTTGTGGAGGAAACAGCGGGCCTCATTTGAATATGCAAATTGGGAAAATCAATGTTATATATACAATAATGACCACCCATGCAGAAAATTATGTTGCTGTTTTTCAGAATCATTGCTTTCCTGCCTGCCTTATTATACGTGTATAATTTCAGTTTTTCCATATTGTGTTTCCATATTGAATTTACTGGCTATATGGATTTTACAGTGTAATCTGTTTGTGTGCGAAACCGCCAGAAGCAGAAGTGAGGCCTTGACGTCACCCCAGGTCTCACTTAACAAGGTGGTTCATGGAGTATTAATACATTTGATGGAATAAATATGTGAAGCCAGGTCGGCACCGACTAGCTTTATAAAAGGTAATATGAGAAGTGAAGGTTGCATTGAAGATTCCCGAACAGAACTGTTCTCTGAGTCTGACGTCCTGCACGTACAATTACGTGCAGGACGTCAGCAAACAAATTGAAGAGCAGGAAGGACTGAGAAGACGTCGGCTGGCGGGGAGTGGGATCCCCGCCAGCAAAAGTAAAGGTAGGCGGCGGCGGGGGCGGGTTCGCCGGGAGGGGGGTCCTGGGGTGAATCTGCGGGGGCCCCGGCCCCCTCAGGCCCCACGTAGCTACGCCACTGCTCAGGAGCTTAGCCGAGATTGGGTGGCAGAGCCGGTGGCGGGGATAGTGCTGGGCAGACTTATACGGTCTGTGCCCTGAAGAGCACAGGTACAAATCAAAGTAGGGTATACACAAAAAGTAGCACATATGAGTTTATCTTGTTGGGCAGACTGGATGGACCATGCAGGTCTTTTTCTGCCGTCATTTACTATGTTACTATGAATGTTGTTACCCACTCAGGGAGATTTTTTCCATGTGCAATGACAAGGAAAAAAAGTCAGGGGTGAAAGAAAGAGACTGAAACCCTCTCTTATCAACTCCTTCCCTCCCCCATACCACCCTCCCCTTTTCAAGACGTCTTTCACCACTCACCAAAAAAAAAGCTGCTTCCCTATGTCTTAAAAGCAAAATATGCAAATGAGTTAACTGCAGTTCCAATTTAAAAAGAGTCAAAATCTCAGACTCCATAACTCAAGGGTAAACAGGTTTTTTTTTTGTTGCTGAAACATAACATAGTTCAGCACACAATCTTAGTTTACCAGCATGAATATGAGAACTTTAATAAATGCTGTGTTGCTGATGGTCATTTTAAATGGTAAGGATTTTCTTGAGTCAGAAACATATTATTATTACTATCATTGTTGTTATTATAATGATTATTTTAGCCTTTTTATTTACAGGTGTGTTTTGTGACATTGAACTGGCCCAGTCTGATCCCGTACTTAAAAAGCCTGGAGAATCCCACAAGTTGTCTTGTAAAGCCTCTGGATTCACCTTTAGCAGCTATGCTATGAGCTGGGTCCGGCAGCCTCCCGGGAAAGGGCTGGAGTGGATTGCCTTCATTCACACCAGCTCATCTCCCATCTATTATGCGGATTCTGTGAAAGGACATTTCACTGTCTCCAGAGATGATTCAAGCAACATGCTGTACTTACAGATGGGCAATCTGAAAACTGAAGACACGGCAGTGTATTACTGTGCAAGACACACAGTGAGAAGAAACAGCTCTGGAGACAGACAAAAACCTTGCTTATTAAAATGTCAACAGGCAGTTTCCTGGTGAGGGCACCCGAGTGCTTTAATTAAAATATGCAACATACAGACTCCACTCTCCTCTGTCACCTGATCGAGGATAACATGAGCTTAAATTCCAGATGGTATCTTTTCTGCTCCTTTGATGTATCTTCTCCACCATCACAACTTTTAATATAATCAATCATTCCTGCTTTATATTGCAATATTGGCATTGTTAATATTCATCTTGAAAATATGTTTTTCTCAATTAGCTTAAGAAAAACATTACGAAATCCTCTCTGCTGTAGACAGTGGGTACAATTAAAGAGTTATAAGACACCCCCCCCCCCCCCCCCGGTCTTAACATTTCCCCTCGCACCACTTCCATTCTCAAGCATAATCACAGCAAATATTCACAGTGTAATTTAATCAGCAGACACTACATATTTAATTGTTTTGGGCAACATTTTTGCCTGCACCTTTATTTCATCATCAATCCTAAAGAAATAACAAAGTCAAACTCAATTCAATGCCTTCTTCATCAGTGGCCTCCTACTTCGAATATTGTGTCCAATTCTGGTCGCCGCATCTCAAAAAAGATATAAAGGAATTGGAGAAGGTGCAGAGAAGGGCGACAAAAATGATAAAAGGGATGGAACGACTTCCCTATGAGGAAAGGCTGAGAAGGTTAAGGCTCTTCAGCTTGGAGAAAAGGCAGCTGTGGGGTGTTATGATAGAAGTCTACAAGATAATGAACGGAGTAGAGCAGACAGATGTGAAGCGTTTGTTTACACTTTCAAACAACAATAGAACCAGGGGACACAAGATGAAGCTAGAATATGGTAGATTTAAAACAAACAGGAGAAAGGTTTTCTTTACTCAGCGTGTAGTTGGACTCTGGAACTCGTTGCCGGAGAATGTAGTGACAGCAGCTGGCCTTACGGATTTTAAGGGGGGTTTGGACAGATTCCTGAGGGAAAAGTCCATTGAACATTATTAATTTTTTTTTTTTTTTTGGGGGGGGGGGGGGGTTGCCGGGTTCTTGAAACCTGGATTGGCCGCTGTCGGAGTCAAGAAGCTGGGCTTGATGAACCCTTGGTCTTTTCCCAGTATGGCGGTGCTTATGTGCTTATGTACCTAACTCTTACTCTGTCAGTTAGTTGGTGTCAACCTAACTTTTTATCTCGCCACCATGTGAATCAATGTTCAAACCAAAGAAACTCCCCCACAAAACCTGCAGTGTCACCAGGCCTCGCTTCAACCGGTGGTGACATCACACACAAGTATACCACAGCTATACATGTTCTTAAAATCTTCGTCAACCCATAATGATGGCCGCCTGGAATAGCCCTCCCTATTCTGTAACTGTGACCCCCAACCCCCCCCCCCTTGCCCCCTAATCAAAAATACAAACCAGTTATCCCACAATCAACGCCCACCACTCCCAAACCACCCACCAAACGTCAAATAAACAGTGCTCAGAACACTGAGGCAAGACTGATCTTTGGCAAATCTAAATTCGAACCCACCAAGCCCCTTCGTGAAATACTGCACTGGCTTCCCATCAAGGAATGAGTGGCCTTCAAGGTTTGCACCTTAATTCACGGGATAATCTACGGAGAAGTTCCAGAATATACGCTTGAACTGGTTGACTTACCACCTAGAAATAGATCCAGTCTCTCAAGATCCTACTTGAATTTACACTGCCCAGATTGTAACGGTCTCAAGTACAAATCTATTCATGCCTCCAACTTTACTTTTAAAGGCACACGATTGTGGAATGCTTTACCCAAATCAGTAAAATCTACCCAGATCTACCTTAATTTCAGAAAATTATTGACGTTCGTACTGTTTAAAAAAAGCTTACTCTCCAGGTTCAACATAATTCTGTTCAACTTTTAGTCTTAACAAGGTTCAAGGAGACTAATTATCGTTATTATCTTTTATATATTGTTGTTTTAAAGGATATTTAGTATATTACTCTCACCTGTATAATTGTACCTCATGCTCTGTAGCCTTCCTACAGATTAGTGTAAGCCACATTGAGCCTGCAATTAGTGGGAAAATGTGGGATATAAATGTATGAAAGAAAGAAAGAAAGAAAGAAAGAACTGGGAGGGCAAAATAATTAGTTTTAAAAATTGGAAAAAAAACCCAGCCCCACCTTCCAAAACCGAACCCAACTTTCTCACAGCCCAGTTCCTACCGCCTATGTATCTCCAATATTCAAGCACATCACAAAACTAAGGGGCCCTGTAACTAAGCCGTGTACGCTTCTATGCGCGCACAATGCTTGCCAAAATGGAATTACCGCCCGACTACCGCGTGGCTCTTGTGGTAATTTCATTTTTTGCGCGCATCTGAAAAATATTTTTTATTTTTAGATGCGCATAACGGACAGGCGCCAAGTAGCATTTGACGCGCCTAGGTCATTACCGCCCTGATTCTTTACCGCTAGGTCAACGGCTGGCGTTAAGGTCTCAGACCCAATATGGATGCGTGGCAATTTTGATTTTGCTGCACATCCATTTTCGGCTAAAAAAAAAAGGCCCTTTCTACAAGGCATGCTGAAAAACGTATCGGCGCATGCCCAAAACCTGCGCCTACACTACCACAAGCCATTTTTCAGCACGCCTTTGTAAAAGGACCCCTAAAATTCTCCACATAGCACAACTTCCCACCTGTTTACTACCCAATCAACATACCCCACAACTGAAGGCTGAGGGGAGATAAGATAGAGGTCTATAAAATAATGAGTGGAGTGGAACGGGTAGACGTGAATCATTTTACTGTTTCCAAAAATACTAGGACCAGGGGGCATGCGATGAAGCTACAAAGTAGTAAATGTAAAAAAACAAATTGGAGAAAATCTTTCTTCACTCAACGTGTAATTAAACTTTGCAATTCCTTGCCAGAAAATGAGGCTAAGGCGGTTAGTTTAGTGGGATTTAAAAAAGGGTCTGGACGGGTTCCTAAAGGAAAATTCCATAGACCATTATTAAATTGTTTATTTCTGGGCTAAGCATCATAAAATGTTTTGAGCTTTTCTGGGATCTTGCCAGGTATTTGTGACCTGGATTGGCCACTGTTGGAAACAGGCTTGATGCACTTTTGGTCTGTGCCAGTGTGGCAACACTTATGTACTTACTAGTAAAAAAAAAAGGCCCGTTTCTGTTTGAAAGGAAACGGGCGCTAGCAAGGTTTTCCTCTGAGTGTGTATGTATGTGAGAGAGGCTCGTGTTCCTGCTGCTGTGAATTCCCCGTGCTGTGCTGATTCGCTGCTCCCTGTATCGTGGCTCCGCCCCTCTCCCTTCTACTGGCCAATCTGGTGTGGGTTGTGTGACATCACTATTATCTACTCCAACACGATCCACGGTTCCAGGCAGCCTCAGAATGTTGGAGGTGAGAATTATTATATAGGATGACCAATCCCAGCACAAACTGTCTTCTGCCTTCCCCTTTCTCGCTACCTTAACCCTTTGTTCGGTCATCGTCTCTCCTCCTCTCCCATCCTGTCATCTCTATCCCCTCACCAGTCCCACCCACCCAATACTAAATTACCTTTATCCAGTTCAATGGAGAAAAAAGGTATAGAGAATGGGTAACAGTAAGTGTTCTCCCGAAAAGGCCACGTGACAACTGCTTCACTTGCCACAGGGTCATTCTTTTTTTTTTTTTAAAAACAGCCTTTACCCACTGACACCAGCACAGGCCCCCTGCTGCTACATCTTAGAGAAAGGACCTGAAATGGCCATTTTTCCTGCAGCGGGTAAAAAAGTCCCCAACACACATGGCCATGCAGTAAGAGATATGCATAAACTTGCAATTGACATATATATATAAACTGGCTCTTGAACATTTGCATAAATGTCAAAGTCCCTATTTTATAAAGATTGGATACGTGATGTCAAACCCAAGGGTTTTACCTAGGAACCAAATGGTGGAACTCCTTACCAGCCGAAATAAGAAATATACAGGAATACACTAGATTCCGCAAAAATCCTCAAATCGTTCCTATTCAAACAACCATATCTCAAGCAACTAATTATTACTTGGTTATTACTCTATTTACCTTTAACCTTCTCTTTGCTTCATGTACAATTTCTCATTCATAATAGCTTTTCTAAATGTTAAACATCCATAGTTATCCCAGTACGTTTATGATACTGTATTGTAAAATTGGATTCTTACAACAAATTACTTTCTTATGCATTATTCTTTGTGTATCCTATACTGTTTATTGTAAGCCACAATGAACTCAAACTTGTTTGGGCTAATGTGGGACATAAATAAATAAACACTGGCAACACAGCACTGCTGAATGAATATCAGTCCCTAAACCTTTTTTCCCCCTTTTCATTGCTAAACCTTTTATAAAATGGCCACTGTGGGAGGGATTTCCTTTTTTTTTTCTCATGTCACCATAGGGTTGTATTTCACTCAAATATGCAAATATGAAACCAGCTAAATCCTATATACAGTAATCATTAAATGTCCAGAATCTTGCCCCAGAACAGGCTCTGCTCACACCCTGTCATGATGTTTCCTTCAATCAAAATTATCACTCTCCTGTCTGTCTTATCATGTGCGTAGATTTACTATGTGATTTTGCTTTTCAATAGCTTTTCTTGATTTTGTTCCGTCAAGATGAGACCTATGCTGTCTCCCAGTCTTAACATTTACTGTTTAGTGAATTGTTTCATATTCTGGTTCTAGGTGTCCGTTCCAACACTGTTCTGACTGAAACCGGCGGTGGAGTGGCAAAACCAGGCGAGTCTCTGAAGCTGAAATGTACGAGTAGTGGGTTTGCTATCAGCAGCTACTGGATGGGCTGGATCAGACAATCTCCAGGAAAAGGACTGGAATGGCTGGTCAGCTACTACGACACTTCAAGCAAGTACTATTCCTCCACGATCCAAGGACGATTCACGGCTTCCAAAGACAGCTCCAGTTTTTATTTGCAAATGAACACCCTGAAAACTGAAGACACGGCAGTGTATTACTGTGCGAGAGACACAGTGAGAAGAAACAGCTCTGGAGATAGACAAAAACCTTGCTTATTAAAAATGTTAACAGGCAGTTTCCTGGTGAGGGCACCCGAGTGCTTTAATTAAAATATGCAACATACAGACTCCACTCTCCTCTGTCACCTGATCGAGGATAACATGAGCTTAAATTCCAGATGGTCTGTTTTCTGCTCCTTTGATGCATCTTCTTCACCAGCACAACTTTTAACATAGTTAATCATTCCTGCTTTATAATGCAATATTTACATTGTTAATATTCATCTTTAAAATATGTTTTTCTCAATTAGCTTAAGAAAAACATTATGAAATCCTCTCTGCTGTAGAACGTGGGTACAATAAAAAGAGTTATAAGAACCCCATGTTCTTAACATTTCCACCCACACCACATCCATTCTCAAGCATAATCACAGCAAATACTCACAGTGTAATTTAATCAGCAGACACTACATATTTAATTGTTTTGGGCAACATTTTTGGCTGCACCTTTATGTTTTCATTAATCCTAAAGAAATAAAGTCAAACTCAATTCAATGCCTTCTTCATCAGTGGCCTCCTACCTCAAATATTGTGTCCAATTCTGGTCGCCGCATCTCAAAAAAGATATAAAAGAATTGGAGAAGGTGCAGAGGAGGGCGAAGAAAATGATAGCGGGAATGGAACGACTTCCCTATGAGGAAAGGCTAAGACGGTTAGGGCTCTTCAGCTTGGAGAAAAGGCGGCTGAGGGGTGATATGATAGAAGTCTACAAGACAATGAGCAGAGTAGAGCGGACAGATGTGAAGCGTTTGTTTACACTTTCAAACAACAACAAAACCAGGGGACACAAGATGAAGCTAGAATATGGTAGATTTAAAACAAATAGGAGAAAGGTTTTCTTTACTCAGCGTGCAGTTGACTCTGGAACTCGTTGCCGGAGAATGTAGTGACAGCAGCTGGCCTTATGAAGTTTAAAAGGGGTTTGGACAGATTCCTGAGGGAAAAGTCCACTGAACATTATTTTAAAAAAAATGGAAATAAAGGGGATTTTTTTGGTGGGGGGCTTTGCCGGGTTCTTGAAGCCAGGATTGGCCGCTGTCGGAGACAAGATGCTGGGCTTGATGGACCCTTGGTCTTTTCCCAGTATGGCGGTGCTTATGTGCTTATGTACCTAACTCTTACTCTGTCAGTTAGTTGGTGTCAACCTAACTTTTTATCTCGCCACCATGTGAATCAATGTTCAAACCAAAGAAACTCCCCCACAAAACCTGCAGTGTCACCAGGCCTCGCTTCAACCGGTGGTGACATCACACACAAGTATACCACAGCTATACATGTTCTTAAAATCTTCGTCAACCCATAATGATGGCCGCCTGGAATAGCCCTCCCTATTTTGTAACTGTGACCCCCCAACCCCCCTTACTCCCTAATCAAAATACAAACTAGTTATCCTACAATCAACGCCCCCCCCCCCCCCCCCCCACTGCCAAACCACCCACCAAATGCCAAATAAAGAAAAGGGCAGGACTGGGAGGGCAAAATAATTAGTTTTAAAAATGGCAAAAAAAAAACAGCCCCACCTTTCAAAACCCAACCCAACTTTTCTACAGCCCAACTCCCACTACCTATATACCTCCAATTCTCAGCACATCAGAAAAGTAAAATTCTCCACATAGCACAGCTCCCCACCTGTTTACTACCCAATCAACACACACCACAACTGACCAATCCCAGCACAAACTGTCTTCCGCCTTCAAGTTCCCGCTACCTTAACCCTTTGTTCAGTCATTGTCTCTCCTCCTCTCCCATCCTTGTCATCCCTATCCCCTCACCAGTCCCACCCACCCAATACCAAATTACCTTTATTCTGTTCAACGGAGAAAAAAGGTACACTGAATGGGTGACGTATGTGCTCCCCCTCGAAATGGTCACGCAGCCAGTGCTTCACTTGCCACGTGGCCATTTCTTAAAAAAAAAAAAAAACAGCCTAGCGTAGGCCCCCTTTTGCTGCACCTTAATAAAAAGATCCCTGAATGGCCATTTTTCCCATGCACCAGGGCCATTTTTCCCGCAGCGGGTATAAAAAAGCCCACAAAACGCATGGCCATGCTGTAAGAGATATGCATAAACTACCAACTAGAAACACATCCGAATTAACACGAACGTACCTAAATCTGCACTACCCAAGCTGCAAAGGACTCAAATACAAATCAACTTACGCGTCCAGTTTTTCCTACAAAAGCACACAACTGTGGAACGCATTACCGAAAGCCTTGAAAATGACGTACGACCACCTAAACTCCCGTAAATCACTAAAAACCAACCTGTTTAAAAAAGTCATACTCTACGGATCCAACATAAATGCCTGATCTGTGCAACACAACAAAACTAAAGAACGTAATGGACATAACACAACTCTTCCGTTGTACGATTCCCTAGTGTGGCTGTGCCACATGAACTTTATCTTACCACAACATCACTTTGTATTTGTTTACACCGGAGTCTGTAACGCCTCTCCGGTACTATGTAAGCCACATTGAGCCTGCAAATAGTACTACTACTACTTATCATTTCTATAGCGCTACTAGACGTACGCAGCACTGTACACTTGAACATGAAGAGACCGTCCATGCTCCACAGAGCTTACAATCTAATTAGGCCAGACAAACAGGACAAACAAGAGATAATGGAATGTTAAAGTGAGGTTGATAAAATAAGGGTTCTGAACAAGTGAATAAGGGTTAGGAGTTAAAAGCAGCATCAAAAAGGTGGGCTTTTAGCTTAGATTTGAAGAAGGTCAGAGATGAAGCTTGACGTACCGGATGGAAAAATGTGGAATATAAATGTAACAAATAAATAAATAAAATAAATAAACTTGCCTTTGAGATATGCATAAACTGGCTCTTGAACATTGATCTTGCATAAACGTCAAAGTCCCTATTTTATAAACATGGGATACATACATCTGAAAGCCAAGAGTGTGCAAATGGCAAGGGGACATAGTTT
Organism: Microcaecilia unicolor; assembly: GCF_901765095.1. Lineage (NCBI taxonomy): Eukaryota > Metazoa > Chordata > Amphibia > Gymnophiona > Siphonopidae > Microcaecilia > Microcaecilia unicolor. The sequence continues at coordinate 29,526,770 of NC_044044.1, forward strand.
GGTCGTGTTTTAGGTGGGAGAAGGGTGTGGCAAGTTGATGTATAGATGCCTGGTCCCCACTTCAGAAGGGGACTAAATGTCTATGTCCTAAAAGATTGACATTGGGAATTACACCGGCTATCAAAGAAATTTAGGATTTGAGTAACAGCTGCTGTTGATCAGCATTCTACTAGAAGGAAGGGGGGTTGCTCACTTAACCCCTAGTGGGTCCCCCTCCCCACCAAAATGCCAAAGAAACTGGTCTCTGTGATAGTGATGGGAAAATATAGATTTACGTTCTGGTTTTCAACCCCTTGATATTTTCAATGTTTTTGCTTCTAAAATGGATTTTTATGCTGCCTGCCCTCAGCACATAAATGTAAATTTGTCCTGTGTTTTAGAACAGTGCCTAGGTCAGCATAGACTATTCTAAAGTACTGGTGAAACTGAGACATCCTGACCTGTACATCTCAATTCTGAATTCTAAGGGGCGCTTTTACTAAGCTGCGTAGGCGCCTACACGCACCCAAGGCGTGCCAACTTGCAGTTACTACCCAGTTACCATGTGGCCCTTGCAGTAATTTCAATTTTGGTGCGCGTCTGCTACGCGCATCCCCAAAATATTTTTTAATTTCTGACGCGCGTAGGTCATTACCGCCCTGTTACCAAAATGGACGGGCGGCAAGTTTCATTTTGCCGCACATCCATTTTCAGCAAAAATAAATAAAAGGCATTTTTTTTTTGTAGGTGCGTCCAAAACATACATCTACACTAACGCAGGTCATTTTTCAGTGCATCTTAGTAAAAGGACCCCTAATTCTTTTCTAAAATGAGGCGGCAGATGTAAAGCGGGAAAAAGTCTCAACTAGTACGGCAACACTTAAACACAAAGTTTAGTGCACGCACAAAAAGTCATCATAGACTAAAAAAAAAAAACCCATAGGAAAAAGTGAAATATTCATGTATTTGTTTCTTTATATTGAATTTTGTTTGGTTCAAACATAAAATAGAACAAAAAAAGAAACAAATACATGAATATTTCACTTTTTCCTATGGGTTTTTTTTTTTTTTTAGTCTATGACGACTTTTTGTGCGTGCAATAAACTTTGTGTTTAAGTGTTGCCGTACTAGTTGAGACTTCCCCCCCCCCCCCTTTTTTTGTTAAAGATATAGACACTGGAACAAGCTACAGCCAGAGTGGTCTCAGTACTGCAATCTCTAGGCTGGGTCGTCAATATGGCCAAAAGTCACCTGTCCCCTTCACAATAAGGAGGACGAGTTTATTCCCTCCAGGAGGATGTGCATTCCCTCCTTTATGAGTTCATGCCCTTGTGATGGGCCATCGTTCGCTGTGAGGAAAGCTCTTGTGATTCCCATTGCGGTTTGCCATACTGCTTTGGAAGCTTCAAATACTGAAGAGGCAGTGGAGCTGGCTGGCCAAGAGGGCACTGTGAAAGTTTGAGTGCTCAGTTTTTATGAGTTTTCATGATCAGTTAGCAGTTTTGTCGATCTGTGTATGATATTGTGATCTGCAGATGTAAAGCACCATGGATGGACGTGATTAAAAAGGCCATTGAATTAATACAATATATTCATATTTCCAAGGCACCTACTGTATATTTCCCTACAAATATTAAAGCTCATTACAAACCCTGTAATTGTCAGCTCACATTTTTCTCCTATTTTTCACTGATCGGAGATGCAATATCAAGTAATTGTATGCAAATTAAGTAATTGTATGTCTTCCTTAAATCCTGCAAATTTTCTGGCAGAAAGTGCATTGCACTGAAAGACAAACTCGTCAATGTAAAGAGCGACTTATATCCTCTCAATTCCTCCGAGAAGGCTTTCTGATCTGGCAGAGATGAAGCTGTTCCTCAGTGTTTTAGTTCTAACATTTACAGGTCAGAACTTCCCAATCAGTGTGACATACTTTATGCTGAGACTTATTTCAATTCTTAATCTTTAATTTATATGCATTTGACTGTAGGGCTTCAGGCAGAAGCTCAGCTGGTTCAGTCGAAAGGAGGCATGAAGAGACCCAGAGATTCTGTCAGTCTGTCTTGCAAAGCTTCCAGCATTGATTTCCGCAGCTCCTGGATGTCCTGGGTTCGACGGCATCCTGGGCAAAGGCTGGAGTGGGTCTCTACTATAAATCCCAGTGGAGACAGTGTGTACTATGCTGATCCAGTGGAAGGCAGATTCACCACCTCCAGAGACAATGCAAACACTATGCTGTATTTACAAATGAACAGCTTAAAATATGAGGACACTAGCACATATTACTGTGCCACAGATGTGGGGACACAGAGAGTTCATTCCATTCAAATACTAGTTTCCATTACAATGCTTTTACAATGGTTTTTCAGAGCACTGTTAGACTGTCACTGAAATGCTTTGATGTTTCACTTCTATATACACTGTCATCTACCAACATGTGCTTATTTCCAATCTGAGGAAGAAGGGCAACCTTCGAAAGCTAACCAAGAAATGTATTAAGTTATGTCCACTAAAAAAGGTATCATCTTATTTTCTTTTCCATGTTTTATTTTGTTTGATTTCTATAGATTCTACATGGAATGTTGCTACTATTGGAGATTCTACATGGAATGTTGCTATTCCACTAGCAACATTCCATGTAGAAGTCGGCCCTTGTAGATCACCAATGTGGCCGCGCAGGCTTCTACATGGAATGTTGCTAGTGGAATAGCAACATTCCATGTAGAATCTCCAATAGTAGCAACATTCCATGTAGAATCTCCAATAGTATCTATTTTACTGTCATAGTAATGCTTGAATGTTTTCACTTATATACACTGTCAGCTAGCACATTTGCTTATTTCCGATCTGACGAAGAAGGGCAACCTTGGAAAGCTAATCAAGAAATGTATTAAGTTATGTCCAATAAAAAAGGTATCATCTTATTTTCTTTTCCATGTTTTATTTTGTTTGATTTCTATAGATTCTACGTGGAATGTTGCTATTCCACTAGCAACATTCCATGTAGAAGTCGGCCCTTGTAGATCACCAATGTGGCCGCGCAGGCTTCTACATGGAATGTTGCTAGTGGAATAGCAACACTCCATGTAGAATTTCCAATAGTAGCAACATTCCATGTAGAATTTCCAATAGTATCTATTTTACTGTCATAGTAATGCTTGAATGTTTTCACTTATATACACTGTCAGCTAGCACATTTGCTTATTTCCGATCTGAGGAAGAAGGGCAACCTTCGAAAGCTAATCAAGAAATGTATTAAGTTATGTCCAATAAAAAAGGTATCATCTTATTTTCTTTTCCATGTTTTATTTTGTTTGATTTCTATTGATTCTACATGGAATGTTGCTATTCCACTAGCAACATTCCATGTAGAAGTCAGCCCTTGTAGATCACCAATGTGGCCGCGCAGGCTTCTGCTTCTGTGAGTCTGACGTCCTGCACATACGTGCAGGACGTCAGACTCACAGAAACAGAAGCCTGCGCAGGAATGTTGCTAGTGGAATAGCAACATTCCATGTAGAATCTCCAATAGTAGCAACATTCCATGTAGAATCTCCAATGGTATCTATTTTACTGTCATAGTAATGCTTGAATGTTTTCACTTATATACACTGTCAGCTAGCACATTTGCTTATTTCCGATCTGAGGAAGAAGGGCAACCTTCGAAAGCTAATCAAGAAATGTATTAAGTTATGTCCAATAAAAAAGGTATCATCTTATTTTCTTTTCCATGTTTTATTTTGTTTGATTTCTATTGATTCTACATGGAATGTTGCTATTCCACTAGCAACATTCCATGTAGAAGTCAGCCCTTGTAGATCACCAATGTGGCCGCGCAGGCTTCTGCTTCTGTGAGTCTGACGTCCTGCACATACGTGCAGGACGTCAGACTCACAGAAACAGAAGCCTGCGCAGCCTTCTACATGGAATGTTGCTAGTGGAATAGCAACATTCCATGTAGAATCTCCAATAGTAGCAACATTCCATGTAGAATCTCCAATGGTATCTATTTTACTGTCATAGTAATGCTTGAATGTTTTCACTTATATACACTGTCAGCTAGCACATTTGCTTATTTCCGATCTGAGGAAGAAGGGCAACCTTGGAAAGCTAATCAAGAAATGTATTAAGTTATGTCCAATAAAAAAGGTATCATCTTATTTTCTTTTCCATGTTTTATTTTGTTTGATTTCTATTGATTCTACATGGAATGTTGCTATTCCACTAGCAACATTCCATGTAGAATTCAGCCCTTGTAGATCACCAATGTGGCCGCGCAGGCTTCTGCTTCTGTGAGTCTGACGTCCTGCACATACGTGCAGGACGTCAGACTCACAGAAACAGAAGCCTGCGCAGCCTTCTACATGGAATGTTGCTAGTGGAATAGCAACATTCCATGTAGAATCTCCAATAGTAGCAACATTCCATGTAGAATCTCCAACAGTAGCAACATTCCATGTAGAATCTCCAATGGTATCTATTTTACTGTCATAGTAATGCTTGAATGTTTTCACTTATATACACTGTCAGCTAGCACATTTGCTTATTTCCGATCTGACGAAGAAGGGCAACCTTCGAAAGCTAATCAAGAAATGTATTAAGTTATGTCCAATAAAAAAGGTATCATCTTATTTTCTTTTCCATGTTTTATTTTGTTTGATTTCTATAGATTCTACGTGGAATGTTGCTATTCCACTAGCAACATTCCATGTAGAAGTCGGCCCTTGTAGATCACCAATGTGGCCGCGCAGGCTTCTACATGGAATGTTGCTAGTGGAATAGCAACACTCCATGTAGAATTTCCAATAGTAGCAACATTCCATGTAGAATTTCCAATAGTATCTATTTTACTGTCATAGTAATGCTTGAATGTTTTCACTTATATACACTGTCAGCTAGCACATTTGCTTATTTCCGATCTGAGGAAGAAGGGCAACCTTCGAAAGCTAATCAAGAAATGTATTAAGTTATGTCCAATAAAAAAGGTATCATCTTATTTTCTTTTCCATGTTTTATTTTGTTTGATTTCTATAGATTCTACATGGAATGTTGCTATTCCACTAGCAACATTCCATGTAGAAGTCGGCCCTTGCAGATCACCAATGTGGCCGCGCAGGCTTCTGCTTCTGTGAGTCTGACGTCCTGCACGTACGTGCAGGACGTCAGACTCACAGAAACAGAAGCCTGCGCAGGAATGTTGCTAGTGGAATAGCAACATTCCATGTAGAATCTCCAATAGTAGCAACATTCCATGTAGAATCTCCAATGGTATCTATTTTACTGTCATAGTAATGCTTGAATGTTTTCACTTATATACACTGTCAGCTAGCACATTTGCTTATTTCCGATCTGAGGAAGAAGGGCAACCTTCGAAAGCTAATCAAGAAATGTATTAAGTTATGTCCAATAAAAAAGGTATCATCTTATTTTCTTTTCCATGTTTTATTTGTTTGATTTCTATTGATTCTACATGGAATGTTGCTATTCCACTAGCAACATTCCATGTAGAAGTCAGCCCTTGTAGATCACCAATGTGGCCGCGCAGGCTTCTGCTTCTGTGAGTCTGACGTCCTGCACATACGTGCAGGACGTCAGACTCACAGAAACAGAAGCCTGCGCAGCCTTCTACATGGAATGTTGCTAGTGGAATAGCAACATTCCATGTAGAATCTCCAATAGTAGCAACATTCCATGTAGAATCTCCAATGGTATCTATTTTACTGTCATAGTAATGCTTGAATGTTTTCACTTATATACACTGTCAGCTAGCACATTTGCTTATTTCCGATCTGAGGAAGAAGGGCAACCTTCGAAAGCTAATCAAGAAATGTATTAAGTTATGTCCAATAAAAAAGGTATCATCTTATTTTCTTTTCCATGTTTTATTTTGTTTGATTTCTATTGATTCTACATGGAATGTTGCTATTCCACTAGCAACATTCCATGTAGAAGTCAGCCCTTGTAGATCACCAATGTGGCCGCGCAGGCTTCTGCTTCTGTGAGTCTGACGTCCTGCACATACGTGCAGGACGTCAGACTCACAGAAACAGAAGCCTGCGCAGCCTTCTACATGGAATGTTGCTAGTGGAATAGCAACATTCCATGTAGAATCTCCAATAGTAGCAACATTCCATGTAGAATCTCCAATGGTATCTATTTTACTGTCATAGTAATGCTTGAATGTTTTCACTTATATACACTGTCAGCTAGCACATTTGCTTATTTCCGATCTGAGGAAGAAGGGCAACCTTCGAAAGCTAATCAAGAAATGTATTAAGTTATGTCCAATAAAAAAGGTATCATCTTATTTTCTTTTCCATGTTTTATTTTGTTTGATTTCTATTGATTCTACATGGAATGTTGCTATTCCACTAGCAACATTCCATGTAGAAGTCAGCCCTTGTAGATCACCAATGTGGCCGCGCAGGCTTCTGCTTCTGTGAGTCTGACGTCCTGCACATACGTGCAGGACGTCAGACTCACAGAAACAGAAGCCTGCGCAGCCTTCTACATGGAATGTTGCTAGTGGAATAGCAACATTCCATGTAGAATCTCCAATAGTAGCAACATTCCATGTAGAATCTCCAATGGTATCTATTTTACTGTCATAGTAATGCTTGAATGTTTTCACTTATATACACTGTCAGCTAGCACATTTGCTTATTTCCGATCTGAGGAAGAAGGGCAACCTTGGAAAGCTAATCAAGAAATGTATTAAGTTATGTCCAATAAAAAAGGTATCATCTTATTTTCTTTTCCATGTTTTATTTTGTTTGATTTCTATTGATTCTACATGGAATGTTGCTATTCCACTAGCAACATTCCATGTAGAAGTCAGCCCTTGTAGATCACCAATGTGGCCGCGCAGGCTTCTGCTTCTGTGAGTCTGACGTCCTGCACATACGTGCAGGACGTCAGACTCACAGAAACAGAAGCCTGCGCAGCCTTCTACATGGAATGTTGTTAGTGGAATAGCAACATTCCATGTAGAATCTCCAATAGTAGCAACATTCCATGTAGAATCTCCAATGGTATCTATTTTACTGTCATAGTAATGCTTGAATGTTTTCACTTATATACACTGTCAGCTAGCACATTTGCTTATTTCCGATCTGACGAAGAAGGGCAACCTTGGAAAGCTAATCAAGAAATGTATTAAGTTATGTCCAATAAAAAAGGTATCATCTTATTTTCTTTTCCATGTTTTATTTTGTTTTACTTCTATTGATTACCTTTAAAAGTGGACTAACACGGCTACCACACCTCTCTACTCAGAGCACTTTTGAAACCAGATGCAAATTTTGTGTTATTTAATGCACCTCCTTTGGATAGTTTTAAATTATTTTCATAGGTACAATTATTTTAAATATAGATTTCATAATTGTGAACTATCTTCTAGTAAAAAAAAAAAAAAATCTGTCTACATACCTACTGCCATGCAAGTAACATTCCTTTAGTTGCCAAAATAAAATTATGAGCTAATCTAAATAAATAATTCATCTATCAAAATGTCCTATCTCAAATAGTAGCAACAGAATCTCCAATAGTAGCAACATTCCCTGTAGAATCTCAAATAGTAGCAACAGAATCTCCAATAGTAGCCAACATTCCATGTAGAATCTCAAATAGTAGCAACAGAATCTCCAATAGTAGCAACATTCCCTGTAGAATCTCAAATAGTAGCAACAGAATCTCCAATAGTAGCAACATTCCCTGTAGAATCTCAAATAGTAGCAACATTCCAGAATCTCAAATAGTAGCAACATTCCATGTTCCACTGCACTAATCACTAGGCTACTCCTCCACTAGCAACATTCCATGTAGAAGCCAGCCCTTGCAGATCAGCAACGCGGCCGTGCAGGTTTCTGTTTCTGTGAGTCTGACATCCTGCACATATGCTGATCTGCAAGGGCAGGCTTCTACATTACTACTACATCAGCAAAATTCGCCCTTTCCTCTCTGAGCACACCACCTGAACTCTCATCCACTCTCTCATTACCTCTTGCCTCGACTACTGCAACCTACTCCTCACTGGCCTCCCACTTAACCATCTATCCCCCCTTCAATCCGTTCAGAACTCTGCTGCACATCTTATCTTCCACCTGGACCAATATACTCATATCACCCCTCTCCTCAGGTCACTTCACTGGCTTCCGATCAGATACTGCATTCAATTCAAGCTTCTCCTTCTTACCTACAAATGCACTCAGTCTGCTGCCCCTCACTACCTTTCTACCCTCATCTCCCCTTACGTTCCCACCCAAAACCTCCGCTCACAGGACAAATCCCTCCTCTCAGTACCCTTCTCCACCACCGCCAACTCCAGGCTCCGCCCTTTCTGCCTCGCCTCACCCTATGCTTCAATAAATATACCTGTCCCTCAAATCCAAATAAAAGAGGGCTCTGAAAGATGTAACAAATCACAACATTCTGAGGACCCTTTACATTCCATACCTAAGAAATAATCAAGATGTGAGCAAGTGCAAGGTGATGCATGTGGGAAAAAAGAACCCGAATTATAGCTACGTAATGCAAGGTTCCACATTAGGAGTTACGGACTGAGTGTCGTCGTCGATAATACACTGAAACCTTCTGCCCAGTGTGCTGCTGTGGCTTGGAAAGCGAATAGAATGTTGGGTATTATTAGGGAAGGTATGGAAAACAGGTGTGAGGATGTTATAATGCCGTTGTATCGCTCCATGGTGCGACCGCACCTTGAGTATTGTGTTCAATTCTGGTCGCCGCATCTCAAGAAAGATATAGTACAATTGGAAAAGGTGCAGCGAAGGGCGACTAAAATGATAGTGGGGATGGGACGACTTCTCTATGAAGAAAGACTAGGGCTTTTCAGCTTGGAGAAGAGAAGGCTAAGGGGAGACATGATAGAGGTATATAAAATAATGAGTGGAGTGGAACAGGTGGATGTGAAGCGTCTGTTCACGCTTTCCAAAAATACTAGGACTAGGGGGCATGCGATGAAACTACAGTGTAGTAAATTTAAAACAAATTGGAGAAAATATTTCTTCACCCAACGTGTAATTAAACTCTGGAATTCGTTGCCGGAGAAAGTGGTGAAGGCGGTTAGCTTAGCAGAGTTTAAAAAGGGGTTGGACGGTTTCCTAAAGGACAAGTCCATAAACCGCTACTAAACGGACTTGGAAAACCCACAATTCCAGGAATAACATGTATAGAATGTTTGTACGTTTGGGAAGCTTGCCAGGTGCCCTTGGTCTGGATTGGCCGCTGTCGTGGACAGGATGCTGGGCTCGATGGACCCTTTGGTCTTTTCCCAGTGTGGCATTACTTATGTACTTATGATTCCTCAGCTAATAAGATAATTACTAATTCTCAGACTGTTAGCTTCCTCCTCAGTCTGCTGAGGTGCTTTATAATTCTAATTTTTCACTGCATATGCAAATAGACTAATTATATTTCCTCCATAAAATGTCTACGTTCCCTAACACAGGAAGTGAGGGGAAACGAGCTGATCGGTGTAATTGCCAGTTGCATCCTTCAGAAGTGCATTTCTGCTTTCCAAAAGATGAAGTCTTTGCTATATTTTCTTCTTTTCGTTGTGACTTTTACAAGTAAGACCATCCCAATCTGTCTAAAGTGATTTTTGATGTGAATATTAGTATCTGTAGTCTTAATCTTTTCACTGTGTTCATTGGATTGCAGGGGTCCAGTCACAAATACATCTGGTTCAGTCAAATGCAGAAATGAAAAAGCCTGGAGAGACCCTGAGACTGTCCTGTAAAGTCTCCGGATTCACCTTCAGCAGCTACTGGATGCACTGGTTTCGACAGGCTTCTGGCAAAGGACTGAAGTGGGTCTCTGGTATAAGCAATGGAGGGGATACATACTATCCTGATGAAGTGAAAGGCAGATTCGCCATCTCCAGAGACAATAATAACAACATGCTGAATTTACAAATGAACAGCCTGAAACTTGAAGACACTGCCCTATATTACTGTGTAAGAGATAGACACAATGAGAGAGACCTAGGGGAAAACCCTGAATAAACCTCCGATATTTATATCTAAAAACAGAGAAATGCCCCTTCTCACAGCTGGGGGCAGCAACATAAAAATAATATCCCTAATTTCATTTTCTAAAGAGTTTTGCAGTCACACACACACACGCTCCGATCACCACCCAATCAGCTCTTCCTCATGATCTCACCTTGTACACATTTTTTCCCTATTAAAAATAACTATACGGTGTTCTCTCTGTAAAAGAAAAAAAAAATCCTAAAAGCATTGAAATTTCTAAATTATTGGTTGTTTGAATTGGTAGCATACAAACACCACAATAGCTAAAATAATTTGCACGGAGAACGTGGTGAAGGCGGTTAGCTTGGCAGAGTTTAAAAAGGGGTTGGACGGTTTCCTAAAGGACAAGTCCATAAACCGCTACTAAATGGACTTGGGAAAAGTCCACAATTCCAGGAATAATATGTATAGAATGTTTGTACTGCCAGGTGCCCTTGGCCTGGATTGGCCGCTGTCGTGGACAGGATGCTGGGCTCGATGGACCCTTGGTCTTTTCCCAGTGTGGCATTACTTATGTACTTATGTCCTCTCTTCACAAGAACTCATTTAATTACAAAAAATATAAGCACTTTTTCAAAGTTGCTTCTCACGGCCCGTTGGTTGGAAGCTGATTAACGGAGTCTCCTGTCTGTAAACACAGAGCAGCTGTTTCCGTATCTTGACATATGATACGTCTTCCTGAAGGGGCTCTGATGAATACGGTTAATTCACAGAGGAAGTCTGGGGAAAGCACTGATCCCCCGAGATGTAATAAATACTGATGGGTTTGGCCCTTTCATTTTATAAGGTATTCAGGGGGTCCTTTTAGTAAGGTGCGCTGAAAAATGATCTGCAGTAGTGTAGGCACGGGGTTTGGGGTGCGCGCCGATCCATTTTTCTGCGTGCCTGTAAAAAAAAGGGGTTTTACAATTTTTGCCAAAAATGGACATGCAGCAAAATCAAAATTGCCGCGCGTCCATTTTGGGTCTGCGACCTTACCACCAGCCACTGACCTAGTGGTAACGACTCATGCGCAAACCGGGCAGTAATGATCTACGTGTGTCAAATGCCACTTGGCGTGCGTCCGATACGTGTGTCCAAAAATTAAAATTATATTTCGGACGTGCGTTATCGGATGCGCGCCAAAAATGAAATTACCACAAGAGCCACATGGTAGCCGGGTAGTAACTCTATTTTGGGGTGCGCGTAGACACTTACGCAGCTTCGTAAAAGGGCCCCTCAAACCTTAAGAAAGCACCGAGAAGTTACTCACAAATTCAAATACATTCCTGCCTTTTTAAAGGTGATCAATAACTATTTAAACTGTTACCAATTAAGGGATCCTTTTACTAAGCGTAAGCGTCTATGCGTGCCCAACGTGCGCCAAAATGGAGTTACCACCAGGCTACCGCATGGCTCTTACGGTAATTTCATTTTTGGCACGCGTCCAATACGCGCGTCTGAAAATATATTTTATTTTTGGCCGCGCATACCGGCCGCGCACCAAGTGGCATTTGGCATGCTTAGGTCATTACCGCCCGGTTACCGCATGAGACTTTACCGCTAGGTCAATGGCTGGCAGTAAGGTCTCAGACCCAAAATGGACGCACGGAAATTTTGATTTTGCCGCATGTCCATTTTGGGGAAGAAAAAAAGGCCTTTTTTACAGGCACACTGAAAAATAGTTTGGTGTTAACCCAAAACCCATGCCTACACTCCCGCAAGCCATTTTTCATCACACCTTTGTAAAAGGACCCCTAAATACCTTAGGCAAAATAACGTTCATTTCTTGCATTTGGTCATATTGAAGACATCCCCATTAAGGGCTCGTCTGCCATCATGCCTGGTTTTATAAATTTCTGAATACAGCATGTAAATTGTTTCGTGGTCTGCCCTGTTTAAAGGGAACCTCCCGCATTTTTCAGAATCATTCATCCACAAGCTGAAGTGGCGATTACAAGATAATTCATCAAATTTCCTCCATCAGAGACATGAATTTGTTACTGGTTTTTATCTCTCTCGTCATTCCCTCTTGTAAGTATTTAGTGAAAATTGTGAGTAGAGTGATTTCTTCCTTGTAAATATAAATTCATGTAAGTCTTGTTTCTTTTTAAAGGTGTCCTTTCACAGACCTCTCTGGTTCAGTCCGGTCTTGGTTTCCTGAAGCCCTCAGAGACTCTCACACTCACCTGTAAAGTCACCGGTACCGCAATTACTGATGGCTGCTGTTATTGGCACTGGGTTCGGCAGCCTCGAGGGAAAGGGTTGGAGTGGCTGGGAGTTATAAAATATGGTGGAGGCACGGAATATTCCCAAAATCGGCTGACCATCACCAGAGACACTGGTAAAAATGAATATTATCTGCAAATGACCAGCATGAAGACTGAAGACTCGGCCACATATTACTGTACAAGACAGAAACACAGTGAGAGGAAGATGTCTCAAAACTGAAGAAGAGAGAAATGATGATCACATTACTCTAATCTGGACAGTGAAATATCATTCCTGAGCTATTGTAATTCTGTAGCTCATTCTAGTCACATCCTTCAAGGAAAAATGCTTTAGTTAAAGCATTATTATTCCATCACTTATACGTGCACTCCTGGGCCGATGCATTCCAACTAAAACTCAATGCAGAAAAAACACGTCTTATACTCACCTCACAACACAACAGTGGCGTAGGAAGGGGGGGCGGGAGGGGCGGTCCGCCCCGGGTGCACGCACTCGGGGGGGTGCCGGCCCCGCTGGTTCCCTGCTCTCTCTGCCCCGGAACAAGTTACTTCCTGTTCTGGGGCAGAGAGAGCAGGGAACCAGCGGGGCCGACGCAGCTCCGAGTGACGTGCGCTCGGGGCGGATCGGCCCTCCCGCAGGTAACAATGTGGTCCGGGGGGGTGCGCCGCAGAGGTGGGGGGGTCACGCCGTGCTGCAACACAATACAAATAAATTCACCACCATAAACACCCTTAACTTTTCCCTCCCCATCTCAAACAGTCTGAAAATTCTGGGAGTCACCATTGACCGATATCTTACACTCGAAAACCACGTGAAGAATACAACAAAGAAGATGTTTCACTCCATGTGGAAACTCAAAAGAGTAAAACCTTTCTTCCCAAGAGCCATTTTCCGAAACCTGGAACAATCCTTGGTACTAAGCCACTACTACTACTACTACTACTATTTAGCATTTCTATAGCGCTACAAGGCGTACGCAGCGCTGCACAAACATAGAAGAAAGACAGTCCCTGCTCAAAGAGCTTATAATCTAATAGACAAAAAATAGATAAAGTAAGCAAATCAAATCAATTAATGTGAACGGGAAGGAAGAGAGGAGGGTAGGTGGAGGCGAGTGGTTACAAGTGGTTACGAGTCAAAAGCAATGTTAAAGAGGTGGGCTTTCAGTCTAGATTTAAAGGTGGCCAAGGATGGGGCAAGACGTAGGGGCTCAGGAAGTTTATTCCAGGCGTAGGGTGCAGCGAGACAGAAGGCGTGAAGTCTGGAGTTGGCAGTAGTGGAGAAAGGAACAGATAAGAAGGATTTATCCATGGAGCGGAGTGCACGGGAAGGGGTGTAGGGATGGACGAGTGTGGAGAGATACTGGGGAGCAGCAGAGTGAGTACATCCTAGTCACATCCTTCAAGGAAAATGCTCTAGTTAAATCTATGTATTAATTTATTTCTCTACATTCATGACTGCATTATTATTCCATCACTTAAACAGATTTGCATCTTCAGTTTAAGGGGAAAAGACCCCTTCTTTACTGAAGCAACTTTCTTTTCTGTAAGGAAAACATATCCTGCGACAAATATTAACCTAGCAGTTATAGTTTCAACAAATGAAGTCATGAGCAGAAGCAGCCATGGAGTCTACAAGGGTTTGGCAGCACCATATCACACCAAAATCCGATACTGAAAATGAATCTGTGCTGAGAGAACACTTTTAAACTGCTGTGATCCCGTAACCATCTTGCTCCTCAGAGCGAGGGCTGCTCCTACTGGGAATGCTGGTGAAGAAATGGTAATAGTTGTACCTTGGAGAAAAGGCGGCTGAGGGGAGATATGATAGAGGTCTATAAGATAATGAGTGGAATGTAATGGGTCGATGTGGAGCGTCTGTTTACACTTTCCAAAAATACTAGGTCAAGGGAGCATGCGATGAAGCAGCAGTGTGGTAAATTTAAAACGAATCAGAGCAAATCTTTCTTCACTCAACGTGTAGTTAAACGCTGGAATTCGCTGCCGGAAAAGATGGTTAAGGCGGTTAACTTAGCGGACTTCAAAAAAGGGTTAGGCGGCTTCCTGGAGGAAAAAGCCATAGAATGTTATTGAATGGACGAGGGAATAATACAGTATTTCTAGGATGGGCGGGACAAATTGCTTGTTCTTTTGGCCGCTGTCGGTGACAGGGTGCTGGGTTCGATGGACCCTTGGTCTGTCCCAGCATGTCGATGCTTATGTACTTATGACGGGAAAGTACAAAAAAGGGGATTGGTGATTGTACTAAGAGTGAGTTTGCTGTTTTCAACATGCACACATGTATAAATGAATAATAATGTCTCGTCTTTTTATAAAGCATGGTCACTGCTAGATAGCCACGTAATCTTGTAAAAGGGAATTAACTTCCTAAAAGTATGTTTGTATATGCTGTTATACTTTATTTTTACCAGCCCACTGTCACATTCATGTTTTTGTTTCTGTTATTATAATAATGCTAGTAAAAAAGCCCCGTTTCTGATGCAAATGAAACGGGGGCTAGCAAGGTTTTCTTCAGTGTGCATGTGGGAGCGTGTGTGTCCCTGCCCTCTCCCTCCCCCTCCGAGTCCAGTCCTTCAGAAGTTTCCTGATGTACTGTGTTTGTGTTACAGAGAGAGTGAGGGCGTCTCTCTCCCCTCCCCCCTCTGAGTCCTTCACTGTAACAGAGAGAGGGATTTCGTGCTGTGCTGTTTTCCTTCACTCATGGGGAAACTGGATATCTCTGGCGCTTCACACTTCCGGCTGGAGGCTTCATAGAACGTTGGTGGTGCCTTTTATATATATAGATATGCAGATGTATGTTTCTACAAATACTGCATTGTTTAAAATTAATAAATAAAGTTTTCAAAAAATAAATTAATAATATTGAATCACAATAAAAAATATAATAACTTGCATTCATACCATGAACAAAGCTATGAAAATTTAATTTTATTTCATTACAGCATCTATACAGGTTACAAGCGACCTCAAGAAAATCCATACTGAATCAAGGTTTAGGGCTTTTACTAAAGATTAACTCCTGTTATCTGCCTCAGGTCCCACTTTATTCCTATGCTCTAATCTTTAATAAAAGACCCCCTAAGTATTTCCCTCATAGGTACAAGGAGGTAAATGATAAATTAGGCACTGCATCTCAGAGACAAATAGACTGGCCTATAAACCTATAAATGCCACTAGGTTTTGCTAAGCGTTGGTACCGGGATAATTATCCAGACAAGTTAGGACATTGGCCTGATAATCCGATATTCTATCAGATATCAACCCACTGTTGAATATCCAGGTATAAGCTGAAATGCTACCGTCAGTGCTTAGATCAACATTGACCACGATATTTAAATGAGGCCCTAAATAGACGAAAACCCTTCGGAAAAAAGCTACATGAAGGCCCATTTTACAAGGGTCCTGGAAAGGGGAGGAGCCAAACTCCCAGGGTATTTTACAAAAGGCTTTGCCAAATTGAGAGCATTTTGTAAAATCCTTGTATGGATGACACCCAATGATTTTGCAATCTATACTGTAACTTTCTGGCACTTATATAAACTGGTACAGGCACCCCACCTCCATTAGGATTCCCCCCCCCCCAATTTCACAAGATCTCTCCTCCTGACCTTGAAACCTCCCAACCCCCTTTCAACTCCCTCTTAATCACCCACTCCAATCTCCCTGATAGCATTCTTCCCCCCCCCCCCCCCGTACCCCCCAACACAACCAATATCTCCACTCCTTGGTCCCAACATCATGACTACCCTCCCCCCTACCCATCCACTCACCAATCCATCCCTGATAGCTCCCCTGCCCAATTAAACCACTTTGAAGATTGACTGAAATTAATATGTATAAAATATATTTGCAAACAGTGGACGCAGAGCATGAAGGGTACATTTCCTGTACACTCATTGTCCAAAGCCTTAAGTATCTGGCCTGATAGACAAGGTGGGGATTCCTGAGGACTAGTTTAAGACCGACTCTTCTAGTCTGACTGAGATCTCTGTAGAATAGCATTATTTACAGTTCCATATCTGAGTATTCGTTACATTTTGTGTTTATCTTTTGAAACGCTGCATGGCTTAGCTCCCGCCTATATGTGTGACCTCGTTAAATTCACACTCACAAGGTGATCTTCTAAAGAGCTCCATACTAGGAGTTTGCAGTTCCCTTCAATTAAATTATTTTCGGGCAAGAACGCTTCTGATACAGTCACTGGAGAGAATTCTGTAAGAGACCCACCTCTATTTAAATGCCCCAGTGGCACATGGGTAGGATCCTAGTCCATTATAGAGTCAGTCTTCTTTACATTTACATGTCTACAGTTATTTCAGCTATAGACTGGGGCAGAGCAGGTGGAGGTTGGTTCGCGCGATGTTCATTTCCTAGCGGCGGCGTCCAACAGTCCGACTCCGTTTCCTTCTCTGTTACGCCCTCTGACGTCATCACGTCTTGACGCGAGGGCGGGACAGAGAGGGAAGTCTCTACTGCGCATTTGCAGGTGAGTCGGTCACTTGCCGTTTATATGTTTGATTTATTTTTTACATTTGTATCCCGCGCTTTCCCACTCAAAGGAGGTTCAATGCGGCTTACAAAGTAATAGGGAATACAGCAAATTGTTAGAGAAGGTGTAAGTGAAGTATAGCAGAATAACAAAAGGGACAAGTAGGTAGAGATAGGCAATGGAGAAGGGAGAAAGATGGGAGATATAGTCTGGATCAATGTCATTTACATTTATTTATTTATTTATAACACAATTCATAGACCGCATTATTCTGTCTTAGGCAGTTTGCAAAGGAACATTCACAGCAAATGTTTAAAAAAAAAAAACCCCACAAAACTATTCAACCACCACAAACACCAGAGGAAGGACAGACGCGGAATTTAACAATAGAACACCTGTGGCAAATCCTCCAGCTGGCACATTTTCTGTTTATTTCTGGTTGTACGATAGAAATGAAATTCTCTTTTCCCTTCTCGTTGCTAATATGTTACACGTCTGCTACGACGAGAGTGGTTCCCTTTTTCTTTCCTTATTATATAGGGTTTTGATTCACACAAACCTCGCTTGAATATGCAAATGTGAAACCAAGTTGAACCTATATACAGTAATCATCGGACAACACAGAATGTGAACCCCAGAACGGGCTGTGCTCACACCCTGTCATGATGTTGCTCTGGTTCAAAGCCATCGTCTTGCTGTCCGTCTCATCACGTGCGTAGATTACCGCAGTTATTTCCCGGTCCATAATTGTTTTCTTGATTTTGTTCTTTTCACCTATAATATTTCTTTTTTGGGTAAATTATTTCTGCTCTGGTTCTAGGTGTCTGTTCCCAGACAGAAACCGGTGGAGAAGTGAGGAAACCAGGCGAGTCTCTGAAGCTGAAATGTCATTTCAGCAGCAGCTGGATTGGCTGGATCAGACGAGCTCCAGGGAAAGGACTGGAATGGCTGGTCAGCTACTATGACACGTCAAACAACTTCTATTCCGCCACGATCCGAGGACGATTCAGGGCTTCCAAAGACAGCTCCAATTTCTATTTGCAAATGAACAACCTGAAAACTGAAGACACGGCAGTGTATTACTGTGCAAGAAGCACCACAGTGGGAAGAAACATTCTGGAGATAGACAAAAACCTTGTTTTATTAAAATGGTAAGAGGCAGCTTCCTGGTGGGGGCACCA
This sequence comes from Microcaecilia unicolor, assembly GCF_901765095.1. Classification (NCBI taxonomy): domain Eukaryota; kingdom Metazoa; phylum Chordata; class Amphibia; order Gymnophiona; family Siphonopidae; genus Microcaecilia; species Microcaecilia unicolor. The sequence continues at coordinate 29,544,702 of NC_044044.1, forward strand.
GAGTACCTTCAATAAACAGGAAAAAGAATTCACACACTTCTTCCACCTTCTCAAGGATGAGTTTTGAGCTTAATTTCAAGAACTGGGGCGTTGGGCACCAACTCGCACACCCACTCTCCTCCTGCAAACCAATAAGACCCATAAGCCACTTCTTTTGAGCGAATTTGGAATTTATTAAGGCCGCAGCCAGGCACTTTAAACATTCTATTTCACAAATTGCCACTTAATATGTTACAAAACTGGATAACTTCTTATAACATGTCAACCCAATCAAAGCCCTGGGTGCACAGCTTTTCATCCCCATCGCATTTTAACACGCTTCCAGTTGTGCCGACTAAGCACACCCACCTCCTATATGTAATGTTTCTTATAGCACCCGATGATTATGGTGCATCCCGTTTAAGGATGCACCCCGCAGAAAAACTTGGCCTCCCGGCCGTCCGAGCCAAGAGACAAACTATGACGACACTCAATTAACTGCAACCTGCCAACATACAGGCGTGACCTTAAACTTCATCTTGAAAGTAACATTTTATCAATTATTCACCAATAAGGAAGCGCTATTATGTGCTGGCATGCTGTGTACCCAACATAGCCTTACATAATCACTGTCACTTACCGCCCAGCTGCGACAAACTGCCCCCTACCCAAGGGTGGGTGGGCCAGGTCAGCTCCGTTAACCCTGCTGCTGCTCCCTCCTCGCAATGACCCCTCCTTATGTCAGCAGCTCTACTTTATCACCCTCTCCCTCCTCCCCCTCCCTCCCCTTAACCCTTCCCCTCCTCCCCCTCCCTCCCTTTAACCCTTTCCTTACCTCCTATCTCCCACCTTTCCTCCTTCCTTGCAACACTTCCCTCCCTCCCCCCCCCCTAATCCTACCCCTCGTTGGCCTTCAGCCCAGTTATGTCCGGCCCCTCCTAATCGAATTGGCCTATTTCTTTTCTGCTGACACAAACCGAGGGCCCGTTTTACTAAGCTGCGTAGGTGCCTAAGTGCACCCAATGCTTACCAAATTGGATTTATCGCCTGGTTACCGCATGGCCCTTGGCATGCGTCTGCTACGCGCGTCTGAAAAATATTTATTATTTTCTGGCGCACGTAACGGACGCGCACCAAGTGGCATCCGAAGTGCGCAGGTCATTACCACCCAAAGTAGAGCAGACAGATGTGAAGCATTTGTTTACACTTTCAAACAACAACAAAACCAGGGGACACAAGATGAAGCTAGACTATGATAGATTTAAAACAAACAGGAGAAAGTTTTTCTTTACTCAGCGTGTAGTTGGACTCTGGAACTCATTACTGGAGAATGTAGTGACAGCAGCTGGCCAGAGTTTAAAGGGGGTTTGGACAGATTCCTGAGGGAAACGTTGATTGAACATTATTAATTTTTTTTTGGGGGGGGAGGGGGGTTGCCGGGTTCTTGAAGCCTGGATTAGCCGCTGTCGGAGACAGGATGCTGGGCTTGATGGACCCTTGGTCTTTTCCCAGTATGGCGGTGCTTATGTACTTATGTACCAATTATGGGCTACCATTGAGTGTTGATTTCTGTGTCCAAACGTGAATGCCAAGATGCCAGGATTTATGCCTGCTGAACCCAATCTGGGCACGCATCCCCGGTATTCTATGACACCGCATGCAAATTTTAGGAATGCCCCTGACCCGCCCATGTACATCCCATGGCCACACCCCCTTTTGGGTAGTGCACATTGTTACAGAATATCGAGTAGCAAGATGGGCCTGCAAATTCAAATTGATACCAAGCAGTGCCAATTTACTCAGCACATATCTTGGATCAGTGCCCAAATATCGACACCTAATTTTGGGTGCCATATACAGAATCCAGGGCTAACTTATAGAATATTGTAAATTAAGAACATAACAACGTAAGTGTTGCCGTTATGGGACATACCAAAGGTCCATCAAGCCCAGTATCCTGTTTCCAACCGTGACCAATTCAAGTTAGGGATCCTTTGTACACTTGTTCGCACTAAAAATGAGCACTTAGCACGCCTAAGCCCCTTAGCACTATTCTGTAAAGACGTACTTAAGTGCTATAGCCACAAATACAAGGGGGTGTAACTGAGGGCGGAGCATGGGCGGGACATAGCATGTGTCTCAGTTCTAGAATGTTATAAATTGTTTTGCACCAGCTGAGTTCAGATACTCCTTATGCCCCATTTACAAAGCCATAAGTAAGTACATAAGTGTTGCCATACTGGGACAGGCCAAAGGTCCATCAAGCCCAGCATCCTGTTTCCAACAGTGGCCAATCCAGGTCACAAAAACCTGGCAGAACCCCAAAGTGTAGCAACATTCCATGTAGAACCCCAAAGAACAGCAACATTCTATTCAGAATCTCGAATAGTAGCAACATTCCATGTAGAACCTCAAAGAGTAGCAAGATTCCATTCAGTACCCCAAGTACATAAGTACATAAGTGTTGCCATACCGGGACAGACCGAAGGTCTATCAAGCCCAGCATCCTGTCTCCAAGAGTGGCCAATCCAGGTCACAAGTACCTGGCAAGATTCCAAAACAGTGCAATTCATTTTATGCTGCTTATCCCAGAAATAAGCAGTGGATTTTCCCATCTTAATAACGACTTAAGGACTTTTCTTTTAGGAAACTATCAAACCTTTTTTAAACCATGCTAAGCTAACTGCGTCTACCACATTCTCTGGCAACAAATTCCAGAGTTTAAATACATGTTGAGTGAAGAAATATTTCTACAATTTCTTTTAAATTTACTACTTTGTAATTTACTTGCTTAATTCGATTTCTAGGTCCAAGCACTTATTCCAACTCTATACCTAGTGGAAGGGTTCTTTAGAGGAATAAAGGCACCTACTTTCCCATAGGTCCCCTCCTGGTGTTCTTGCCCGATTAATACCTAAACCAATGAAATAGTCAATAAATATACACATCCTTTAAATATGAAGAAAACATACCTCTAAAAGCTACACATGCGATTACGTTACAAAGACCCCAACAAACTAGGTGGTCCTTCTACTAAGTCGCATAGGCGCATCCTACACATGTCAATTTTGAACTACCGCGTGGCCTGGGTGGTAATTTCATGTTTTACACTCATCCACTAAACCCATCAGAAAATTGCCAGCATGCAGCGCTAACCAGCCGGTAATCAGCATTGTACGCACGTAGACCATTACCACCCGGTTAACGCGTGAGACTTAACCGCTAGGTCAATGGGTGGTGGTAAGGTCTCAGGCCCAAAATGGACAAGCGCCAATTTATATTTTGCGGTATGTCCATTTTCGGACCAAAAACAAGGCCTTTATTGCAGGCGCGCGGAAAAATGGACCTGCGCGCATCCAATACACGCGTCTACACCAGCGCAGTCCATTTTTCAGCACACCTTAGTAAAAGGACCCCTAAGCCTCTCTATTTGCAGGTGAGAGAAATAATAACGTCCCTTCCAAAAGCCAGATTCAGCTTCTAGGTCTGTTAGTAAACCTCATCTGCAGCTCAGTAATCTTAAGCATTTCATGATGCTTTTCCCCCCTTTTCTCAGCAGAATTTATTTATTTATTTCATTTAATTGTATCAAAAGATACAGATGAAAACAGCCAAAAACTCAAGTTTGCTTTTCCCCAAGATCTTTATTTGCTTCAACTTAGGAAGAAAAAAACTGTTCTCCTGATGTAAAAACTTCTGCAAAAGCTGTGCAGTTCCCCTGATCTTATCAACAAGATTAAAATATCTTACAAAAGCCAAATTGTGCTTTTTCTATAAATTTTGACTGCTTATTTTTTCAATGGCTATTTTTCTCTTACAGAGACAAGAAAAAATAACACTTTGAAACAGCTTTGTAAATAAAATGGCTCATGGGCCGCTTGAAAGTTTTTGTCTTAAATTTTTCCAACCTCAAATATCTCACCCTAGTAATACTATTTTCTAAGGCTTTAGATTTCCCAGTTAATATCAGTGATTATTACAAAATCTTACCTCCCCTGTTTACTAAAGCTTAGCTCGAGTTTCCTGAAGCAGGGCCCATTTTATTCCTATGGGCCCAGCTGTAGATAAATCGAGCAAAGCTTTAGTAAACAGCCCCCTAATCTGCCAGCTTCCTCCTCAGTCTGGAGGTACTTTCTTGCTCTCATATTTTACTGATCAGAGGCTGCATATGTAAATCGACTAATTATATTTCCTCTATAAACAGTCTGCATTCCCTAACACAGGAAGTGAAGGAAAACGAGTTGATCGGTGTTAAGTGTCAGTCCTGTCCTTCAGAGGAGTGTTTCTGCTCTCCCAAAGATGAAGTCTTTGCAATATTTTCTTCTCTTCTCTGTGACTTTTACAAGTAAGAACACCCCAATATTCCTGAAATGATTTTTGCTATGGATATTATCTGTAGTCTTAATCTCGTCTCTGTGTGCTTTTGATTACAGGGGTCCAGTCCCAAGTACAACTGGTTCAGTCAAATCCAGAAGTGAAAAAGCCCGGAGAGTCCCTGAGACTGTCCTGTAAAGCCTCGGGATTCACTTTTAGCAGCTACTGGATGGATTGGGTTCGACAGTTTCCCGGCAAAGGGCTGGAGTGGGTCTCTAGTATAAGCGGCGATGGGAGTGCTACATACCATGCCGATTCAGTGAAAGGCAGATTCACCATCTCCAGGGAGAATAATAACAACATGCTGTATTTGCAAATGAACAGCCTGAAAGCTGAAGACACTGCCATGTATTACTGTGCAAGAGACACACAGTGAGAAGAGACAAATGGAGAAACCTACATAAACCTCTGACATGTATATCTAAAGGAGAAGTCCTTCTTCTCACAGCTTGGGGGCAGCAACATAAAAATAATATCATTAATTGCGTCATCTGAAGATTTTTGCAGTCAAGTACAGTAGCTTACAAAGCCCTGAACAGCAGTACAATACATGATTCACATTTATCCATCCTGAAAGTGGGTTTTCTAATATGTTTGTCCCCAGCCCGGTTCTCTAGATCTCCAGGACTAAATTTGGATTCCAGAATATTCTGTTATCTGGGCTATGTATTTCCATACACTGTAAATGGTTAAGGGAGATTTTCCTGTACTCAGCTAACATCCCGTCATAGTTTTCCTGGGAGTAAGGAGTGACTCAGCGGGTTTTATTAATCTGGTGTCAGCTCTTAGCTCGGTGCTCGTCAACCCTCCCCTCAAAGGACACCTAGCTGTCACGACTGTGGCCGTGACCCCTCTTTTGACTCATCTTATTCTGCTGGTCAGCTCATGAGCTGGCTTCTTTTCTGCATGGTGGTGTTTGTCCTGTGTGCTCCAAGCCTCACTTCGGTGTTCAGTGTGTATTTCCTGTTCCTGTCCTGTGGGGTTTCCACTTCCTATGTGTTTCAAGCCTCACTTTGGTGTTCAGAGTGAAGGCTTCTATTACCTGTGCGTTTCAAGCCTCACTTTGGGTTCTGTGTATTTCCTGTCTCTGTCCTGTTATAAAGAAGTGGTTCGCTTGCATTCAGGGCCATTGCAACACCAAAGGTCCCCAGGTTAGTCTGTGTGCTTGTGAGCACTCCTGCCTAGATCCTTGTTGCCTTGTTCTAGTCTGTGGGCACTTCTGTGTCTTGTCTTCTTTATTGTGGTGCTTGTGTGCACTTCTGCCTTTAGCCTTAGTTCTATGTTTGTCTGTGTTTGTTAATCTTGTGTCCTGCCTAGTCAGCGTTACCATATGGCTCCAGAAGAAGGAGGACACATTGATCCAGTCCGGGTTTTTCTTCCATTGAAAGCAATGGAAGTAAAACCCAGACTGGCTCAATCTGTCCTCCTTTTTCTGGAGCCATATGGTAACCCTATCTAGTCTGCCTTGCGAGTTCTAGTCCCTTCTACCTAAGCTTCAGCCGTTGTTCTGTTGCTTGTCTGTTTGGCTCAGCTTTGTATCCTGCTTGCCTTCACCTTGCAAGCCTTCAGCTTTGGTTCTGTCCCTGCTTGTCTGTCTTTACCCTGGGAGTCTTTAGCTCCAGTCCTCAACCTGTTTGTATCTGCCCTGTCTGTCTCTAGCTTCAGTTCACATCCGGCCTGAGTATCCTGAATCCGGTTTCTGCCAAGCTTGTTTGTAAATCCTTTTTTTTTTTTTTGTTCAAAAAAATACAGCCAAGAAACTCGTCATAAATAAAAGAAAAAATATATACTATTATCTCAAGGTTTAAATTGGCTTTCTTAGACCACAAATCGCAGGGGGTGGGGGCGCATGTAAACAAACAGGAAATTATAGGAGTGATACATAGAAGAATATATTACAATTTAAAGGCTAGGTGATATTCCTCAATTTCTAACATTATTTAAGCCTTTTCGAATCTAGAAAAGATTTTAATTGATCAGGCGTGTAAAATATATATTTAGTTTCTCCAAATCGAATCAAACATTTGCATGGATAGGGTGGCAAGAATATACCCCCAAGTTCCACCACTTCTTTTTTCAAATTCAGAAAAATGTTTCTCCTTTCTTGTGTCACTTTTGTAACATCTGGATAAATCCAGATCTTTTCGGATCCAAAAAATTCCTTAGAGTGTTTGAAATATAGTCTCAAAATAGCATTTAGATCTTGCTCAAAGACGAGACCAATAACTTAGCTCTCTCAGATACGTTCTTTATAGATTGTTCCAAAATGGCAGATATGTTGTTCAAATCAATATCAGTTTTTTCTTCTCTTTCTTCGATTTCCCAGGTCTCTTAGGTAAATAATATATCTTATTAATAGGGGGAATAGCGTCCTGAGGAATTTTTAAAATTTCTTGCAAATATCTTTTAAATAAATCCAAATGTAACTTTTGGGAAATTCAGAAGACGGAGATTCAATCTTCTATTGTAATTTTCAATCTGCTCTATTCTTCTGTGTAAAAGCTATTTTATCTTTAACCGTTGCTGAGTTAAATTACAGAGACAAGAAAAAATAACAGTTTGAAACAGCTTTGTAAATAAAATGGCTCATGGGCTGCTTGAATTTTTTTTGTCTTAAATTTTTCAAACCTCAAATATCTCACCCTAGTAATACCATTTTCTAAGGCTTTGGATTTCTCAGTTTAGGGTTACCATATGTCCGGATTTACCCCGACATGTCCTCTTTTTGAGAACTTGTCCGGGCGTCCGGACGGGTTTTGCCAGTCTGCCCGTTTGACCGGATTTCTGGACAAGCGGGCTGCGGGCCTATCCTAGCCTCCCCTTCCCTTACTTACTATCTACTGCCCTGGTGGTCTAGTGACCTCTTCGGGGCCATTTTGAATCCCGAGACCGTCACAGCAACAGGATGCGGGCAAGGGCAGCACTCCAGGCAGGAAAGAGGGGGCTCTTTTCTGCCCCAAAGAGGTCACTAGACCACCAGGGCAGTAGATAGTAAGTAAGGGGAGGGGAGGTGACGGATGACAGGGGAGGAGAATATGTGACGGGGGGGTGAGGATGCGAAAGGGGCGGGGCCGTGGCAGGGGGCAGGACATGTGTCCTCTTTTTGAGAGGACAAAATATGGTAACCCTATCCCAGGTAATATCAGCGAATATTACAAAATCTTACCCCCCCTGTTTACTAAAGCTTAGCTCGCGTTATCTGAAGCAGGGCTCATTTTATTCCTATGGGCCCAGCTGTAGATAAATCGAGCAAAGCTTTAGTAAACAACCCCCTAATCTTCCAGCTTCCTCCTCAGTCTGATGAGGTACTCTCTTGCTCTCATATTATACTGATCAGAGGTTGCATATGTAAATGGACTAATTATATTTCCTCTATAAACTGTCTTCAATCCCTAACACAGGAAGTGAAGGAAAACGAGTTCATCGGTGTTAAGTGTCAGTCCTGTCCTTCAGAGGAGTGTTTCTGCTCTCCCAAAGATGAAGTCTTTGCAATATTTTCTTCTCTTCTCTGTGACTTTTACAAGTAAGAACACCCCAATATTCCTGAAATGATTTTTGCTATGGATATTATTATCTGTAGTCTTAATCTTGTCTCTGTGTGCTTTTGATTACAGGGGTCCAGTCCCAAGTACATCTGGTTCAGTCGAATGCAGAACTGAAAAAGCCCGGAGAGTCCCTGAGACTGTCCGATAAAGCCTCCCGTGTCACTTTTGATAACTATAGGATGCATTGGGTTCGACAGTTTCACGGCAAAGGGCTGGAGTGGGTCTCTAGTATAAACTCAGGTGGAAGCAGAACTTGGAATACTGACCCAGTCAAAGGCAGATTCACCAGGGACAATAATAACATCGTGCTGGATTTACAAATGAACAGCCAGAAAGCTGAAGCTACTGCCGTGTATTACTACACAAGAGACACAGCGAGACAAGACTGAGGGAGACCAGAGTTGCCAGATGGAAAAAATTTGTCACGCCCAAAGCCAGCCCCAAAACCGCACAAAGCCAATTTGCATGTGAATGACATCATTAATAAATATTAACGAAGCCATTGGCATACAAATGACGTCATTAAGCCCGCCTCCGTGGGGCTTGTACTGGCTGCGGACATGGGAAAACTACCTGGCGGGACAACAAGATGCCGCCCAAAATCCCACAACCCGCACGCGGCGTGAAAAAGACATAGCGGTTCACAGAAAGGAGCCCAATTCCCATCTGGCAACACTGGGAGACCCCTACATAAACCTCTGATATGTATATCTCAAATGGAAATGCACCTCCTCACAGTTTGGGGGGGCAGCAACATTAAAATTATATCAATTCTATCTTATAAAACGTTTTGCAGTCAAGTACAGTAGCTTGCAACGTTCTGCATTCTGAGCCACAGCACAAAATGTGATTCGTGGTTCCCCATCTTGAAATGGGTTTTCTAGTGTGTTGATCTCTCTCAATCATCCGGACCTGCAGGACCACTTTTGATTTCAGAATATCCATACGGCCGTGAGGGATAAGTATGTGCAGCATAGGAGCCAACTTTTCAAACGTATTGGGGGTGCTAAGCCCAGTGGAAATAACCCTTCCTTGAACACATACAAGGAATTTCCTCAAAATTGGGGGTGCTCAAGCACCCACAGAGTCGACTCCTATGTGTGCTTGTACTGGAAACCATTAGGGAGAGCTTCCTGGGCTCAACGAGTAACTCAGTGTGAGCCTCATAGGTCAATTCTTCTCAATCCTCTATTTTCCTGCTGGTGTTAATGGCTCCCCTTTCCCAGATGGTGACTGTGCTTTGTTCCTGACCCTATGAAAGAAGGCCACCTTGAATAAGGATCGGAGGATCCATAATGGGTGGGGCTTTGGGCATATTTTGTTTTAAAGGGTGTGGCTTAAGAAGGGGCAGGGCTTTATCTGAAGCAGTTGTATTCTAGCATTTTGGCCTGGCATTGAGCTGGGTAGAGCATATTTTTAGGACATATTTCTTCTCTATTTAAGTAGGAAAATGAATTTAGATGCACACGCTGCTGGAAAAGCTATGATTTAACAATTTACTTCCAGAAATAGATTTTGATGTTAAGGACAGGTATCTTGTGAATTTATTAATCGATGCAGGCACCCAAAAAGTCAGTTTGCTAGCATTGTATTTAAACTATATGATAAGATAATTAGATGAAAAAATCTGACACAACGCAAATCAGTATAAAACTCATCTAAGTGGTTTACAAAATCAAGGGACAGGGAGGACAGAGACTTAAAACAAACCGCAAACATATGGAGAGAAATTTTAAGGTAAAGATACAACATAATCACAAAAGTTCTAACAGTGTCGTTTGAAGAAAAAAAAATTGCTCGCACTGCTTTTTTTTTCTCTAGACATTTTTTCCTTCCAGAATTTGCAAAAATCCAAACTTTCGAGCAGAATAAACACTATCGGTAATCATTATAGCACTACGAGATAGAATCACATGCACGTGTTAAAAACATCCGATGGTGTGAGCCTGGTCTTTCATTCTTGGTGCTGCCGGCTCCCCCATTTCTAAAAAAAAGTGGATTTACAGCCATTCGGCAATAGAACAGATTATTTATAGTGACTTTGCCTATAACAGATACAGTTGAATCGATTGGCTTGTATTATGTGTTTTGTGTACCCCGATGAAGGTTTTTACCGAAACATGGTCATGTCAGGTCTTATGTATCGTTTATCGTTTATTCATTTACTAGACCGTCACTTATTACGAGGTAAATCAGAACGGTTTACAATATAAAATAACATTAAAATAATATTAAAACAGTAGAAAACATTCTCTGAAATCCATTGGTGATAGGACAGCTCTACAAAAAGACAACATATATGCAGATTTCATTAGTAAAAACACAAAGCTAAAAGGGTATTTTTTAAGGTTTTCAGTGGACTTATTAAGGACTTGTAATTCTTTGGAATGTGTGTTATGTACTAGTCTGGTCTATTGTACTGACTCAACGAATAGTTAAGCTCTGGAATTCTTTGTCAGAAGAGGTGGTAACAGTGGTTAGCGTATCTGGGTTTAAAAAAGGTTTGGACAAATTCCTGGAGGAAAAGTCCATAGTCTGCTATTGATGCAGACATGGAAACCAACTGCTTGCCCTAGGATTTGTACTATGGAATGTTACTACTCTGAGATTCTGCATGGAATCTTGTCACTCTTTAGGATTCCAGAATCTTGCTATTCTTTAGGGTTCTACATAGGCGTAGACTGGGGGGGGCGAGGGGGGGCAATGCCCCCCCAAACGACGAGGACGTGGACTGGCGCTAGAATGAAAAAAGAAAAAAAAAACAAGCAGGCACGCGCTCGTCTCCGTCCGCTTCGCTGCTTCCCTGCCCTCTCTGTCTGCGTCCCGCCTTCCTCTGATGTCATTTCCTTTCGGGCGGGACGCAGACAGAGAGGGCAGGGAAGCAGCGAAGCGGACGGAGACGAGCGTGTCTATCTATCCCCTCTCTTCCTACCCTCCGGCGCAGGCAGCACCAATCTTCTCTAAGCCTTTCTTGTTCCTGGCAGCGGTAGCGACGTACACGCTGCCTTCAGCTCTGCCCCGAAGCCTTCTCTTCAAGTTCCTGTTCCCGCATAGGTGGGAACAGGAACTTGAAGAGAAGGCTTCCGGGGCAGACCGAAGGCAGCGTGTATACATCGCTACCGCTGCCAGGAGCACAGAAAGGTTGAAGAAGACTGCTGCCTGCACCGGTGGGAGGGAGGAAGAGAGGGGGTAAACGGAGTCACGATCCTGGACCTCGCGGGGGGGGGGGGGGCAGCAGAGGGAAGATGAATGGGACTGGGAGGGTGGAGAGCAGAGGGAAGGAGTAAGAGATGGATGGGACTGGGAGGGTGGGAAGCAAAGGGAAGGAGCAAGAGATGGATGGGACTGGGAGGGTGGGAAGCAGAGTGAAGGAGCAGGAGATGGATGGGACTGGGAGGGTGGGAAGCAGAGGGAAGGAGCAAGAGATGGATGGGACTGGGAGGGGGGGGTGGGGAGCAGAGGGAAGGACCAGGAATTGGATTGGACTGGGAAAGGAGGTGAGCAGAGGGAAGGAGGCAGGAGATGGATGGGACTGGGAGGGGTGGGAAGCAGAGGGAAGGAGCAAGAGATGGATGGGACTGGGAGGGGTGGGTGGGGAGCAGAGGGAAGGACCAGGAATTGGATTGGACTGGGAAAGGAGGTGAGCAGAGGGAAGGAACAGAAGATGGATGGGACTGCGAGGGGTGGGGAGCAGAGGGATGGACCAGGAGATGGATGGGATTTGGAGAGGTCAGGCACAGCAGAGGGAAGGAGCAAGAGATGGATGGGACGGAGGGATGGTGAGCAGAGGGAAGGAACAGAAGATGGATGGGACTGGGAGGGGTGGGGAGCAGAGGGAAGGAGCAAGAGATGGATGGGACTGGGAGGGGTGGGTGGGGAGCAGAGGGAAGGACCAGGAATTGGATTGGACTGGGAAAGGAGGTGAGCAGAGGGAAGGAGCAGGAGATGGATGGGACTGGGAGGGTGGGGAGCAGAGGGAAGCCTACTGGAAAGAAGACACTGCATAAAACAGAAGACACTGGGATCAAAGCGAATAGAAAAACTACATGATCAGACAACAAAGGTAAATAAAAGTTTATTTTATTCATAATTTATTAATTGAAATGTGTCAGCTTTTTGAAATGTGCATCTGTGATATTTTGCCTGTAAATTTCATTTCCTTTCTCCATATTAGCATATTCATTTGCATATGTATATATGCAAATGATATGCTAATATGCTCCGCCCATTTTTTGCCCCCCCAAATGAAACAGTCAAACTACGCCTATGGGGTTCTACATGGAATGTTGCTACTCTTCCAGATTCTGCATGGGATCTCGTCACTCTTTAGGATTCCAGAATCTTGATATTCTTTGGAGTTCTACATGGAATGTTACTACTCTGAGATTCTGCATGGAATCTTGTCACTCTTTAGGATTCCAGAATCTTAATATTCTTTGGAGTTCTACATGGCATGTTGCTACTCTTCCAGATTCTGCATGGGATCTCGTCACTCTTTAGGATTCCACATTCTTGTTGTTCTTTGGGGTTCTGGAATGTTGCTATGATTTGGGTTTCTGCCAGGTACTTGTGACCTGATTTGCCCACAGTTTGGAAAACAGGGTACTGGGCTAGATGGACCATTGGTCTGACTCACTATGGCTACTCTTATGTTCTTATGTAAGACGCCACAGTGGCAGTAACTCTGGTGGCCCCAGTACACAACCCTGTAGACCCAGGAGGGATGAAGATAGGTGAGCAACAGCGACTGCTCTGATTATGAAAACCACAGTGAACATAGTTTTCAAATGCTAGATTAGAAATGCGATCGCATTAATCAGATACTACTGGAGTTGCCATTACAATGTTTTTAAATGGTTTCTCAGAGCCCTTTTGAAACCAGATGCAAATGTTGTCATTAAATTCATTCTCTTTTGGTAGTTTTAAATTTATTTTCAAAAGCACAATTATTTTATAAAATGACCATCTAGAAATAAAGAACTCTTTGCCCACTTACCTAATAACCTCACTGCAACTTTCTTTCACAGAGCAATCAAGAGGTGGGAGGTAAATCTCAAAAAATATTGTTGTATTCTCAGTGTAGAATTGTATTTGCTTTTAGACGTGATGTTATGATTAATGTGTGATTATGTATCATTGAGAATTGTAGATCAAGTGGAATATATATAATAAAACAAAAAATAAATCTACTATTAAAACATCTTAAATTCTTGAGAATGATTAACTGTGTCTGCCCCTCATGAATGAAACTGCGATATTGGTGCAGAAACTCCTGGAGGGCTGCAGAGAGCAGCCACATGCCTGTCGCCTTCACTGGTTCTGCTCCCTCTGCCCCGGAACAGGTTGCTTCCGGAACTGACAGCCGAGCGTCTGCTCCAAGCAGGTAATGCACCTGGGGGAGGATGATGCGCCGGGGGGGAGGGGGATGCCGCTGCACCCAGTGGGGGGGGGGGGGGTTGCACAGCGGCGATCCGCCCCTGGTGGCAGCCGACCAAGGATCATCACTGATTCCCACCAAAGCTCCTTGTGACTCTGGGCAAGTTACTTACGGCCCTGTTTACTAACGTGCATTACAATTTTTAACGCGCCTATAATTACCACACAAGCTAAATGTGTAGGCGCCTATAGGGATATTGTAGGCACGCACACTGTTAACAGGCGTACATGGTTAATGCGTGTTAAAAATGTTAACGTGCCTATAACGAGGCTTAGGAAACGGGGTCCTTAGCCCTCCATTGCCCCAGGTACAAAATAAAGGCCTGTAGATAATTTGTAAACCACTTCGGTTGGAATCACAGAAAGGTGATCTATCAAATCCAATTAGATGCACCAAACACAGCGAAGGTGACAAAAACGTTGAGGCTAGACAACGTTGAAGATACCAGAAGTTTATTAATACATCCAATGACTTGACAGGAGTTGTGTTTAGGCCTCAAAGGACGTTACTAAACGCATTAACTTTCCAAACATAAGCACGAATAATGTCACACCTAGTGAGACACAAAAACCTCTTGACCAAGTACAGTCATGTACTCACTCGAACATAGTAAACGTTCAGATATAGTGAGAGACCTAGATTGCTCCTTTTAATTGGACAAAAATATGATTCAACCTCCCGTTTCCAGCATTTGAGGGTTTTTTTTCTTTAGCAAATGATTATTGGCTGGATATTAATGATTGAATTTCTGCATCTGGCAAAATTTCAAGAAAAAAAAATACAGATTCAAAGAGTTAAAACATCAAGTTGCTTTGACAATGTCGCATATATGTTTTACCCCAAAATTTAATTTACTGCACCTTATGGATGCAAAAAATGTTCTAACTACCTAATATGCAAGTAAATATTTGTGGGAAAGCTCTGCAGCTCCTCCGACCTTATGAGCCAGGGTGGACTGAGAATTTGGGCTACAGGGCAGAGGCTCTGCCCAGTTGCCCACTGCTGCAGCACATTGTAATCCTCCCTGCTCCTACCTTGAAGGGTTTGCGTAGGCAGGAAAGAACCCCACTCTTTCCTGCCCGCTGCCACTACTCTGCATGACGACAAGCCAAGACCCGGAAGACTGGCAAGTCTCGGCAGTCATTTTGAAAAACTCAGCCACTGGGCCACAGTAATAGTGGACAGGAAAGTGTGGGGTTCTTTGCTGCCCCCGAAGAGGCCACCAGACCACTAGACCCTTCAAGATAGGACCAAGGAGGGCAGCAGTGGTGCAGGAGAGGGGCGGCAGGCAATGGATGGGGGACCCAAAATAACCTTGATTGCTCAGAGGCCCCTGACCACTGTCAGTCCACCCCTGTTATGAGAAAGATTAAAATATCTTACAAAACCTTAATTGTCAATTTAATTATCTTGTAAAAGTTTTGGATTGCACATTTTTTTCCAATGGATAATTTTCTCATATAGAAACTGCAAGAAACAGTTATAATTTGGGCCACATATAACTTGCTCCAGCTTTTTGTAACTAAAGTGGCTCATGGGCTGCTTGAATGATTTCAGGCTTCTTAAATCTCACCCTAGCAGTACCGATTTCTAAAACTTTGAATTTCATTGCTAATATCAGTGATCATTGCAAAATCAGCTTCCCCCTAAGTCTGCCGAGGGGGCTGTCTTATTCTCATTTTTCACTGATCAGAGGACGCATATGCAAATCGACTAATTATATTTCCTCCATAAAATGTGTTCCTTCCCAAACACAGGAAGTGGAGGGGAAAGAGCTGATTGATGCAAGTGCCAGCTGTATCCTTCAGAGGAGCATTTCTGACCCCCAGAGATGGCCTTTTTGATCTATTTTCTTCTTTGCTTTGTGACTTTTACAAGTAAGAACCTCTTTATCTGCATGAAATGATTTTTGATGTGAATATTAGTACTTGTTGTCTTAATCTTTCCTGTGTGTCCATTTGATTTCAGGGGTTCAGTCCCAAATACAACTTGTTCAGTCAAATGCAGAACTGAAAAAGCCCGAAGAGTCCCTGAAACTGTCCTGTAAAGCCTCCGGATTCACTTTCAGCAGCTACGCTATGCACTGGGTTCGACAGTTTCCCGGCAAAGGGCTGGAGTGGGTCTCTAGTATAAGCGGCGATGGGAGTGCTACATACCATGCCGATTCAGTGAAAGGCAGATTCACCATCTCCAGGGAGAATAACAACAACATGCTGTATTTACAAATGAACAGCCTGAAAGCTGAAGACACAGCTGTGTATTACTGTGCAAACGACACAGTGAGACAAGACTGAGGGAGACCCCTACATAAACCTCCGATACATAAACCTCTCAAATTGAAATGTTCCTTCTCACAGCTTGGGGGCAACAACATCTTAATAATGGCATTAATTTCATCTAAAGAGTTCTGTAGAACAGTTTCCTATATCCTGCTTCTGAACAGCAGTACAAAGCATGATTTGTCTTTACTCATCCTAAGTACATAAGTAATGCCACACTGGGAAAAGACCAAGGGTCCATCGAGCCCAGCATCCTGTCCACGACAGCGGCCAATCCAGGCCAAGGGCACCTGGCGAGCTTCCCAAACGTACAAACATTCTATACAATCAAGCCATTGTGACATCACTAATGAGGTTGGCTCTTATTGGTGGAATGAGCCACTATGACATCACAATAGGTTAAATCACTGCTCTATGTAATAAAAGTGAGACAAGTAGAGGACATAAGTACATAAGTAATGCCAGACTGGGAAAAGACCGAGGGTCCATCGAGCCCAGCATCCTGTCCACGACAGCGGCCAATCCAGGCCAAGGGCACCTGGCGAGCTTCCCAAACGTACAAACATTCTATACATGTTATTCCTGGAATTGTGGATTTTTCCCAAATCCATTTAGTAGTGGTTTATGGACTTGTCCTTTAGGAAACCGTGCAACCCCTTTTTAAACTCTGCCAAGCTAACTGCCTTCACCACTTTCTCCGGCAACGAATTCCAGAGTTTAATTACCAGTTGGGTGAAGAAAAACTTTCTCCGATTTGTTTTAAATTTACTACACTGCAGTTTCATCACATGCCCCCTAGTCCTAGTATTTTTGGAAAGCATGAACAGACGCTTCACATCCACCTGTTCCACTCCACTCATTATTTTATATACCTCTATCATGTCTCCCCTCTGCCATCTCTTCTCCAAGCTGAATAGCCTATTCTGCAGTGGATTTTCTAATGCATTTATCCCCCGGAGCTGCAGGATCACTTTGCATTTCAGAATATCCACACTGTTCTGAGGGATATGTATTTATTTGCACTGCAAATGATTAGCGATTTATCCGTATACTCTGATGATATCCCCTTTCTGGCCTTTCTGGGAGCAAGGAGTGACTCGATGTGAGCCCCCTCCCCCAGGTCAGTGCTTTCCACCCTCTCCTCAATATATACCTAACCACAATGAATATGTATGAGATGCATTTGCATAGAATGAGTCTCCATTATATATAAATTTATCGCATATGTATTTATTGGGGTAATCCTAGAAACTCCACTGGCTAAGTTCTGCTCCAGAAGTACATAAGTGTTGCCATACTGGGACAGACCGAAGGTCCTTCAAACCCAGCATCCTGTTTCTAACATTGGCCAATCCGGCAAGATCCCAAAACAGTGCAATATATTTTATGCTGCTTATTCTAGAAATAAGCAGTGGATTTTCCCCAAGTTCATTTTAATAATGGCCTATGGATGTTTCTTTTAGGAAGCCGTCCAAACCTTTTTAAAACTCAGCTAAACTAACCGCTGTCACCACATTCTCTGGCAACGAATTCCAGAGTTTAATTACATGTTGAGTGAAGAAAACGTTTCTCCAATTCGTTTCAAATTTACTACATTGTAGCTTCATCCCCACTGGAATCTAACCCATACCCACCCGTTACCCACTAAGATCTATTCCCTATCCATCCCTGCAATAATTCTCCTCTACCCCGATCCATATCCACCAGCGTCAACACTATTACTTGCTCGCAAACCTCCATTTCCTCCCAATCCCAACAGCCTCCTGAAGGTTTTTGGAACATATTCACTGTTCAACCCAGGAGCGTAGCCAGACCTCGAGGTGGGAGGGGGCCAGAGCCCAAGGTGGGGGGGGGGGGTATATTTTAGTCACCACCCCGTTGTCATCCCCCCTCTGCCACCTCGCCACCCAGCCGCTCCCCACCCACTGGCTGGTGGAGGTCCTCAACCACATCAACAGCTGAAGCACCGCTGCCGCAAATACCTTGGCTGGCGGGAGTCCCAACCTCTGCCAGCTGAAGACTTCGTCCAGCGCTGGCCTCTGGTGCCTCTGCATTACCTACTCTCTCTTCCCTCATGTCCATCATGCTCCTTTTAGCGAAACTGAAGGAGCGTGCTGGACATAAGGGGTTGGGGACCCTTGCCAGCCAAACCAGGGGTCCAGAGCAAATTTGGGGGGCCCAGGCCCCAGTGGCCTCATGTAGTTATGCCACTGCGCTATGAGTGCGGCAAGCCTCAGTCTCTCTCTCTATCTCTATCTCTCTGGGCATTCCAAACCTCATCCTGGCATTGCTAAGATATTTTGGCTACACTCCCATGGGAACCCTGCTTAGTAATGCAGAAGTACTTAACTAATAAGCAAAGACCCCCCCCCCCCCCCCCCCCCAGTCTCCACCCCTCAGACATGCCCCCTCTGGGAACAAATGTAAAAAGAGTTTTAGCCCACTGGTAGTGCAGGCCAATTGGTAACTCACTGCAGGACCCCTGAGCGTGTCCCGCGCTAAACCCTGCGATAAGAACCCGCTAGCCCTTGCCACAGATTAGTGAAAGGATCTTTGTGCTTTCTTGTTGGTTTGTTTTAGAGCAAAGCATGGCACAGAAACATTAGTTATACCTGTACTTCATAAGATTCCACTTGGGATGTGATAAAGGAGAAAGATTAATTTGCTTATGCTGGATGAAGATGAGGAAGAAGATGAAACTTCTATGGTATAGAATCAGTGAAAATTATTATTTTGTAGAGTTATACTTATCCTAAAGGTATTTATCTATCTATCTATTTGGATATATAGTGGAGGAGTAGCCTAGTGGTTAATGCAGCAGGTCTGAGAACCAGGGGAACCAGGTTCAATTTCCAGTGCAGTTCCTTGTGATCAGGGCCACCGAGGGACAGAAACGAACCCAGGGCAGGGCCACAACCCCAACCAGACTTCTACCACCTCCCGCTCCCACACCTCCTCCCCTGCTCAGGCATCCGCTGCCCTCGCCCCCTACTTTCCTGCATCTTTTCTTCTGCTCCATCAATCTGTCACTCTCGCTGCTCCTGTGTGCCGGGACCCAGGTTATCGCGTTAACGTAGTCACCCAGGTCCTGACACACAGGAGCAGGAGAGAGCCAGGCCCCTGTGCTGGCCCCCCCCCCCCCGTGAGGCTGGTCCTGAGGAATCTTGCCTCTAACCCCTCCTCTCGGCAGCCCTGCTTGTGACTCTCAGCGAGTCACTTGGTCCTCCATTGCCCCAGGTGCAAAATAAGTGCCTGTATATAATGGGAAAGGGAAATGGGACTTGATATACTGCCTTTCTGAGGTTTTTTGCAACTACGTTCAAAGCGGTTTACATATATTCAGGTACTTATTTTGTACCAGGGGCAATGGAGGGTTAAGTGACTTGCCCAGAGTCACAAGGAGCTGCAGTGGGAATCGAACTCAGTTCCCCAGGATCAAAGTCCACTGCACTAACCACTAGGCCACTCCTCCACTCATTCCACCAATGCCTGAGCCAACCTCATCAGTGATGTCACAATGGCTTCATTGCCCGAGACTTGGCTGACTTCTGATATTGTGATGTCATAAGGGAAAGGGGGAAGGGAAATGGGACTTGATATACAACTCCATTCAAAGCGGTTTACATATATTCAGGTACTTATTTTGTACCAGGGGCAATGGAGGGTTAAGTGACTTGCCCAGAGTCAAAAGGAGCTGCAGTGGGAATTGAACCCAACGTCCCTTGCACTAACCACTAGGCTACTCCTCCACTTCTTACTCTTTGGGATTCTGGGATCTTGCTGTTCTACATGGAACGTTGCTACTGTTTGAGATTGTGCATGGAATCTTGTTAATGGGACTTGATACACTGCCTTTCTGAGGTTTTTACATTCAAAGCGGTTTACATATATTCAGGTACTTATTTTGTACCAGGGGCAATGGAGGGTTAAGTGACTTGCCCAGAGTCACAAGGAGCTGCAGTGGGAATCGAACTCGGTTCCCCAGGATCAAAGTCCACTGCACTAACCACTAGGCTACTCCTCCACTGGAGCTGATACTGTGATGTCATAATGCCTCATTCCACCAATGCCTGGGCCAACCTCATCAGTGATGTCACAATGGCTTGATTGCCTGATACTTGGCTCACTTCTGATATTGTGATGTCATAAGGGAAAGGGAAATGGAACTTGATATACCGCCTTTCTGAGGTTTTTGCAACTACATTCAAAGCGGTTTACATATATTCAGGCACTTATTTTGTACCAGGGGCAATGGAGGGTTAAGTGACTTGCCCAGAGTCACAAGGAGCTGCAGTGGGAATCAAACTCAGTTCCCCAGGATCAAAGTCCACTGCACTAACCACTAGGCTACTCCTCCACTTTGATCATAAGCAGGTTACAGCTTTTCTACAAAATTAGTTTCATGGGATTTAATAAATAGAAATAAAACAAATCAAAGAACATAAGATTGCAAGCTTAAATGGTGTAATTACATAATCTGAAAGAGAACGTGAACAGAAACTGTAAAAAGGGTTCCCTTCAATGCTTTAAATATTTTGTGCTTCTGGTGTGATTTGTATGCAAATGTCATATTCTTCCCTTTTAAATGCTGAGGAACCTGCTGGTAGGTCAAGTTAAAAGCTGGCAGACAGCAAAATATCCGCAAACATTTCATGTTAAACTTTGTTTCTTTTATCAGGAACAAATATGAGTTTATTACATGTTTCTGTTTGCTTTTTCTCACTTGTCTCGTGTAAGTATTGCTTAATGAATGTGGAGCAAGTAATTAAATTGTCAATTGATGTAGGGTTCATACCTTTTCCTCTTTTTACCTCAAGGTGTCCTGTGTCAGGTCAAAGTGGAAGAGTTGGGTCCCGGGACATTGAAGCCCTCAGAGACCCTCAGACTGACCTGTAAAGTCACTGGCGCCTCTCTGACCGACCGCAGTAAAGTGTGGGCAGTGCACTGGATCCGGCAACCATCCGGGAAAGGGCTGGAATGGATGGCATTAGTAAATAGTAATGATTTGAAGGGCTATGCCGCATGTCACCGAAGTCGACTCTCCATCTCCAGAGACACTGCTAAAAACGAGGTGTATCTGCAAATCTCCAGCACTAAAGCTGAGGACACGGCCATGTATTACTGTGCAGTAGAAGCGAAACACACAGTGGGAAGAGTGAAGTGAGAACTCCTACAAATACTGAACCATTTCAAACCCCGCCTGTGTAAACCCCACTTCCTCTCTTCTTGAATATTTATTGAACAGACTAGCAGAAAATATTTCTGTGGAAATGGAGGGGCACTTTTACTAAAGCCACGTAAATGTCTATGCGTTCCAAAATGGAGTTATCGCACGGCTACTGCGTGGCACTTGCAATCACTTCATTTTTGGCGCGCATCCGCTATGCACTCCTGAAAAATATTTGTATTTTCTGGCGCGCGTAGGTGGTTACCGTGTGAGACTTTAGCAGTAGGTCAATAGCCGGCACAAAGGTCTCAGACCTAAAATGCTGCACGTCCATTTTCGTCAAAAAATTTTAAAAAGGCCTTTTTTACAGGCGCGCTAAAAAAACGGATCGGCACGCACCCAAAACCCATACCTACACTACCGCAGGCCATTTTTCAGTAGGTCTTTCTAAAAGGACCCCTTAGGCCCTAAATATATGATACACATTTAAATATTTTATAACAGGGATATCTAATAAAAATTTCTACCCCGCCCTTGGAAATTGCACAGCTCCTTTTGCTCCTGCTGTAGCTAATCTTTTCATGTCTCACTTTGAGGAGCACTATATTTATAAATTAACATCGTTTAAACATGTGATTTGTTGGTGGCGTTACATCGACGATATTTTTATTATCTGGAAATCTGATGAACAACAGTCGAATCAATCTGTCACCGAATTAAACTCCTGTCATCCTCCCATTAAATTTCAATGTAACGTAGACCATCGTGAAATAAGCTTTCTGGATGTATTAGTTACTAATAACAATGGTAAACTTGAGACTGATTTATTTACTAAAGCTACAGATCGTAATACTTTAGTATCCTATGACAGCATTCATCCTTTTCATATTCGTGACCATCTACCATTTGCTCAGTTTTTACGGTACAGACGGATCTGTGATTCTTCACAGAAATATAAACGGTCCGCTGAGCAACTGAAAGAAAATTTATATAATAGAGGATATCCAAAGAGGATTATTAAACATGCATACTAGAGAGCACTTTTTAATCACTGCGAACTCTTGCTAGAACCTAAACAGCATCAAGCTCAGAATATGAATATCCCATGCATCATGCAATACACATCATTATCTCTTCAGATTGCAAAAATCATTTATAAACATTGGAATATTTTATCAACTCATCCCGTTTTTTTTCCCAATCAAAAATGCATGGTATCTTATTCAAGAGGTGCCAATTTATCAGACTTGTTGTGCCGTTCTGACGTATGGACATGAAACAATCCTGACACTTTGGGACACAATAAATGTGGGAAATATTATGCACGAGAATAATCAGATCTGGGACAACATCAATAATAGATATATTCAACTGATATGCACCACCAGTTGTACCTCTAAAGAGGTAATACACCTGATTACATGCCCATGTGGGCTAAGATATATTGGACAGACTAAACGCATGTTAAAAACACGGCTCGTCGAGCATAAATCAAGTATTCAAAATGAAAAATTACATACGCCTCTTGTTAAACACTCTGTATATAAAAAAAACATAAGTTTGATCAATTGCCTTGTACTGTAATTGAACAAATAAAAGACAACGGTAGACACTGTAACCAGGTACCTCCAGGTGTAGCCAAGGATAGAACAATCTCCTCCAGCCCCAGGCTCCCGGTACAGTCAAGAAATAAATGTCCACCAGCAACTTCAATTTTAAGGCTTTTATTCCATGCAGGTTTCTAGTAGACCTGATACACGGTTCCAACAGCAGCATTCACCTTCAATCTTAAGCACTTGTAAGCCACCTGAAAGTGTGTGGCAAATAGTCCCCTTTAAGCAGTGGGCTATCAGCACATACCAGGATTCAATACAGACTCACAGTCAGCTCCAGTCTGGGCTCTTTATCCAGTGCACAATAAACAGTAGTTCAATTCCAAACAGAAGCAGTTCTTTCAATTCATCATCACAGTTAAATCACAAAGCAGAAGTTTCTACCTCATACTCTCTTTACCTTCATAATGGGTTCAATACTTTAGGGACTTCTCATAACCAAGGGATTCCACCTTACATCCGCTTCACTGGTACATTCAATACTTTAGGGACCTCTCTTACCCAAGGGTATTCAGCCTGCATCTGCTTCACTCTACCCTCTTTTCTCCTTCTCTCCTCTTCTGGGACTCCTTCCCCTCTGCCTAATCAATCCCTGGCTTCTGCTCTCACAACCAATCATTCTCCTCTCATTAGCTTCTCCCACACCCTTACCAGCTGAGTTAAGCATTAGACTAATGATGAGCTCCTGCACATAGGGTTTCCTATCTCTCTTTCCCCCTAGTGGCAGCCCATCCACACCTCCTGCCAGCTTACACCCATGTCTTCCCCTATTGCAGCTAGGAGTCCAGTCCGGGTTCTTCATCTCACCCCCTGGCTCCTTGCCAGCAATGCCTTCTGGGACTTGTATTTCAAAATGAAACTGCCTTTAACCCAACTATCATGGATGTGACTATCACAACGCGGTGATATTTCTAGATCCTTATATCAAAAAGATCAGAGATGGATATACCATCTACATATGATGATTCCCAATGGCCTTAACGGCCCGATGGAATGGGAAGCCTTCTACTGATCTACAGATCCATCTATACCTTTTGATTGCCCTTAAAAGCAGCTGCCATTTTGAATTACAA
This sequence comes from Microcaecilia unicolor, assembly GCF_901765095.1. Classification (NCBI taxonomy): domain Eukaryota; kingdom Metazoa; phylum Chordata; class Amphibia; order Gymnophiona; family Siphonopidae; genus Microcaecilia; species Microcaecilia unicolor. The sequence goes on from NC_044044.1 coordinate 29,568,169, forward strand.
ACATATGCAATGCAGAGGATGTTTGCTATTTTTGCATATCCTCGCCTGAAGAAGTAATGAAACAGTGAGAATTCTACGACTGTCGAGAGAGAGACTGAAAGGGATTGAATGAGACTTTTTATATGTAAGACCATTCTGTCAAAGAATTTTTGGAAGCGCCTCTCGGATGTGGATTTTTTCCTTCCTGGGTTTGAAGCTAAGTACTCTCTTTGCTATTGGTTCTTTACATTTAGTTTTCCCTTTTGAAGTATATTTTTCATTCTTCCGACATATAATATTACAATGTTTAGGCTTACTTGATATTATCTGTGCCTATAGTCAATTGATTATTGATATGTTATAGCCCCACTCCGTTTTTTACTACAGACTGTTTCAGTTACTTCACTCTGTAGGTTTTTCGCAGGTGGTGGTTGGCCCATGATTGAAGCCTTAATAGGTGTGTCCACTGGGTTGGTACCCTTGGCTATTGAGACCCTTTGTTTAAATCATTTATGATATATTTTTCGATGTTAGCACAGACAATTCTCATACCTATTACAGCAAGTTTTTTCTAGTTTCTTTATTCTTTATGACAGTTCTTTTCCAAAAAGTGTTCCAAATACATCTCAGATTCAAATGTGTCAATGCATCGGATGATGTTACTGTATTACTCTATCTCTGCACAGACCAACTGTGTCGGTGCAACGTTAAAGAGCCAAGTAGACGCCGAACAGAAAAATCCAATGGAGAAAACAAAAGAAACAAAGGAAGGGGGAGAAATGGAAGAGGACACAGCAGACAATGGGAATTGCAATGACACAATGCTTTATTGGCACAAAAAGTCCTTGAGTTGTGCAAAACCCTCTTCTTTCATAAGAGATTCGAAACGGCACCATGTTTCGGCCAGTGTCTGCCTCAGGAACAGAGCGGGTCACAGAGATTAGAAGGGAGTGTGCTGTCATCCCTTTGTTTATGTGACTTTAGTTCTAGAGGGTTCTTTTGTTGTTGCAAATGAACGTGTCACGACAGTTTATTTAACAATGGACTTTTTAAAGACCTCCGTTTCTACCCTTTTGGTAGCTGTCCATTACTGCAAGACTCCTGAGACAGGCACTAGCCGAAACACGATACCGAGTCGCTGTGTAGTTCCTCTGACCTTATGAGCAAGGTTAAGGAGGGAAGTTATCCACGTGGGCTACCGTTAAGACAAGTTATTTTGACCACAGCCTGTGGTATATTAACACAGGGTCTCGTTGCATAAAATGGGACCCTGTGCTAAATAACCTGTTTTTATAACTGAATTGTGTTTTTTTCTAAAAAGCTTTTGATTGCACTTTTCTTTCCAATTGATATTTTTCTCGTATAGAGACTGCAAGAAACAATAGAGTTGTGGTCAGACATTGTAACTAAATGCCTCATGGCTGCTTGAATTTATTTCGTCCCACATTTTTCAGATTTCAAATATCTCACCCTAGCAATACCAATTTCTAAGGATTTGAATTTCCCAGCTAATATCAGCGAACATTACAAAACCTTAAATGATCAACTTCCTCCTCAGTCTGCCGAGGGTGCTGTCTTGTTCTCATTTTTCACTGATCAGAGGATGCATATGCAAATTGACTAATCATATTTCCTCCATAAAATGCGTTTGTTCCCAAACACAGGAAGTGAAGGTAAATGATCTGATTCCTGCAAGTGCCAGTTGTAACCTTCAGAGAAGCATTTTTGCTCTTAGAAAGATTAGATTTTTATTATATTTTCTTCTTTTCTTTACGACTTTTACAAGTAAGAATGTCCCAATATGTCTGAAATTATTTTTGATGTGAATATTAGTACTTGTTATCTTAATCTTTCCTATGTGTACATTTGATTTCAGGGGTTCAGTCACAAGTACAACTGGTTCAGTCAAATGCAGAACTGAAAAAGCCCGGAGAGTCCCTGAGACTGTCCTGTAAAGCCTCCGGCAGCTACTGGATGAATTGGGTTCGACAGTTTCCCGGCAAAGGGTTGGAGTGGGTCTGTCATATAAACAGTGATGGCAGTAATACACACTATGCCAATTCAGTGAAAGGCAGATTCACCATCTCCAGGGACAATAATAACAACATGCTGTATTTACAAATGAACAACCTGAAAGCTGAAGACACTGCTATGTATTACTGTGCAAGAGATTCACAGTGAGAGAGACCTAGGAAGAACCCTACAGAAACCTCTAACATGTATACCTAAAAGAGAAATCCTCCTTCTCACAACTAGGGGGCAGCAATAAAACAATAATGTAATTTCTCCGAAGGATTGCTCCAGATATTCAGCAAAATCACCTGCACTGAGTATCAGTGCCGTAGCGAGGTCAGCTGACACCCAGGGCGGGTCGCCGCTGCGCAGTTTGAGAACTGCAGAACAGGGTTTGATTCCCCCCAGTGGCATACCGAGGGCGGGGCGGTGGGGGCAGTCCGCCCCGGGTCCATGCCGCTGGAGGGGTGCAGAGAGCAGCCACACGCCTGTTGCCTCCACTGGTTCCCTGCTCCCTCTGCCCCAGAACAGGTCATGTTCCGAGGCACAGGGAGCAGGGAACCAGTGGAACTGACAGCCATGCGTCTGATCCCAGCAGGTAAGAAAGTACCCGGGGGAGGTTGATGCACCGGGGGCTGTCGTGCTGCTCCCGGGGGGGGGGGGAGTTGCGCAGCGGCAATCCGCCCCTGGTGGCAGCCGACCAAGGATCGTCACTGATTCCCACCACAGCTCCTTGTGACTCTGGGCAAGTTACTTATGGCCCTGTTTACTAACGTGCATTAGAATTTTTAATGCGCCTATAATTACCACACGCGCTAACTATGTAGGCGCCTATAGGGATATTGTAGAAACGTACACAGTTAACAGGCGTACATGGTTAGTCCGTGTTAAAAATGTTAACGTGCCTATAACGAGGCTTAGGAAACAGGGTCCTTAGCCCTCCGTTGCCCCAGGTACAAAATAAATGCCTGTAGATAATTTGTAAACCACTTCGGTTGGAATCACAGAAAGGTGATATATCAAATCCCATTAGATGCACCAAACACAGCGAAGGTGACAAAAACGTGGAAGCTAGAAGACGTTCAAGATATCAGAACTTTACGAAAACATCCAGGGGTCTTTTTGCAAAAATGGCCTCTTTTTGCCGCAAATGGGCGTGCGACAAAATCAAAACTGACGTGCATCCATTTTGGATCTGAGACCTTACCGCCAGCCATAGACCTAGCGGTAAAGAATTTGGGCGGCAACGAGCTACCCGCGTCAGATGCCACTTGGCAAGCATTCCGCTACGTACACCAGAAAATAAAAAATAGCATTCAGAAGCACACAGCGGACGTGCGCCAAAATTGAAATTACCGCAAGGGCCACGCGCTAAGCGGGTGGTATCACCAATTCAGCACACGTTGGGCATGCATAGGGGCCTACAGAGCTTAGTATAAGGGGCCCCATAGTGAGAGACCGAGATGATGCCTTTTAATTGGACAAAAATATGATTCAACCTCCCGTTTCCAGCATTTCAGTTTGAAAGTGATTTCCTTTTTTTTAGCAAATGATTATTGGCTGGATATTAATGATTGAATTTCTGCATCTGACAAAATTTCAAGAAAAAAAACAGATTCAAAGAGTTAAAACCTCAAGTTGCTTTGACAATATCGCATATCTTTTATCCAAAATTTTAATTTACTGCACCTTATGGATGCAAAAAATGTTCTACCTACCTATTATGCAAGTAAATATTTGTGGAAAAGCTCTGCTGACCTTATGAGCAAGATTCAAATATCTTACAAAACCTTAATTGTCAATTTAATTATCTTGTAAAAGTTTTTGATTGCACATTTTTTTTTTCAATGGATAATTTTCTCTTATAGAAACTGCAAGAAACAGTTATAATTTGGGCCAGATATAACTTGCTCCAGCTTTTTGTAACTAAATGGCTCATGGGCTGCTTGAATGATTTCAGGCTTCTTAAATCTCACCCTAGCATTACCGATTTCTAAAACTTTGAATTTCTCAGCTAACATCAATCATCAATTCAAAATCAGCTTCCCCCTAGGACTGCCTAGGGTGCTATCTTGTTCTCATTTTTCACTGATCAGAGGACGCATATGCAAATCGACTAATTATATTTCCTCCATAAAATGTGTTTATTCCGAAACACAGGAAGAGGAGGGGAAAGAGCTGATTGATGCAAGTGCCAGCTGTAGCCTTCAGAGAAGCATTTCTGACCTCCAGAGATGGCCTTTTTGATATATTTTCTTCTTTGCTTTGTGACTTTTACAAGTAAGAACATCCCAATGTGTCTGAAATGATTTTTGATGTGAATATTAGTACTTGTAGTCTTAATCTTTCCTATGTGTCCATTTCATTTCAGGGGTTCAGTCTCAAGCAAAACTGGTTCAGTCAAATGCAGAATTGAAAAAGGCCGGAGAGTCCCTGAGACTGTCCTGTAAAGCCTCCGGATTCACTTTCAGCAGCTACGCTATGCACTGGGTTCGACAGTTCCCCCGCAAAGGACTGGAGTGGGTTTCTGCTATTTGGGGTGATACATACTATGCCGATTCAGTGAAAGGCAGATTCACCATCTCCAGGGACAATAACAACAACATGCTGTATTTACAAATGAACAGCCTGAAAGCTGAAGACACCGCTAGGTATTACTGTGCAAGCGATTACACAGCAAGACAAGACCGAGCGAGACCACTACATAAAACTCTGATACATAAACCTCGCAAATTGAAATGTTCCTTCTCACAGCTTGGGGGCAACAATATCTTAAAATCCTTATGTTGACACATAAAGCATTCCATTTATTGATTCCATCATATTTAGCAGAGAGGTGTGGTAGCCGTGTTAGTCCACTCTTAAAGGTTATCAATAGAAAACAAACAAAACATGGAAAAGATATCTGTTTTATTGGACATAATACATTTCTTGATTAGCTTTCGAAGGTTGCCCTTCTTCGTCAGATCGGAAATAAGCAAATGTGGTAGCAGATAGTATATATGAGTGAGACATCCAAGCATTACTTTGACAGTCCGACAGAGTGGGAGGGTGGGGGTTAATAAGAATGATTGAATATTTTGACACCCAACAAACAGGACTTAATAAGGATCTGGGTTTTCTAACCCATTATAAACCATAAAGCTGTATTTCTCTGTTTATTACCCTCCTCTCACCTACCAACTCCCATCCTGTTAGAATATCAATGAAATGCTTTGATGTCCCCATGCATACCCCCACCCTCCCACTCTGTCAAAGTAATGCTTTGATGTTTCTCTTATATATACTATCTGCTACCTCATTTGCTTATTTCCGATCTGAGGAAGAAGGGCAACCTTCGAAAGCTAATCAAGAAATGTATTAAGTTATGTCCAATAAAAAAGGTATCAACTTATTTTCTTTTCCATGTTTTATTTTGTTTGATTTCTATTGATAACCTTAAGAGTGGACTAACACGGCTACCACACCTCTCTACATGTAGAACCCCAAAGAACAGCAAGATTCCGGAATGCTAAAGAGTGACAAGATTCCACATCAGAATCTCAAAGAGTAGCAACGTTCCATGTAGAACCCGATCTGACAAAGAAGGGCAACCTTCGAAAGCTAATCAAGAAATGTATTAAGTTATGTCCAATAAAAAGGTATCATCTTATTTTCTTTTCCATGTTTTATTTTGTTTGATTTCTATTGATAATCATATTTAGCTAAGGTTACTTTGCCATACACACCTACACGAACACTTCGATCGCTCACAGACAATAGATCAGTAATTCCACCACCACAAAAGGCTAGATGGGAATCTACTACGAACTCAGCTTTTTTTTTCTTTCTAGCTCCCTCTCATTGGAATTGTCTTCCTAAAATTAGATTGGAAGAGTCCTATGTTCAATTTCGCATACTTTTGAAAACATATTTGTTTCAGAATACTTTTGATAACAATCTGGGATAAAAGGGAAAATGGGCAGTAAAATAATATGTTTGCTTATTATAATTTGTGATGAAGGGTTGTCTATTGTCTATTGGTATGAGTATCTTTTAGAATGCTTGTTTTAGTTTTTGCTGTGCTTTTCTATCAAATCAATGGATTTACTACTACTACTATTTAGCATTTATATAGCGCTACAAGGCATATGCAGTGCTGCACAATGTTTGTAAAAATGATATTTTATCTTAAGATGTAAACCGTTCTGTTTTTGTAAATGCAATTGGAAACAGTATAGCAAATAAATATACGATAAATGATTAGGGATTTATCCGTATACTCTGATGATATCCCCTTTCTGGCCTTTCTGGGAGCAAGGAGTGACCCAGTGAGTTTGATAAGTCAGGTGTCAGCCCCCCCAGGTCAGTGCTTCACAACTCTCTCCTCAAAGCATACCAAGCCACACTCAAGGTTTCAGGATTATCACAATAAATGCTACTACTAATTATTCCTATAGCACTACTAGACGTATGCAGTGCTGTACCCTGGACATGAAGAGTCTCTGCTCGACAATCTAATTAGGACAGTCAAACAGGACAAATAAGGGAATAGGACAAAGAGCAGCAAGATTCCATGCAGAATCCCAAAGAGTAGCAAGATTCCGGAATCCCAAAGACTACTACTACTACTTATGATTTCTATAGCACTACTAGACGTACGCAGCGCTGTACACTGGACATGAAGAGACAGTTCCTGCTCGACAGAGCTTACAATCTAATTAGGACAGACAAACAGGACAAATAAGGGATAAGGGCAAAGAGTAGCAAGATTCCGGAATCCCAAAGAGTAGCAAGATTCTGTGCAGAATCTCAGAGTAGCAAGATTCCGGAATCCCAAAGACGACTACTACTACTTATCATTTCTGTAGCGCTACTAGACGTACGCTGCGCTGTACACTTGAACATGAAGAGACAGTCCCTGCTCGACAGAGCTTACAATCTAATTAGGACAGACAAACAGGACAAATAAGGGATAAGGACAAAGAGTAGCAAGATTCTGTGTAGAATCCCAAAGAGTAGCAACATTCCGGAATCCCAAAGACTACTACTACTACTTATCATTTCTATAGTGCTACTAGATGTATGCAGTGCTGTACACTGTACATGTATGAGACTGTCCCTGCTCGACAGAGCTTACAATCTAATCAAGACAAACAGGACAAATAAGGGATAAGGACAAAGAGTAGCAAGATTCTGGAATCACAAATCCCAAATGAAATAAAACACAGCCTCCAACTAATGACCTCATGGGCGGACGCATTCCAACTAAAGCTAAACGCGGATAAGACACAATGTCTCATCCTATCCTCACAATATAGCAAAAATAAACCCATTACCATAAACACCCCAGACTACACCCTTCCGGTCTCAGACAATCTGAAAATCCTGGGAGTCACAATTGACCAACATCTGACACTTGAAGACCATGCGAAAAATACAGCAAAGAAAATGTTCTACTCAATGTGGAAACTTAAAAGGATTAAACCTCTCTTCCCAAGGGAAGTGTTCCGTAGTCTACTACAATCAATGGTGCTAAGTCATCTAGACTACTGCAATGCCATTTATGCCGGATGCAAAGAACAAATCATTAAGAAGCTCAAAACACAGCAGCCAGACTAATATTTGGGAAAGCAAAATACGAAAGCGCCAAACCCCTGGAAGTCTATTCCAGGCATATGGTGCAGCAAGATAAAAGGAACGGAGTCTGGAGTTAGCAGTGGAGGAGAAGGGTGCAGATAAGAGAGATTTACCCAGTGAATGGAGTTCCCGGGGAGGAATGTAGGGAGAGATGAGAGTGGAGAGTTACTGAGGAGCTGAAGAGTGAATGCACTTATAGGTCAATAAGAGGAGTTTGAACTGTATGCGGAAACGGATAGGAAGCCAGTGAAGTGACTTGAGGAGAGGGCTAATATGAGCATAACGACACTGGCGGAATATTAGTCGCCAAAGCCTTGTCAATTTAATTATCTTGTAAAAGTTTTCGATTGTACATTTTTTTCCAATGGATAATTTTCTCTTATAGAAACTGCAAGAAACAGTTATAATTTGGGCCAGATATAATTTGCTCCAGCTTTTTGTAACTAAAGTGGCTCATGGGCTGCTTGAATGATTTCAGGCTTCTTAAATCTCACCCTAGCAGTACCGATTTCTAAATCTTTGAATTTCTCAGCTAACATCAATGATCATTGCAAAATCAGCTTCCCCCTAAGTCTGCCGAGGGGGCTGTCTTGTTCTCATTTTTCACTGATCAGAGGCTGCATATGCAAATCGACTAATTATATTTCCTCCATAAAATGCGTTTGTTCCCAAACACAGGAAGTGAAGGTAAATGCTCTGATTCCCGCAAGTGCCAGCTGTAACCTTCAGAGAAGCATTTTTGCTCTTAGAAAGATGAGATTTTTATTATATTTTCTCCTTTTCTTTGTGACTTTTACAAGTAAGAATGTCCTAATGTGCCTGAAATGATTTTTATGTGAATATTGATGTTTATAGTCTTAATCTCTTCTCTATATTCATTTGATTGCAGGGGTCCAGTCCCAAGTACAACTGGTTCAGTCAAATGCAGAACTGAAAAAGCCCGAAGAGTCCCTGAGACTGTCCTGTAAAGCCTCCGGATTCACTTTTGATGACTATGGGATGCACTGGGTTCGACACTTTCCTGGCAAAGGGCTGGAGTGGGTCTCTGCTATAAGCTGGGATGGAAGCAGCACTTGGTATGCTGACCCAGTCAAAGGCAGATTCACCATCTCCAGGGAGAATAATAACAACATGCTGTATTTACAAATGAACAACCTGAAAGCTGAAGACACAGCTGTGTATTACTGTGCAAGAGACGCACAGTGAGACAAGACTGAGGGAGACCCCTACATAAACCTCTGATAGATAAGCCTCTCAAATTGAAATGTTCCTTCTCACAGCTTGGGGGCGACAACATCTTAATAATGTCATTAATTTCGTTCTGTAGAGCAGTTTCCAATATCCTGCTTCTGAACAGCAGTACAAAGCATGATTTGTCTTTTCCCATCCTGCAGTGGATTTTCTAATGCATTTATCCACAGCCCAGTCCCCCGGAGCTGCAGGATCACTTTACATTTCAGAATATCCACACAGTTCTGAGGGATATGTATTTATTTGCACTGCAAATGATTAGGGATTTATCCGTATACTCTGATGATATCTCCTTTCTGGGAGCAAGGAGTGACTCGATGTGAGCCCCCTCCCCCAGGTCAATGCTTTCCACCCTCTCCTCAATATATACCTAACCACAATGAATATGTATGAGATGCATTTGCATAGAATGAGTCTCCATTATATATAAATTTATCGCATATGTATTTATTGCTGCTTATTCTAGAAATAAGCAGTGGATTTTCCCCAAGTTCATTTTAATAATGGCCTATGGACTTTTCTTTTAGGAAGCCATCCAAACCTTTTTAAAACTAAGCTAAGCTAACCACCTTTTACCACATTCTCTGGCAACGAATTCCAGAGTTTAATTACATGTTGAGTGAAGAAAACGTTTCTCCAATTCGTTTCAAATTTACTACATTGTAGCTTCATCCCCACTGGAATCTAACCCATACCCACCCGTTACCCACTAAGATCTATTCCCCATCCATCCCTGCAATAATTCTCCTCTACCCCGATCCATATCTACCAGCGTCAACACTATTACTTGCTCGCAAACCACCATTTCCTCCCAATCCCAACAGCCTCCTGAAGGTTTTTGGAACATATTCACTGTTCAACCCAGGAGCGTAGCCAGACCTCGAGGTGGGAGGGGGCCAGAGCCCAAGGTGGGGGGGGGGGTATATTTTGGTCACCACCCCGTTGTCATCCCCCTCTGCCACCTCGCCACCCAGCCGCTCCCCACCCACTGCCGCCGCTATATTGGTTGGTGGAGGTCCTCAACCACATCAACAGCTGAAGCACCGCTGCCGCAAATACCTTGGCTGGCGGGAGTCCCAACCTCTGCCAGCTGAAGACTTCGTCCAGCGCTGGCCTCTGGTGCCTCTGCATTACCTACTCTCTCTTCCCTCATGTCCATCATGCTCCTTTTAGCGAAACTGAAGGAGCATGCTGGACATAAGGGGTTGGGGACCCTTGCCAGCCAAACCAGGGGTCCAGAGTAAATTTGGGGGGCCCAGGCCCCAGTGGCCCATGTAGTTATGCCACTGCGCTATGAGTGCGGCAAGCCTCAGTCTCTCTCTCTATCTCTCTGGGCATTCCAAACCTCATTCTGGCATTGCTAAGAGATTTTGGCTACACTCCCATGGGAACCCTGCTTGGTAATGCAGAAGTACTTAACTAATAAGCAAAGAACCCCCCCCCCCCCAGTCTCCACCCCTCAGACATGCCCCCTCTGGGATCAAATGTAAAAAGAGTTTTAGCCCGCTGGTAGTGCAGGCCAATTGGTAACTCACTGCAGGACCCCTGAGCGTGTCCCGCGCTAAACCCTGCGATAAGAACCCGCTAGCCCTTGCCACAGATTAGTGAAAGGACCTTTGTGCTTTCTTGTTGGTTTGTTTTAGAGCAAAGCACGGCACAGAAACATTAGTTATACCTATACTTGATAAGATTCCACTTGGGATGTGATAAAGGAGAAAGATTCATTTGCTTATGCTGGATGAAAATGAGGAAGAAGATGGAACTTCTATGGTATAGAATCAGTGAAAATTATTATTTTGTAGAGTTATACTTATCCTAAAGGTACTTATCTATCTATCTATTTGGATATATAGTGGAGGAGTAGCCTAGTGGTTAATGCAGCAGGTCTGAGAACCAGGGGAACCAGGTTCAATTTCCAGTGCAGTTCCTTGTGATCAGGGCCGCCGAGGGACAGAAACGAACCCAGGGCAGGGCCACAACCCCAACCAGACTTCTACCACCTCCCGCTCCCACACCTCCTCCCCTGCTCAGGCATCCGCTGCCCCCGCCCCCTACTTTCCTGCATCTTTTCTTCTGCTCCATCAATCTGTCACTCTCGCTGCTCCTGTGTGCCGGGACCGAGGTTATCACATTAACGTAGTCACCCAGGTCCTGACACACAGGAGCAGGAGAGAGCCAGGCCCCTTTGCTGCCCCCCCCCCTCCCGTGAGGCTGGGCCTGAGGAATCTTGCCTCTGCCCCCTCCTCTCGGCAGCCCTGCTTGTGACTCTCAGCGAGTCACTTGGTCCTCCATTGCCCCAGGTGCAAAATAAGTGCCTGTGTATAATGGGAAAGGGAAATGGGACTTGATATACCGCCTTTCTGAGGTTTTTTGCAACTACATTCAAAGCAGTTTACATATATTCAGGTAGTTATTTTGTACCAGGGGCAATGGAGGGTTAAGTGACTTGTCCAGAGTCACAAGGAGCTGCAGTGGGAATCGAACTCAGTTCCCCAGGATCAAAGTCCACTGCACTAACCACTAGGCTACTCCTCCACTCATTCCACCAATAAGAGCCAACCTCATCAGTGATGTCACAATGGCTTGATTGCCCGATACTTATATTGTGATGTCATAAGGGAAAGGGGGAAAGGGAAATGGGACTTGATATACTGCCTTTCTGTGGTTACAATCAAAGAGGTTTACATATATTCAGGTACTTATTTTGTACCAGGGGCAATGGAGGGTTAAGTGACACCCAGAGTCACAAGGAGCTGCAGTGGGAATTGAACCCAGTTCCCAAGGATCAAAGTCCACTGCACTAACCACTAGGCTACTCCTCCACTTTGATCATAAGCAGGTTACAGCTTTTCTACAAAATTAGTTTCATGGGATTTAATAAATAGAAATAAAACAAATCAAAGAACATAAGATTGCAAGCTTAAATGGTGTAATTACATAATCTGAAAGAGAACGTGAACAGAAACTGTAAAAAGGGTTCCCTTCAATGCTTTAAATATTTTGTGCTTCTGGTGTGATTTTGTATGCAAATGTCATATTCTTCCCTTTTAAATCCTGAGGAACCTGCTGGTAGGTCAAGTTAAAAGCTGGCAGACAGCAAAATATCCGCAAACATTTCATGTTAAACTTTGTTTCTTTTATCAGGAACAAATATGAGTTTATTACATGTTTCTGTCTGCTTTTTTTCACTTGTCTCATGTAAGTATTCCTTAATGAATGTGGAGCAAGGAATTAAATTGTCAATTGATGTAGGGTTCATATCTTTTCTTCTTTTTACCTCAAGGTGTCCTGTCTCAGGTTAAAGTGGAGGAGTTGGGTCCCGGGACCTTGAAGCCCTCAGAGACCCTCAGACTGACCTGTAAAGTCACTGGCGCCTCTCTGACCGACCACAGTAAAGTGTGGGCAGTGCACTGGATCCGGCAATCTTCCGGGAAAGGGCTGGAATGGATGGCAGCAGTAGATGGTAATGATTGGAAAGGCTATGCCCCATCTCACCAAAGTCGACTCGCCATCTCCAGAGACACTGCTAAAAACGAGGTGTATCTGCAAATCTCCAGCACTAAAGCTGAAGACACGGCCATGTATTATTGTACAGTAGCAGTGAAACACACAGTGGGAAGAGTGAAGTGAGAACTCCTACAAATACTGAACCGTTTCAAACCCCCGCCTGTGTAAACCCCACTTCCTCTCTTCTTGAATATTTATTTAAGAGACTAGCAGAGAATATTTCTGTGGAAATGGAGAGGCACTTTTACTTAGCCACGTAAGAGTCTATGAAGTTACCGCACGGCTACTGTGTGGCCCTTGCGGTAACTTAATTTTTGGCGCGCATCCTCTACGCACTCCTGAAAAATATGTGTATTTTCTGGCGCGCGTAGGTGGTTACCGTGTGAGACTGTAGCAGTAGGTCCATGGCTGGCAGTAAGGTCTCAGACCCAAAATTCCGCACGTCCATTTTCGGCAAAAATATCGAAAAGGCCTTTTTTTACAGGCGCGCTAAAAAAATGGACCGGCACGCACCCAAAACCCACGCCTACACTACCTCAGGCCATTTTTCAGTAGGTCTTTCTAAAAGGACCCCCTTAGGCCCTAAATATATGATACACATTGAAATATTTTGTAACAGGGATATCTAATAAAAATTTCTACCCCTCCCTTGGAAATTGCACAGCCAGTCTAGCTTTCAAGATATCTATAATAAATATATATTTGCAATAAAGGATACAGAACATGAAGCTATATTTCACACGGATGAAAGGAAAAAAGAGAACGAATCCCCGTGATGGAACAAAGAACCACACAGAAGTGATGTTGACCAGGAGGGGAACAAAGGACTCAAGAGTTCACCATGGTCGTATCCAGAATAGCTGGCCAATCACATCAACCCTACACAACTGTGTTTCAGTACAATCCACTTGCATCAGGAGTCTTGGACTTCACACATGTGATTTATTCTTTATGACATTTCTTTTCCAAAAAAAAGCCAAAGTGTTCCAAATACATCTCAGATTCAAATGCTTCAATGCATCGGATGATGTCACCGTATTACTCTATTTCTGCACAGACCAACTGTGTTGGTGCAACGTTAAACAGCCAAGTAGACGCTGAACAGAAAAATCCAATGGGAAGGTGGGGGCGGTCCGCCACGGGTGCATGCCGCTGGAGGGGTGCAGAGAGCAGCCGCATGCCTGTCACTTCCACTGGTTCCCTGCTCCATCTGCCCAAGGAAGGTTACTTCCTGTTCTGGGGCACAGGGGGCAGGGAACCAGCGAAACCGAAAGCCGTGCGTCTGCTCCCAGCAGGTAAGAAACCACCTGGGGGAGGATGATGCGCCGGGGGGGGGGGAGGTGTGCTACACCTGGGGATGAGGACGCTGCTGCACCCAGTGGGGAGGTTGTGCAGCGGCGATCCGCCCCTGGTGGCACCAACCAAGGACCGTCACTGATTCCCATCACAGCTCCTTGTGACTCTGGGCAAGTTACTTAGGGCCCTGTTTACTAATGTGAATTAGAATTTTTAACACGCCTATAATTACCACACGCGCAAACTATGTAGGCGCCTATAGGGATATTGTAGAAACGTACACAGTTAACAGGCGTACATGGTTAGTCCGTGTTTAAAATGTTAACGTGCCTATAACGAGGCTTAGGAAACGGGGTCCTTAGCCCTCCGTTGCCCCAGGTACAAAATAAATGCCTGTAGATAATTTGTAAACCACTTCGGTTGGAATCACAGAAAGGTGATCTATCAAATCCCATTAGATTTAGTTATTGCATTTGTACCCCACATTTTCCCACCTATTTGCAGGCTCAATGTGGCTTACATAGTACCGTCAAAGGCGTTTGCCCAGTCTGTGGATAACAAATACAAAGTTGTATAGTGATCGTATGAGGTATAAGTGGAGGGTCGGAATGGATGAAGATTGCGTGTTGTCCTGTTCGATCATAGTCAAGCTTTGTTGGTAGGTGAAGAGGGTTACGTGGGGTCGCTGGGGTAGGTCTTTTTGAATACACAGCGAAGGTGAGAAAAAAGTGGAAGCTAGACAATGTTCAAGATATCAGAACTTTACAAAAACATCCAGGGGTCCTTTTACAAAGGTGCACTGAAAAATGGCCTTTTTTTTGCCACAAGACGTGTGACAAAATCAAAATTGCCGTGCATCCATTTTGGGTCTGAGACCTTTCCGCCAGCCATAGACTTAGCGATAAAGAATTAGGGTGGTAATGAGCTACGTGCGTCAGATTCCACTTGGTACGCATCCGCTACGTACGCCAGAAAATAAAGAGTTTTCAGAAGCGCGTAGCGGACGTGCGCCAAAATTGAAATTACCACAATGGGCCACGCGGTAAACAGGCAGTATCTCCAATTCAGCACACGTTGGGCATGCATAGGGGCCTACAGAGTTAGTATAAGGGGCCCCATAGTGAGAGACCGAGATTATGCCTTTTAATTGGACAAAAATATGATTCAACCTCCCGTTTCAAGCATTTCAGGTTTTTTTTTCTTTAGCAAATGATTATTGGCTGGATATTAATGATTGAATTTCTGCATCTGGCAAAATTTCAAGAAAAAAAAAATACAGATTCAAAGAGTTAAAACATCAAGTTGCTTTGACAATGTCGCATATCTTTTACCCTAAAATTTAATTTACTGCACCTTATGAATGCAAAAAATGTTCTAACTACCTAATATGCAAGTAAATATTTGTGGCAAAGCTCTGCAGCTCCGCAAGATTCAAATATCTTACAAAACCTTGTCAATTTAATTATCTTGTAAAAGTTTTGGATTGCACATTTTTTTTCCAATGGATAATTTTCTCATATAGAAACTGCAAGAGCTTGGGCCACATATAACTTGCTCCAGCTTTTTGTAACTAAAATGGCTCATGGGCGGCTTGAATGATTTCAGGCTTCTTAAATCTCACCCTAGCACTACTGACTTCTAAAACTTTGAATTTCTTAGCTAATATCAGTGATCATTGCAAAATCAGCTTCCCCCTAAGTCTGCCGAGGGGGCTGTCTTGTTCTCATTTTTCACTGATCAGAGGCTACATATGCAAATCGACTAATCATATTTCCTCCATAAAATGTGGTTGTTCCCAAACACAGGAAGTGGAGGGGAAAGAGCTGATTGATGCAAGTGCCAGCTGTATCCTTCAGAGGAGCATTTCGGACCCCCAGAGATGGCCTTTTTGATATATTTTCTTCTTTACTTTGTGACTTTTACAAGTAAGAACATCTTTATGTGCATGAAATGATTTTTGATGTGAATATTAGTACTTGTAGTCTTAATCTTTCCTGTGTGTCCATTTCATTTCAGGGGTTCAGTCTCAAGAACAACTGGTTCAGTCAAATGCAGAACTGAAAAAGCCCAGAGAGTCCCTGAGACTGTCCTGTAAAGCCTCCGGATTCACTTTCAGCAGCTACTGGATGAGCTGGGTTCGACAGCTTCCTGGCAAAGGGCTGGAGTGGGTCTCTGCTATAAATGGCAATGGGGGTTCTACATACTATGCCGATTCAGTAAAAGGCAGATCCACCATCTCCAGGGAGAATAACAACAATATGCTGTATTTACAAATGAACAACCTGAAAGCTGAAGACACCGCTATGTATTACTGTGCAAGAGACACACAGTGAGAGAGACCTAGGGAGAACCCTACAGAAACCTCTGACATGTATATCTAATAGAGAAATCCTCCTTCTCACAACTAGGGGGCAGCAACAGAACAATAACGTCATTGATTTCATCTTCTAATGATTTTTGCAGTCAAGTGCACCAGCTTCCTATGTCCCACTTTCTGATCAGCAACACCGTATGTGATTTGTGTCCTACAGTCGGTTTTCTCATGTGTTTATCCCCTGTCCAGTCCTCTGGAGCTGCAGGACCACTTTCAATTTCAGAATATCCATTCTGTTCTATGGTATATATTTGAATGCATTGCAAATGATTAGGGATATTGTCTTGTACTCAGCTAACTTACCCTTCCTGCCCCTTCTGGGAGCAAGGAGTGACCCAGTGAGTTTGATAAGTCAGGTGTCAGCCCCCCCCAGGTCAGTGCTTCGCAACTCTCTCCTCAAAGCATACCAAGCCACACTCAAGGTTTCAGGATTACTGCAATAAATACTACTACTAATCATTTCTATAGTGCTACTAGACGTACACAGTGCTGTACACTGGGCATGAAGAGACAGTCCCTGCTTGACACTCTAATTAGGACAGACAAACAGGCAAATAAGGGAAAAGGACAAAGAGTAGCAAGATTCCATGCAGAATCCCAAAGAGTAGCAAGATTCTGTCCGGAATCCCAAAGAGTAACAAGTTTTCAGAATCCCAAGGACTACTACAACTACTACTTATCATTTCTAAAGTGCTACTAGACGTACGCAGCGCTGTACACTTGAACATGAAGAGACAGTCCCTACTCGAAAGAACTTAAATTATAATCAGGACAAACATAACAATTAAGGGTTAAAGACAAAGAGTAGCAAGATTCTGGAATCCCAAAGAGTAACAAGATTCCGTGCAGAATCCCAGAGAGTAGCGAGATTCCATGCAGAATCCAAAGACTAGCAAGATTCCGGAATCCCAAAGAATAACAAGATTCTGTGCAGAATCCCAAAGAGTAGCAAGATTCCGGAATCCCAAAGAGTACTCAGTGGAGGAGGGTAGTTAGTGGGGTCCCGCAGGGGTCTGTGCTGGGTCCGTTGCTTTTTAATGTATTTATAAATGACCTAGAGATGGGAATAACTAGTGAGGTAATTAAATTCGCCGATGACACAAAATTATTCAGGGTCGTCAAGTCGCAGGAGGAATGTGAACGATTACAGGAGGACCTTGCGAGACTGGGAGAATGGGCGTGCAAGTGGCAGATGAAGTTCAATGTTGACAAGTGCAAAGTGATGCATGTGGGTAAGAGGAACCCGAATTATAGCTACGTCTTGCAAGGTTCCGCGTTAGGAGTTACGGATCAAGAAAGGGATCTGGGTGTCGTCGTCGATGATACGCTGAAACCTTCTGCTCAGTGTGCTGCTGCGGCTAGGAAAGCGAATAGAATGTTGGGTGTTATTAGGAAGGGTATGGAGTCCAGGTGTGCGGATGTTATAATGCCGTTGTATCGCTCCATGGTGCGACCGCACCTGGAGTATTGTGTTCAGTACTGGTCTCCGTATCTCAAAAAAGATATAGTAGAATTGGAAAAGGTACAGCGAAGGGCGACGAAAATGATAGTGGGGATGGGACGACTTTCCTATGAAGAGAGGCTGAGAAGGCTAGGGCTTTTCAGCTTGGAGAAGAGACGGCTGAGGGGAGATATGATAGAAGTGTATAAAATAATGAGTGGAATGGATCGGGTGGATGTGAAGCGACTGTTCACGCTATCCAAAAATACTAGGACTAGAGGGCATGAGTTGAAGCTACAGTGTGGTAAATTTAAAACGAATCGGAGAAAATTTTTCTTCACCCAACGTGTAATTAGACTCTGGAATTCGTTGCCGGAGAACGTGGTACGGGCGGTTAGCTTGACGGAGTTTAAAAAGGGGTTAGATAGATTCCTAAAGGACAAGTCCATAGACCGCTATTAAATGGACTGGAAAAATTCCTCATTTTTAGGTATAACTTGTCTGGAATGTTTTTACGTTTGGGGAGCGTGCCAGGTGCCCTTGACCTGGATTGGCCACTGTCGGTGACAGGATGCTGGGCTAGATGGACCTTTGGTCTTTCCCAGTATGGCACTACTTATGTACTTATGTACTTATGTACTTATGTACTACTACTACTTATCATTTCCATAGTGCTACTAGACATACGCAGCGCTGTACACTTGAACATGAAGAGACAGTCCCTGCTGGGCAGAGCTTACAATCTAATTAGGACAGACAAACAGAACAAATAAGGGATAAGGACAAAGAGTAGCAAGATTCCGTGCAGAATCCTAAAGACTAGCAAGATTCCGGAATCCCAAGACTACTACTACTACTTATCATTTCTATAGCGCTACTAGACGTATGCAGAGCTGTACACTTGAACATGAAGAGACAGTCCCTGCTCGGCAGAGCTTACAATCTAATTAGGACAGACAAACAGACAATCTAAATAAGGGGTAAGGACAAAGAGTAGCAAGATTCCGTGCAGAATCTGAAAGAGTAGCAAGATTCCGGAATCCCACTGTAGCAACATTCTGTGCAGAATCCCAAAGAGCAGCAAGATTCCGGAATCCCAAAGACTACTACTACTACTTATCATTTCTATAACGCTACTAGACGTACTCAGCGCTGTACACTTGAACATGAACAGACAGTCCCTGCTCGACAGAGCTTACAATCTAATTAGGACAGACAAACAGGACAAACAAGAGATAAGGGAATATTAAAGTGAGGATGATAAAATAAGGGCTCTGAGCAAGTGAATAAGGGTTAGGAGTTAAAAGCCGCATCAAAAAGGTGGGCTTTTAGCTTAGATTTGAAGACGGTCAGAGTGCCTACACAGTATGTACAGTATCGCTCAGAAGGATTGCTCGAGATATCCAGGAAAGTCATCTGAATTTTCTCCTCTTCCATCTATGCCTCATGTTTTATTTATTTACTTATTTCACATATTTATATCCCACATTTTCCCATTTGGTTGCAGGCTCAATGTGGTTTGCACAATACCGGAGAGGCAGGCTCCGGTTCGATAAAATACAAATACACAATACAGTAATCCACTTGAAAGAAACATAAGTATACAGCAACATGTTCTGTTCCTCCTCCTCATACATAAACGTTTACATAGTAACATAGTAGATGACGGCAGAAAAAGACCTGCATGGTCCATCCAGTCTGCCCAACAAGACAAACTCATATGTGTATACCTTACCTTGATTTGTACCTGCCTTTTTCAGGGCACAGACCGTACAAGTCTGCCCAGCAGTATTTCCCGCCTCCCAACCACCAGTCCCGCCCCCCATCACTGGCTCTGGCACAGACCGTATAAGTCTGCCCAGCACTATCCCCACCTCCCAACCACCAGCCCCGCCTCCCACCACCGGCTCTGGCATAGACCGTATAAGTCTGCCCAGCACTATCCCCGCCTCCCAACCACCAGCCCCGCCTCCCACCACCGGCTCTGGCACAGACCGTATAAGTCTGCCCAGCACTATCCCCGCCTCCCAACCACCAGTCCCGCCTCCCATCACTGGCTCTGGCACAGACCGTATAAGTCTGCCCAGCACTATCCCCGCCTCCCAACCACCAGTCCCGCCTCCCATCACCGGCTCTGGCACAGACCGTATAAGTCTGCCCTCCACTATCCTCACCTCCCAACCACCACCCCCTCTTCCCCCCACCTGCTCCGCCACCCAATTTCGGCTAAGCTTCTGAGGATCCATTCCTACTGCACAGGGTTCCTTTATGCATATACCACGCATGTTTGAATTCCGTTACCGTTTTACATAACTGAAAAGGCAATTCCATAAAAGTTATATTCCTCTTATTATCATAATCATGAAATTCTCTCATGAATATGTAAAGCTGACGATTTTCCATGTTTTATTTTGTTTCATTTCTATTGATAACCTTTAAAAGTGGACTGACACGGCTACCACACCTCTCCATTCATTTAGAAAGTGGTAAATAATGTAATATCCCTTTTTACTTTAAAAGAAACACACACACACAATGTATTTATATTATCAGAGAAATGTGATATGGAACTACATTTTTTTAAATTTAGTTCTAAAGGTTTATTTAAAAATATAAATATGATATATACAACTCCCAATTTTGATTTACGGAATGCTCATATTCACATGGGTTTTTTTTTTGTTTCATAAAGACGGTTCATTGCATCGTTTGCAGAGTGCTAATTAAACAGTATTGATAATCACATTCAGTATTTTTCCACACTCGCGTTCAATTTTGAACGTTTAGAAACACGAGTGAAATCAGGTTGATTCTGCCACATTTTTAGTAGTCTAATTAAATTACCAATGACAGTAATTTCTGGATCTTCTAGGGAACAACATTCATGCCAGTTAAGATGGTTTCTGTGCAAGATTATAAACTCTTTTAAGTTCCACGCATTTACAATATGCAAATAGCTTCCGTTCGCTTCCTATTTAAACACTGAAACGACTGAGGTGCGGGATTAGACCTATCAACACCGTCATCGAGTCAAAAGAAGCTCTCTCGATACTTAAGAGTTTCATTAAGAGAAAAAACATGATATTGTCATCTGCTTTTCTTTTCTTCCTCTCCCTTGCTTCACGTAAGTCTCAGCACACAACATGATTTCACAGTGTGCTTATTCGTGAGAATGTGTTTAATCTATAGATTTTTCTCTACTTTAAAGGCGTAATTTGCGAAATCAGCCTGAAAGAGGTTGGTCCTGGGACTGTGAAACCCTCTGATAACCTCAGACTCACTTGTAAAGTCTCCGGAGCCTCCATTACGGACATGGCTGCAGTGAGCTGGATCCGGCAACCTCCTGGGAACGGTCTGGAATGGCTCGGTCTCATATACTATGATGGAGATGTCCGCAAAGCCGAGTCTCTCCAAAGCCGAATAACAATTTCCAGAGACACTGGCAAAAATGAGGTTTATTTGCAACTGACGGGTCTGCAAGCAAAAGACACTGCCACGTATTACTGTGCGAGACGCACAGCCTGAGGAAGGAAGCAGGAGACGGTACAAAAACCTACAGCAGATGATAAAGACCACTAACAAGCCACAAGAAACAACATCTTGAAAATGTCTAACCACAGACTTATAAATCATGCCGTTAACAGTTTATGTCCTATCTCACCTAGATTCAGATTTAGGAATGGCATAGCCCCCCTCTTTCAGGGGGCTCTCAGCTCACAAACAGGTCTGGTTTTCAAAGTAATTAAAATAAATACATAAGTAATGCCACACTGGGAAAAGACCAAGGGTCCATCGAGCCCAGCATCCTGTCCACGACAGCGGCCAATCCAGGCCAAGGGCACCTGACGAGCTTCCCAAACGTACACACATTCTATACATGTTATTCCTGGAATTGTGGATTTTCCCAAGTCCATTTAGTAGCGGTTTATGGACTTGTCCTTTAGGAAACCGTCTAACCCCTTTTTGAACTCTGCTAAGCTAACCGCCTTCACCACGTTCTCTGGGAACGAATTCCAGAGTTTAATTACGCGTTGGGTGAAGAAATATTTTCACCTATTTGTTTTAAATTTACTACAGTGTAGTTTCATCGCATGCCCCCTAGTCCTAGTATTTTTGGAAAGCGTGAACAGACGCTTCACATCCACCTGTTCCACTCCACTCATTATTGTATATACCTCTATCATGTCTCCCCTCAGCCGTCTCTTCTCCAAGCTGAATAGCCCTAGCCTCCTTAGTCTTTCTTCATAGGGAAGTCGTCCCATCCCCGCTATCATTTTAGTCGCCCTTCGCTGCACCTTTTCCAATTCCACTATATCTTTCTTGAGATGCGGCGACCAGAATTGAACACAATACTCAAGGTGCGGTCGCACCATGGAGCGATACAACGGCATTATACGTCAAAGAGTCAGTTTAATAATATTGATCTGCAGAGGATGAACTGGATCCACTATGAGGGGAAACAGAGGAGTATCGTGATCAACAGGGCGCTTCCAAAGAAAGCAAGGAGAAGAAAAATAAGGAATAAAAATGTTCTTGAATAGTAGAAGATAAGACTCGACCCGGCGCCGTGTTTCAGCGAAAAACGGCTGCCTCAGGAGTCTGTATGCGGTAAACGCCAGTAGGTGGAGCTGAGCCGAATCGAGCCTTTAAAAAGACTAAATGGTTTGTGGATATACAGGATAGGTTGGTTAAAAAGCACAGCCATATTTTTGTGGGCATGATTCCCCTCTCAGTTTGCTTGCTCTGCAGAGGATGAAACAGATGTGGAGTATAAGACCCATCTAGTCTACCCAGTTTCTTTCTCTGGTTTTTCCCACACTGGTAAACTAGGCACCAAATAAATTCCTTCAGTTACTCCCTAATCATTACGAGGGGCATAGCCAGACTTTGGCGGGAGGGGGGGCCAGAGCCCAAGGTGGGGGCATTGTTTAGCCAACTCCCCCCCACTGTAGACAGGCGCTCAAGAAGACTCTTCGGCTGGCGGGGGTTGGGGACCCCCCGCTAGCAAACAAGGTACCTGATGCGACGGCAGGGCGGGCAGTGGCGGTGGCAGGGGTGGCGGCTAGGGGGGATCAATTGTAGAGGGGGCCAGGGCTTAATCTGTGGGGGCCCATGCCCCCGTGGCCCCACGCCCCCGTGGCCCCACGTAGCTATGCTCCTGATCTTTACATTTTTTTATTGCATTTATCATTTAAAAACACAGGGGTCCTTTTACTAAGATGCACTGAGCAATGGCCTGCGCTGGGGTAGACGCATTTATAGGACACGTGCAGGTCGGTTTTTCAGAGCACCTGCAAAATAAAAAATTCAAAGCAGTTTACATATATTCAGGTACTTATTTTGTACCAGGAGCAATGGAGGGTTAAGTGACTTATATAAGTACATAAGTAATGCCACACTGGGAAAAGACAAAAGGTCCATCAAGCCCAGCGTCCTGTCCACGACAGCGGCCAATCCAGGCCAAGGGCACCTGGCAAGCCAAAGAGTCAAACGTACAAACATTCTATACATGTTATTCCTGGAATTTTGGAGTTTTCCAAGTCCGTTTAGTAGCGGTTTATGGACTTGTCCTTTAGGAAACCGTCCAACCCCTTTTTAAACTCTGCTAAGCTAACCGCCTTCACCACTTTCTCCGGCAACGAATTCCAGAGTTTAATTACTTTAATGACTTGCCCGGAGTCACAAGGAGCTGCAGTGGGAATCGAACCCAGTTCCCCAGAATCAGAGTCTGCTGCACTAACCTCCTCCACAAAGAGACAAGCACCAAATTAATTTAGGACACCAGTGCCCGGTACCCACCAGCTCACACACACTCTGCCCCTGCACTAACTGGAAAAGGTCTGCCCAGATTTTCAGTGGCACAATCCAGTTACGTGCTACTGAAAATGCATAATGACCTAGTTCAAGCTGTTTAACTGGGTAGCAGCCAAAAACTGAGCCCAGTACAGGGTCAGTTCTGTAATGTGGTATCAAGGGGTTTGTTTAGCACCCATGTTCAACAGCATTAGGCAGCGCCTGTCCTGTGATAGAATATTAGCACACATCCAGACTGTTCCAGAATTTCAAAAGGCATGGGATAAGCATGTGGGATCGCTTAGGAACAGGAAGAATTAGGGGTTATAGAGGATGGGTAGACTGGAAGGGTCATATGGCCTTTATCTGCCGTCATGTTTCTATGTTTCTATTCCACCAATGCCTAAGAGCCAACCTCATCAGTGATGTCACAATGGCTCAATTGTCCTATTCTTGGCTATTCCCCCCTTAGTGTGTTTCAGTCTCTGGTAACCAGAGCTCATATTGTGATGTCATAATGGGAATAGGCTTAGGAGTAACCTAAGGAAGTATTATTTCACAGAAAGGGTGGTGGAGGCATGGAATGGCCTCCCGGTGGAGGTGGTGGAGTCGAGGACTGTTCCTGGGATAAGCATGTGGGATCGCTTAGGAACAGGAAGAATTAGGGGTTACAGAGGATGGGCAGACTGGATGGGTCATATGGCCTTTATCTGCCGTCATGTTTCTATGTTTCTATTCCACCAATGCCTAAGAGCCAACCTCATCAGTGATGTCACAATGGCTCAACTGTCCTATTCTTGGCTTACTTTCCCCCCTTAGTGTGTTTCAGTCTCTGGTAACCAGAGCTCATATTGTGATGTCATAATGGGAATAGGCTTAGGAGTAACCTAAGGAAGTATTATTTCACAGAAAGGGTGGCGGAGGCGTGGAATGGCCTCCCAGTGGAGGTGGTGGAGTCGAGGACTGTTCATGGGATAAGCATGTGGGATCGCTTAGGAACAGGAAGAATTAGGGGTTACAGAGGATGGGCAGACTGGATGGGTCATATGGCCTTTATCTGCCGTCATGTTTCTATGTTTCTATTCCACCAATGCCTAAGAGCCAACCTCATCAGTGATGTCACAATGGCTCAATTGTCCTATTCTTGGCTTACTTTCCCCCCTTAGTGTGTTTCAGTCTCTGGTAACCAGAGCTGATATTGTGATGTCATAATGCCTCATTCCACCAATGCCCAAGAGCCAACCTCATCAGTGATGTCACAATGGCTCAATTGTCCTATTCTTGGCTATTCCCCCCTTAGTGTGTTTCAGTCTCTGGTAACCAGAGCTCATATTGTGATGTCATAATGGGAATAGGCTTAGGAGTAACCTAAGGAAGTATTATTTCACAGAAAGGGTGGTGGAGGCATGGAATGGCCTCTCAGTGGAGGTGGTGGAGTCGAGCACTGTGTCAGAATTTAAAAAGGCATGAGATAAGCATGTGAGATACAGGTAGAATTGGGGGTTACAGAGGATGGGCAGACTAGAAGGGTCATATGGCCTTTATCTACTGTCATGTTTCTATGTTTCTATTCCACCAATGCCTAACAGCCAACCTCATCAGTGATGTCACAATGGCTCAATTGTCCAATTCTTGGCTTACTTTCCCCCCTTAGTGCGTTTCAGTCTCTGGTAACCAGAGCTCATATTGTGATGTCATAATGGGAATAGGCTTAGGAATAACCTAAGGAAGTATTATTTCACAGAAAGGGTGGTGGAGGCGTGGAATGGCCTCTCAGTGGAGGTGGTGGAGTCGAGCACTGTGTCAGAATTTAAAAAGGCATGGGATAAGCATGTGGGATCGCTTAGGAACAGGAAGAATTAGGGGTTACAGAGGATGGGCAGACTGGATGGGTCATATGGCCTTTATCTGCCGTTATGTTTCTATGTTTCTATTCCACCAATGCCTAAGAGCCAACCTCATCAGTGATGTCACAATGGCTCAACTGTCCTATTCTTGGCTTACTTTCCCCCCTTAGTGTGTTTCAGTCTCTGGTAACCAGAGCTCATATTGTGATGTCATAATGGGAATAGGCTTAGGAATAACCTAAGGAAGTACTATTTCACAGAAAGGGTGGTGGAGGCGTGGAATGGCCTCCCAGTGGAGGTGGTGGAGTTGAGGACTGTTCCAGAATTTAAAAAGGTATGGGATAAGCATGTGGGATCGCTTAGGAACAGGAAGAATTAGGGGTTACAGAGGATGGGCAGACTGGATGGGTCAGTTGGCCTTTATCTGCCGTCATGTTTCTAGGAATCTATGCTCCTATCCAAATTGGCAAGCTGAAATTTAGGTGCAATCGCTTATGCCAGGTCAAGGACTAGCGAAAGTTGGCTTGCCTATGTGCAGCAGTCAGAAATTGATGCCAACCTTGTTGTAAAAGTTTGGACCCTCAAACAAATTTCCATACTATGAAACGAGCAGGCAGTGTTTGAGCTTTTTCACCTGAATGACTAATTTCCACAAAGCCATCAGCAGCTTCGATCTTATTGCAGTAAATACGGGAAAGATGGAAAAGTACAAAATTCTGCTCCGGTATTTGCAGTGGAGAGAGGTGAGTACTGGAGTCTCTCCAGCAACCTGGAATGTGTTTAATGCATTCCCTAATGATCTGGAAAGGACAGAAATTAGGGAGGTGGTCAAAACTCAAGAAACTGAGCTTGCATACGCTGGAAACAAGCTCTCCTTACGGAACTGAAAACTGAACCGTCACCTGACATTTGTAGAAAGCTGTTAAAAACTTGGCTCTTCTATCAAACAGACCTGGCCAGTAACATTTAGCTCGTAGTTTCCTTTTTTTCCTCTCCTCTGGACCTTTTTATTTATCTGTTACATTTGTACCCCACATTTTCCCACCTATTTGCAGGCTCAATGTGGCTTACAAAGTGCCGTGAGGCGATAGCCACCTACGGTGAAGAAACAAATATAGAGTGAAGTTATTTACAATGAAATAGGTATAAACAGACACATCAAGGGATCATAAAGAGGGAAGTTATATAACGAATATAAAGTTCAATACAAATTTGGATTTCTTTGTGATGTTGCATTTAGGTAATTAAGTTGGGTCAGTTGGATATGCTTTTTATTTGTAAAACCACTTTGAAGCATTTTTTTAAAATACGAATTGCAGTGTACCAACTGCTTTTATAATAAAGAAATATTTACACAGAATTATTGGAAGTAGTTAAAATACCAGCGGGCTTTGAGGAGTTGCTGGAGGACCTTGAGAGACTGGGATGAGGGGTATTTAAATGGCAGATGAAATTTAATATACACGAGTGAAGCCCACAGGGGGAAAATCCTAAGTATATGTAGCTCCGCGTTCAATATTAACCGATACCACCCAGGAAAAGGACCTTTGGGTCAGAGTGGACAATATACTGAAATTCTCATCTCTGTGCTCGCAAAGGTCAAATATTATTAACTATTCAGAAAGCAACAGAGGTTAAAATGATGCTTATGAATACTGTACGAATGAACAGTTGTTTGGTGATAGGCAGGAAGGAGTGATTCTCTACACAAAGTGCTAACATGTATGTGGCAAATACATGCATAAATGACCATTAGCGTGTAGGGCTAGATTCTAAATATGGCGCCTGAAAAATCCATGCGGAAAAAAATATGCCCAGGCGTATTATCTAAAGATAGAATACGCTTAAATTTCAACGCGGGTATTTAGATGCTGAGCGCATCTCCGTGCGACCGAATTTGGTCGTGTCCATTTAGGCCGTGTTTTACTTGGCGTGAATCCCGACGCCTATATTAGGCACAGAGCGGGTGTATTCTATAATAATGCGCATAGATTCTAGAAACGCCCGCGACCTGCCCATCCCATGCCCATAACCACGCCCCCTTTTCAACTACGCGACTTGGAATTTGCACGCACCACGTTACAGGATACACTTAGGGAATGGTGCATGTAAATCTTAATTAATGCTGATAATTGCTTGTTAACATCCAAAAGACAGTGCTGATTAGCTAGGTAACCAAATAAACTACATGCATTGTTATAGAATACGCTTCGATTTCCATGCATAAATTAATGCACATAACTCTTAATTCTCTGTTTCAATGCCCTCTCTCTCTCTCTCACACACACACACACACACACACACACACACACACACACATAAACCAAAACTGTGGTTCTGCAAAGCAAGACCAATTCAACCTCTTATCTAGAACCCTCCTAATTTATGCGGCTCTATCAGGAATATGCAAATGAGACCAATTTTAAACCCTGAGCTTCTTTATTTAATGAGCCTGGGTGTCCAGTTGAACTGCCTAATCTCAGCTCTGAGTCAGGAGAACTTTCCATCCTTCCTCATCAGAATGTTTTTACTCTTACAGATCTTCATCGTTCTCAGTTCATTATCTTGTACGTACATAATTTTTGCTTTATTAAAAATCAACTGATATATTTCTATTTCCTGTTTTCAATGGAGCCTATAATTCTCTTCCAGGTGTTTGTTCCCAGATTGTTCTGAAAGAATCCGGTGGAGATGTAAAAAAGCCTGGGGAGTCACTGAAATTAACGTGCGCAGTTACCGGCTTTGACGTCAGTGGCTATACCATGCACTGGATCCGACAGGCTCCCGGGAAAGGGCTGGAATGGATAGCTTATTACTATTCCTCCACTAGCAACAGCTATTCCGACGCAGTCAAGGGACGATTCACGGCTTCCAAGGACAGCTCCAATCTCTATTTACAAATGACCGGCCTGAAAATGGAGGACTCTGCAATGTATTACTGTGCAAGAGACACACAATGAGAGGAAACCTGCTTGGATTCATACAAAAACCTTCTTGTCATTACTGATTAGTGTACACTGCATTTATCAGAAGAGGGCGCTAGAGTTCACAACATAAGACAAAGAAAAAAAACACAGCCACCCAGTTACCTTAGGGGTCCTTTTACAAAGGTGCACTGAAAAATGGCCTGCGGTAGTGTAGACGTGTGTTTTGGGTGTGCACAGAATAATTTTTCAGTGCTCCTGTAAAAACTGCCTCTTTTTATTTTTGCCGAAAATGGACGTGCGGCAAAAAGAAAAATTGCCACTCGTCCGTTTTGGGTCTGAGACTTTACCGCCAGCCATTGACCTAGTGGTAAGGTCTCATGCTGTAACCGGGCAGTAATGACCTACGTGCAGAAAATGCCACTTGGCGTGGGCCCAATATATGCGTCCGAAAATAAAAATTATTTTTCAGACACGCGTATCAGACGCATGCCAAAAATGAAATTACCGCAAGAGCCACGCGGTAGCCGGCCAGTAACTGTATTTTGGCCCACATTGGGTACACGTAGACATTTACGTGGCTGAGTAAAAGGACCCCTCAGTTAACTTAGGACAAAAGTGCCCGGTACCTACCAGCTCACGCACACTAACTGGATAAGGTCTGCCCACATTTTCAGTGGCACAATCTGGTTATGTCCTAGTCAATGCGATTTAATTGGGTATGAGCCAAATAATGGGCCCAATATGGGTGGATTCCCTAAAGTGGCCCCAAGGGGTTTGCTTAGCACCAATGTTTAACGGAATTAGGCAGTGCCTATCCTGTTATACAATATTAGCACACGTCCAAAGTGGCGCACTGAAATTTAGGCGCGATCGCTAATGCCAGGTCAAGGACTAATGAAAGTTAGCTTGCCTACATGCAGCTGTCAGTTTGCGCCACAACAGAAATTGGAAATTTAAAAAACTGCTGACATTGAACATGTGCTTAGCGTGCATCATGCAAGCGCCTAACTGTAGACGATAGTTATAGAATTGCTCCCTAATCTGCACATGTGCTCTATTTATCTGGAAAAAGTGTGCAAAAAAAGTGCACCCTCTTTTCACATACTGTGCACTTTTTTGCAAAGAGTGTCCACTGTTATCGGTAAGCAAAGTAACAGCAAATGTCTTTTCTCCACTCGTATTCATTTGTTAATGACACGTGATCACTCAGGATATGTCATTGCAAATAACAGCCCCTTGCTGGTGTAGAAGTGAGGTAAAGCAGGGTCATACAGACCCTTGACCTGTGACCTTGGGCAGTGTGGCAGGTGGTTTCCGAATTGGGTGGTAGAATGGAAAGCAGTGAGGCAGCAGGATAGCGAGTGGTGGAGGAGGTTTATACCCTGATTTAACAGCACGTTTCCCTTTCAGAAAAATTCAGAGTTTGCCACTATTAAAAATGTTGGTGGAAACCAACATTCATAGGAAAAGGGACATGTTAAACTTTCATATATCGAATATCAACATTAAAGTGAACTGATCAAATACATCAATTTTCATGGTAAACATCTTGAAGTGTGATGAATCTAAATTTAACCCATCATAGTTCTTCCCTTGCCAAGGATGAGGCAGACTTTGGGGAATATTTGTATTTCTGTAGGAAACTTTCTTTTCACCGGTTCTTATTTCCCTTCTTATCTCCCTTTCCCCCCCCCCCCCTCTCTTCTCTGTCCCCCACTCTCAAAGTCCTGCCTCACTCTCCTCACACAATTTAATAAAGAAAAGCAACTCAACACGAACGAGCCAGACTACAAGGAGTTAACAACACTCGGTCGTATTTTCATTATTCTTTGCTTCAATGCCCCCCCCCCCCCCACCACCACCACCACTCTCTCTCTCACACACACATAAACCAAAACTGTGGTTCTGCAAAGCAAGCCCAATTCAACCTCTTATCTAGAACTCTCCTAATTTATGCAGCTCTATCAGGAATATGCAAATGAGACCAATTTTAAACCCTGAGCTTCTTTATTTAATGAGCCTGGGTGTCCAGTTGAACTGCCTAATCTCAGCTCTGAGTCAGGAGAACTTTCCATCCTTCCTCATCAGAATGTTTTTACTCTTACAGATCTTCATCGTTCTCAGTTCATTATCTTGTACGTACATAATTTTTGCTTTATTAAAAATCAACTGATATATTTCTATTTCCTGTTTTCAATGGAGCCTATAATTCTCTTCCAGGTGTTTGTTCCCAGATTGTTCTGAAAGAATCCGGTGGAGATGTAAAAAAGCCCGGACAGTCACTGAAATTAACGTGCGCAGTTACCGGCTTTAGCCTCGGTGTCTATGGTATGCACTGGATCCGACAGGCTCCCGGGAAAGGGCTGGAATGGATAGCTTATTACTATTCCTCCACTAGCAACAGCTATTCCGATGCAGTCAAGGGACGATTCACAGCTTCCAAGGACAGCTCCAATCTCTATTTACAAATGACTGGCCTGAAAATGGAGGACACTGCAATGTATTACTGTGCGAGACACACAATGAGAGGAAACCAGCTTGGAATTATACAAAAACCTTCTTGTCATTACTGATTAGAGAACATTGCATTTATCAGAAGAGGGCGCCAGAGTTCAAACATAAGACAAAGAAAAAAAGACAGCCACCCAGTTACCTTAGGGGTCCTTTTACGAAGGTGCACTGAAAAATGGACTGCGGTAGTGTAGACGTGTGTTTTGGGTGTGCACAGAATCATTTTTCAGTGCTGATGTAAAAAAAATGCCTTTTTTATTTTTGCCAAAAATGGACGTGCGGCAAAAAGAAAATTGCCACGCATCCATTTTGGTTCTGAGACCTTACCAACAGCCTTTGACCTAGTGGTAAGGTCTCATGCTGTAACCGGGCAGTAATGACCTACGTGCAGAAAATGCCACTTGGCGTGGGCCCAATATATGCGTCCGAAAATAAAAATTATTTTTCAGACACGCGTATCAGACGCATGCCAAAAATGAAATTACCACAAGAGCCACGCGGTAGCCGGGCAGTAACTGTATTTTGGCCCACATTGGGTACACGTAGACATTTACGTGGCTGAGTAAAAGGACCCCTCAGTTAACTTAGGACAAAAGTGCCCGGTACCTAAAAGCTCACGCACACTAACTGGATAAGGTCTGCCCACATTTTCAGTGGCACAATCTGGTTATGTCCTAGTCAATGCGATTTAATTGGGTATGAGCCAAATAATGGGCCCAATATGGGTGGATTCCCTAAAGTGGCCCCAAGGGGTTTGCTTAGCACCAATGTTTAACGGAATTAGGCAGTGCCTATCCTGTTATACAATATTAGCACACGTCCAAAGTGGCGCACTGAAATTTAGGCGCGATCGCTAATGCCAGGTCAAGGACTAATGAAAGTTAGCTTGCCTACATGCAGCTGTCAGTTTGCGCCACAACAGAAATTGGAAATTTAAAAAACTGCTGACATTGAACATGTGCTTAGCGTGCATCATGCAAGCGCCTAACTGTAGACGATAGTTATAGAATTGCTCCCTAATCTGCACATGTGCTCTATTTATCTGGAAAAAGTGTGCAAAAAAAGTGCACCCTCTTTTCACATACTGTGCACTTTTTTGCAAAGGGTGTCCACTGTTATCGGTAAGCAAAGAAACTGCAAATGTCGTTTCTCCACTCGTATTCATTCGTTCATGACACGGGATATGTCATTGCAAATAACAGCCCCTTGCTGGTGTAGAAGTGAGGTAGAGCAGGGTCATACAGACCCTTGACCTGTGACCTTGGGCAGTATGGCAGGTGGTTTCCGAATTGGGTGGTAGAATGGAAAGCAGTGAGGCAGCAGGATAGCGAGTGATGGAGGAGGTTTATACCCTGATTTAACAGAATGTTTTCCTTTCAGTAAAATTCAGAGTTTGCCACTATTAAAAATGTTGGTGGAAACCAACATTCATAGGAAAAGGGACATGTTAAACTTTCATATATCGAATATCAACATTAAAGTGAACTGATCAAATACATCAATTTTCATGGTAAACATCTTGAAGTGTGATGAATCTAAATTTAACCCATCATAGTTCTTCCCTTGCCAAGGATGAGGCAGACTTTGGGGAATATTTGTATTTCTGTAGGAAACTTTCTTTTTACCGGTTCTTATTTCCCTTCTTATCTCCCTTTTGCCCCCTCTCTTCTGTGTCCCCCACTCTCAAAGTCCTGCCTCACTCTCCTCACACAATTTAATAAAGAAAAGCAACTCAACACAAACGAGCCAGACTACAAGGAGTTAACAACACTCGGTCGTATTTTCATTATTCTTTGCTTCAATGCCCCCGCACCACCACCACTCTCTCTCTCACACACACATAAACCAAAACTGTGGTTCTGCAAAGCAAGACCAATTCAACCTCTTATCTAGAACTCTCCTAATTTATGCAGCTCTATCAGGAATATGCAAATGAGACCAATTTTAAACCCTGAGCTTCTTTATTTAATGAGCCTGGGTGTCCAGTTGAACTGCCTAATCTCAGCTCTGAGTCAGGAGAACTTTCCATCCTTCCTCATCAGAATGTTTTTACTCTTACAGATCTTCATCGTTGTCAGTTCATTATCATGTACGTACATACTTTTTGCTTTATTAAAAAAAATCAACTGATATATTTCTATTTCCTGTTTTCAATGGAGCCTATAATTCTCTTCCAGGTGTTTGTTCCCAGATTGTTCTGAAAGAATCCGGTGGAGATGTAAAAAAGCCTGGGGAGTCACTGAAATTAACGTGCGCAGTTACCGGCTTTGACGTCAGTGGCTATACCATGCACTGGATCCGACAGGCTCCCGGGAAAGGGCTGGAATGGATAGTTCATTACTATTCCTCCTCTAGCAACGTCTATTCCGACGCAGTCAAGGGACGATTCACAGCTTCCAAGGACAGCTCCAATGTCTATTTACAAATGACCGGCCTGAAAATGGAGGACTCTGCAATGTATTACTGTGCAAGAGACACACAATGAGAGGAAACCAGCTTGGATTTATACAAAAACCTTCTTGTCATTACTGATTAGAGAACATTGCATTTATCAGAAGAGGGCGCCAGAGTTCAAACATAAGACAAAGAAAAAAAGACAGCCACCCAGTTACCTTAGGGGTCCTTTTACAAAGGTGCACTGAAAATGGCCTGCGGTAGTGTAGACGTGTGTTTTGGGTGTGCACAGAATCATTTTTCAGTGCTGATGTAAAAAAAATGCCTTTTTTATTTTTGCCAAAAATGGACGTGCGGCAAAAAGAAAATTGCCACGCATCCATTTTGGTTCTGAGACCTTACCAACAGCCTTTGACCTAGTGGTAAGGTCTCATGCTGTAACCGGGCAGTAATGACCTACGTGCAGAAAATGCCACTTGGCGTGGGCCCAATATATGCGTCCGAAAATAAAAATTATTTTTCAGACACGCGTATCAGACGCATGCCAAAAATGAAATTACCACAAGAGCCACGCGGTAGCCGGGCAGTAACTGTATTTTGGCCCACATTGGGTACACGTAGACATTTACGTGGCTGAGTAAAAGGACCCCTCAGTTAACTTAGGACAAAAGTGCCCGGTACCTACCAGCTCACGCACACTAACTGGATAAGGTCTGCCCACATTTTCAGTGGCACAATCTGGTTATGTCCTAGTCAATGCGATTTAATTGGGTATGAGCCAAATAATGGGCCCAATATGGGTGGATTCCTTAAAGTGGCCCCAAGGGATTTGCTTAGCACCAATGTTTAACGGAATTAGGCAGTGCCTATCCTGTTATACAATATTAGCACACGTCCAAAGTGGCACACTGAAATTTAGGCGCGATCGCTAATGCCAGGTCAAGGACCAATGAAAGTTAGCTTGATGCAGCTGTCAGTTTGCGCCACAATAGAAATCGTAAACTTAAAAAACTGCTGACATTGAACATGTGCTTAGCGTGCATCATGCCAGCGCCTAACTGTAGACGATAGTTATAGAATTGCTCCCTAATCTGCACGTGCTCTATTTATCTGGAAAAAGTGTGCAAAAAAAGTGCACCCTCTTTTCACATACTGTGCACTTTTTTGCAAAGGGTGTCCACTGTTATCGGTAAGGAAAGAAACAGCAAATGTCGTTTCTCCACTCGTATTCATTCGTTCATGACACGTGATCACTCGGGATATGTCATTGCAAATAACAGCCCCTTGCTGGTGTAGAAGTGAGGTAGAGCAGGGTCATACAGACCCTTGAAGTGTGACCTTGGGCAGTATGGCAGGTGGTTTCCGAATTGGGTGGTAGAATGGAAAGCAGTGAGGCAGCAGGATAGCGAGTGGTGGAGGAGGTTTATACCCTGATTTAACAGAACGTTTCCCTTTCAGAAAAATTCAGAGGTTGCCACTGTTAAAAATGTTGGTGGAAACCAACATTCATAGGAAAAGGGACATGTTAAACTTTCATATATCGAATATCAACATTAAAGTGAACTGATCAAATACATCAATTTTCATTGTAAACATCTTGAAGTGTGATGAATCTAAATTTAACCCATCATAGTTCTTCCCTTGCCAAGGATGAGGCAGACTTTGGGGAATATTTGTATTTCTGTAGGAAACTTTCTTTTCACCGGTTCTTATTTCCCTTCTTATCTCCCTTTCCCCCCCCCCCCCCCCCCTCTCTTCTCTGTCCCCCACTCTCAAAGTCCTGCCTCACTCTCCTCACACAATTTAATAAAGAAAAGCAACTCAACACGAACGAGCCAGACTACAAGGAGTTAACAACACTCGGTCGTATTTTCATTATTCTTTGCTTCAATGCCCCCCCCCCACCACCACCACCACCACCACCACTCTCTCTCTCACATAAACCAAAACTGTGGTTCTGCAAAGCAAGCCCAATTCAACCTCTTATCTAGAACTCTCCTAATTTAT
Organism: Microcaecilia unicolor; assembly: GCF_901765095.1. Lineage (NCBI taxonomy): Eukaryota > Metazoa > Chordata > Amphibia > Gymnophiona > Siphonopidae > Microcaecilia > Microcaecilia unicolor. Next base: position 29,603,128 of record NC_044044.1, read on the forward strand.
GCAGCTCTATCAGGAATATGCAAATGAGACCAATTTTAAACCCTGAGCTTCTTTATTTAATGAGCCTGGGTGTCCAGTTGAACTGCCTAATCTCAGCTCTGAGTCAGGAGAACTTTCCATCCTTCCTCATCAGAATGTTTTTACTCTTACAGATCTTCATCGTTCTCAGTTCATTATCCTGTACGTAAATACGTTTTTGCTTTATTAAAAAAATCAACTGATAAAATGATATATTTCTATTTCCTGTTTTCAATGGAGCCTATAATTCTCTTCCAGGTGTTTGTTCCCAGATTGTTCTGAAAGAATCCGGTGGAGATGTAAAAAAGCCCGGAGAGTCACTGAAATTAACGTGCGCAGTTACCGGCTTTAGCCTCGGTGACTATGGTATGAACTGGGTACGACAGGCTCCCGGGAAAGGGCTGGAATGGATAGCTTATTACTATTCCTCCACTAGCAACAGCTATTCCGACGCAGTCAAGGGACGATTCACGGCTTCCAAGGACAGCTCCAATGTCTATTTACAAATGACCGGCCTGAAAATGGAGGACTCTGCAATGTATTACTGTGCAAGAGACACACAATGAGAGGAAACCAGCTTGGATTTATACAAAAACCTTCTTGTCATTACTGATTAGAGAACATTGCATTTATCAGAAGAGGGCACTAGAGTTCACAACATAAGACAAAGAAAAAAAAGACAGCCACCCAGTTACCTTAGGTGTCCTTATACAAAGGTGCACTGAAAAATGGCCTGCGGTAGTGGAGACGTGTGTTTTGGGTGTGCACAGAATCATTTTTCAGTGCTGATGTAAAAAAAATGCCTTTTTTATTTTTGCCAAAAATGGACGTGCGGCAAAAAGAAAATTGCCACGCATCCATTTTGGTTCTGAGACCTTACCAACAGCCTTTGACCTAGTGGTAAGGTCTCATGCTGTAACCGGGCAGTAATGACCTACGTGCAGAAAATGCCACTTGGCGTGGGCCCAATATATGTGTCCGAAAATAAAAATTATTTTTCAGACACACGTATCAAGACGCATGCCAAAAATGAAATTACCACAAGAGCCACGCGGTAGCCGGGCTGTAACTGTATTTTGGCCCACATTGGGTACACGTAGACATTTACGTGGCTTAGTAAAAGGACCCCTCAGTTAACTTAGGACAAAAGTGCCCGGTACCTACCAGCTCACGCACACTAACTGGATAAGTTTTGCCCACATTTTCAGTGGCACAATCTGGTTATGTCCTAGTCAATGCGATTTAATTGGGTATGAGCCAAATAATGGGCCCAATATGGGTGGATTCCTTAAAATGGCCCCACGGGGTTTGCTTAGCACCAATGTTTAATGGAATTAGACAGTGCCTATCCTGTTATACAATATTAGCGCACGTCCAAAGTGGCGCACTGAAATTTAGGCGCGATCGCTAATGCCAGGTCAAGGACTAATGAAAGTTAGCTTGCCTACATGCAGCTTTCAGTTTGCGCCACAACAGAAATTGGAAATTTAAAAAACTGCTGACACTGAACATGTGCTTAGCGTGCATCATGCAAGCGCCTAACTGTAGACGATAGTCATAGAATTGCTCCCTAATCTGCACATGTGCTCTATTTATCTGGAAAAAGTGTGCAAAAAATGTGCACCCTCTTTTCACATACTGTGCACTTTTTTGCAAAGGGTGTCCACTGTTATCGGTAAGCAAAGAAACAGCAAATGTCGTTTCTCCACTCGCATTCATTCGTTCATGACACGTGATCACTCGGGATATGTCATTGCAAATAACAGCCCCTTGCTGGTGTAGAAGTGAGGTAGAGCAGGGTCATACAGACCCTTGACCTGTGACCTTGGGCAGTATGGCAGGTGGTTTCCGAATTGGGTGGTAGAATGGAAAGCAGTGAGGCAGCAGGATAGCGAGTGATGGAGGAGGTTTATACCCTGATTTAACAGAATGTTTCCCTTTCAGTAAAATTCAGAGTTTGCCACTATTAAAAATGTTGGTGGAAACCAACATTTATAGGAAAAGGGACATGTTAAACTTTCATATATCGAATATCAACATTAAAGTGAACTGATCAAATACATCAATTTTCATGGTAAACATCTTGAAGTGTGATGAATCTAAATTTAACCCATCATAGTTCTTCCCTTGCCAAGGATGAGGCAGACTTTGGGGAATATTTGTATTTCTGTAGGAAACTTTCTTTTCACCGGTTCTTATTTCCCTTCTTATCTCCCTTTCCCCCCCCCCCCCCCCCCCCCCCTCTCTTCTCTGTCCCCCACTCTCAAAGTCCTGCCTCACTCTCCTCATACAATTTAATAAAGAAAAGCAACTCAACATGAACGAGCCAGACTACAAGGAGTTAACAACACTCGGTCGTATTTTCATTATTCTTTGCTTCAATGCCCCCCCCCCCCACCACCACCACCACTCTCTCTCTCACACACACATAAACCAAAACTGTGGTTCTGCAAAGCAAGACCAATTCAACCTCTTATCTAGAACCCTCCTAATTTATGCGGCTCTATCAGGAATATGCAAATGAGACCAATTTTAAACCCTGAGCTTCTTTATTTAATGAGCCTGGGTGTCCAGTTGAACTGCCTAATCTCAGCTCTGAGTCAGGAGAACTTTCCATCCTTCCTCATCAGAATGTTTTTACTCTTACAGATCTTCATCGTTCTCAGTTCATTATCTTGTACGTACATACTTTTTGCTTTATTAAAATAAAATCAACTGATATATTTCTATTTCCTGTTTTCAATGGAGCCTATAATTCTCTTCCAGGTGTTTGTTCCCAGATTGTTCTGAAAGAATCCGGTGGAGATGTAAAAAAGCCCGGAGAGTCATTGAAATTAACGTGCGCAGTTACCGGCTTTAGCCTCAGTGACTATTATATGCACTGGATCCGACAGGCTCCTGGGAAAGGGCTGGAATGGATAGCTTATTACTATTCCTCCACTAGCAACAGCTATTCCGATGCAGTCAAGGGACGATTCACAGCTTCCAAGGACAGCTCCAATGTATATTTACAAATGACCGGCCTGAAAATGGAGGACTCTGCAATGTATTACTGTGCAAGAGACACACAATGAGAGGAAACCAGCTTGGATTTATACAAAAACCTTCTTGTCATTACTGATTAGAGAACATTGCATTTATCAGAAGAGGGCACTAGAGTTCACAACATAAGACAAAGAAAAAAAAGACAGCCACCCAGTTACCTTAGGTGTCCTTATACAAAGGTGCACTGAAAAATGGTCTGCGGTAGTGGAGACGTGTGTTTTGGGTGTGCACCGAATCATTTTTCAGTGCTCCTGTAAAAAAAATGCCTCTTTTTATTTTTGCCGAAAATGGACGTGCGGCAAAAAGAAAAATTGCCACTCGTCCGTTTTGGGTCTGAGACTTTACCGCCAGCCATTGACCTAGTGGTAAGGTCTCATGCTGTAACCGGGCAGTAATGACCTATGTGCAGAAAATGCCACTTGGCGTGGGCCCAATATATGCGTCCGAAAATAAAAATTATTTTTCAGACACGCGTATCAGACGCATGCCAAAAATGAAATTACAGCAAGAGCCACGCGGTAGCCGGGCAGTAACTGTATTTTGGCCCACATTGGGTACACGTAGACATTTACGTGGCTTAGTAAAAGGACCCCTCAGTTAACTTAGGAGAAAAGTGCCCGGTACCTACCAGCTCACGCACACTAACTGGATTAGGTCTGCCCACATTTTCAGTGGCACAATCTGGTTATGTCCTAGTCAATGCGATTTAATTGGGTATGAGCCAAATAATGGGCCCAATATGGGTGGATTCCCTAAAGTGGCCCCAAGGGGTTTGCTTAGCACCAATGTTTAACGGAATTAGGCAGTGCCTATCCTGTTATACAATATTAGCACACGTCCAAAGCGGCGCACTGAAATTTAGGCACGATCGCTAATGCCAGGTCAAGGACTAATGAAAGTTGGCTTGCCTACGTGCAGCTGTCAGTTTGCGCCACAACAGAAATCGGAAATTTAAAAACTGCTGACATTGAACCATGTGCTTAGCGTGCATCATGCAAGCGCCTAACTGTAGACAATAGTTATAGAATTGCTTCCTAATCTGCACATGTGCTCTATTTATCTGGAAAAAGTTTGCAAAAAAAGTGCACCCTCTTTTCACATACTGTGCACTTCATTCTGTTTTCTACCACGTGGCGCTAACCGGGCGGTAATCAGCAGTGTACACATGCTGACGATTACCGTCCAGTTAATGCTCAGACCTTACTGCTAAGTCAACGGGTGGGCAGTAAGGTCTCTGGCCGAAAATGGATACGCACTGGTTTTAATGCTGCTGCACGTCCATTCTTGGCCACACAAAAAAAGGCCCTTTTCCAGGCGTGCTTAAACAGACCTGCGTGCATCCAATACATGCGCCTACACCGGCTCAGGCCAATTATTGAAAAAAAAAATAGAGATTAGAATGATCTTTATGAAAGTGGCCCTGCTTAAAGTCATGGTAATAGGTAGTAAGTGGTAAATCCATAAAGAAGGTGGTAATACTTACGTGACAAACATTGTGGAAATGATAGCGTAGAGTTTGCAGGAAGTGTGAAGTCTGGTCGGGTTGCTCGGTAGCTCATGTGGCATAAATTCTCATCCTTGGGTGCATGTGTGTAACATAGTAACATAGTAGATGACGGCAGAGAAAGACCTGCATGGTCCATCCAGTCTGCCCAACAAGATAAACTCGTATGTGCTACTTTTTGTGTATACCTGACCTTGATTTGTTTCTGCCATTTTCAGGGCACAGACCGTAGAATCTTGCCCAGCACTAGCCCCGCCTCCCAACCACCAGCCCCGCCTCCCACCACTGGCTCTGCCACCCAATCTCCGCTAAGCTTCTGAGGATCCCTTCTTTCTGAACAGGATTCCTTTATGTTTATCCCACGCATGCTTGAATTCTGTTACCGTTTTCATTTCCACCACCTCCCGCGGGAGGGCATTCCAAGCATCCACTACTCTCTCCGTGAAAAAATACTTCCTGACATTTTTCTTGAGTCTGCCCCCCTTCAATCTCATTTCATGTCCTCTAGTTCTACCACCTTCCCATCTCCGGAAAAGGTTCGTTTGCGGATTAATACCTTTCAGATATTTGAACGTCTGTATATAGACCTGGCTACACTAGTATTCTTAGAAAGGAACACAAGTACATAAGTATTGCCATACTGGGAAAGACCAAAGGTCCATCGAGCACAGCATCCTGTTTCCAACAGTGGCCAATCCAGGTCACAAATACCCGGCAAGATCCCAAGAATGTACAAAACATTTTATACTGCTTATCTCAGAAATAGTGGATTTTCCCCAAGTCCATTTAATAACAGTCTATGGACTTTTCCTTTAGGAAGCCGTCCAAACCTTTTTTAAACTCCGCTAAGCTAACCGCCTTTACCACATTCTCTGGCAATGAATTCCAGAGTTAAATTACTAAGTGACGGTAAGCCCAACGCGGGCTTACCACTCGCTATAACAGAAGTACCGCTGGGGTACCACAGCAGCCCGGCAGTACTTCCAATCCCCACCGTATCGTCATTTCCAGAGCTACAAAATTTTGTAGTGCCAGACAGTACCTGGCAGTAAATTGGGCAGTGCCACATGCTGCGCCCAGTTACCGCCGGGATAGCGCGGGAGTCCTTACCACCACCTTAATGGGTGGCTATAAGGGCTTCCCCCTGAAATGGTTTTACTTGCCCCCCTGGCTGTTTCCTGCAGGAAAGCGAGGCCTTCCCTTTTTCCACCTGCGGTAAAAGGGGGGCCTCGGCGCACGTGTAAAACAGGCGCCGACGCCAAAGCCGGCCCCCTTTTGCTTTGCCTTATAGAATTAGGTTCCCATTTAGGTACCGTTTATAGAATTACCCTACCCCAGCTTTTGGATTTCATTGAAGCGCAGTGTGTGTTCTCAACCCGGTCCTTGGGAAACATCCAGCCTGTCAGGTTTTCAGGGTATCCACAATGAATATGCATGAGGTAAATTTGCATGCACTACCTCCACTGTATGCAAATCTATCTCATGCATATTAAGTTGGGGTATCATGAAAACCTGACTGGCTAAGTGGATCCTGAGAACTGGGTTGAGAACCCCTAATGTATACTACATAAGTAATGCCACACTGGGAAAAGACCAAGGGTCCATCGAGCCCAGCATCCTGTCCACGACAGTGGCCAATCCAGGCCAAGTGCACCTGGCGAGCTTCCCAAACATACAAACATTCTATACAAAACCAATTAACTGGACAGGAACAGCACCTGATTAAATGGTGATCAGACGCCGGTTAGCGCAATATAACTGGCTATCCGTGGATTTACAGAGCATTGCTGGCTTAGGGGCCCTTTTGCTAAGGCATGTACATAAGTACATAAGTAATGCCACACTGGGAAAAGACCAAGGGTCCATCGAGCCCAGCATCCTGTCCACGACAGCGGCCAATCCAGGCCAAGGGCACCTGGCGAGCTTCCCAAACATACAAACATTCTATACATGTTATTCCTGGAATTGTGAATTTTTCCCCAAGTCCATTTAGTAGTGGTTTATGGACTTGTTCTTTAGGAAACTGTCTATCCCCTTTTTAAACTCTGCCAAGCTAACCGCCTTCACTACGTTCTCCAGCAACGAATTCCACTAGCAAGTGAAATATAAAGGGAGGTTTACATCCAACACCCTAGAGATCATGTGCTGTAAGTCCATAGTAAGATGGACTTTTTAAAAATAGTTTAGACTTCTTGCAATAAGAACAGGTGAATTTTCTTGCACCACCCGGCTTCATGGGTGATATGGAAAGATGTTCACACTAGGGATCCTTTTCCCGTGTGTTTCTCCTTTTACATATATCTGATTGCAGCATGCAAATTACTTCCTGGTCTGCCCTGTTTAAAGGGAACCTCCTGCAGTTTTCAGTATCATCCCTCCACAGGTTTAAGTGGTGGTTACAGATTAATTGATTGAATTTCCTCCATCAGAGCCATGAATTTGTTACTGGTTTTTATATCGTTCTTCATTCCCTCTTGTAAGTATTTAGTGAAGATTGTGAGTAGAGTAATTTCTTCCTTATAAATATAAATTCATGCAAGTCTTGTTTCTTTTTGAAGGTGTCCTTTCACAGACTGCTCTGGTTCAGTCCGGTCCTGATACTGTGAAGCCCTCAGAGACTCTCACACTCACCTGTAAAGTCACCGGTACCGCAATTACCGATAGCTGTTGTTGGTGGAACTGGGTTCGGCAGCCTCGTGGGAAAGGGTTGGAGTGGTTGGGACATATAACAGATGATTTAAGCACAGCATATGCCCAAATATTCCAAAATCGACTGACCATCACCAGAGACAGTGGTAAAAATGAATATTATCTGCGAATGACCGGCATGAAGGCTGAAGACTCTGCCACGTATTACTGTGCGAGATACACAGTGAGAGGAAGATGTGCTGAGGCTGTACAAAAAGAGGAAGCGATTGTGAGAGATTAATCGAAAGACGTGGAGTTTTGTAACTGATTAAGGTCATATCCGTCAAGGAAAATGCTCTAGTTTAAAGTATGTGTTAATTTCAATCCCCAGTGTTTCCGTTACGTCTTCCACCCCCTCCACCCCCTCAGAAAGTGATGCTTCAATCAATAAAATTGAAGACAGACAAAGCCAAGTAGAAATGTAAAGGTGAAACACAGACTTGAAGAATGGATTTCTTAAAAATCTTTTTTGCACAGCTTCTATCTTGAAAAGCATCAGCTCCACGTGCATTAGAGTAGGGACTCCATTTGCACACGAGTTTCATCACTTATGTTTTCTTTTCATTGTATTTGATTCTTCGTGGGATTTCAGCCTTCTTCTGTCCAGGTGGATTTTCACTGTAGTTCTCCATGATCCATCCCAAAATGCCCCTGTCCCTCCCTTTTCTACATCCCATTTTCCGGGACGCACATAAAATTTAGGAGTGGGTCATGCGCCTAAATGTATGCATGTATGTGTTAATTGATTTCAATTAACACCAATAATTGCTTGTGAAAAAGTCAATTATTGGTGCCGATTACCTTGTTATTCAATTAAATTGTGGACGCAAATGGGGCTCACACCTGAATTTGAGTGCATGATTTTTGGCGACCTTTATAGAATTAGGGAGTTCATTGTGTGGAAACAACCTGTGTGTTACTAGTAAAGGTGCCGTCCAGGCCCATCCCCCACCTCACAGACCCACAGACATTTTCTCAGAGTGAGCGCCGAAGGTCATGACAATAATTTGACTGTTCATCCAATTTACTTTTCATTCCATCCACCTGCTTTTCCTTATCCCAGAGCTTGTCAATCTTTTGGTGGCCATGACTCCAGGATTGTAGCCAAATATAAGTTTGCAACCCTCCCCCCCCCCCCTGACATACCGAATAATGATGCACTTAAGGAGAAGACCCCAAATGCAAGTTTTCTGACACTATTTGGGATCCTGACCCATAGTTTGGGAAGCTCTGACTTATCCCAATACCTTTGTGTAATGATAGCCTAATGGTTAGAGCAGAGGGCTGAGAACCAGGAGACCCCGGGTTAAATCCCACTATAGCTGCTTATGATCCTGGGCAATTAACCCTCCATTGCTCCGGGTAGAAGCCTAGGTGCCCTTTCACTAAGCCGCGTACGCATCGACATGCGCCAAAATGGAGTTACCACCTGGCTACCGTGTGGCTCTTGCGGTAATTTCATTTTTGCCGTGCATCCAATACACGCATCTGAAAACTAATTTTTAATTTTCAGACACGTGTATTGGATGCGCGCCAAGTGGCATTTGATACGCATAGGTCATTACCACCTGGTCACCGCGTGAGACTTTACCGCCAGGTCAATGGCTAGCCGTAATGTTTCATTTTGCCGCACGTCCATTTTTGGCAAAAATTTTAAAAAGGCATTTTTTTGCAGGCACGCTGAAAAATGGATCTGCGTGCACCCAAAACAAGTGACTACACTGCCGCGAATCATTTTTCAGCACACCTTAGTAAAAGGACCCGCACTAGATTGTAAGGTGAGGCCCCGATATATATGTCAGACCTCATAGATTTACCAACCAGGAACACAAAAAGATCAACATGCACATTCCTGATCCTCCACTACCCCAGTTGCAAAGGACTTAAATACAAATCAATATATGCATCCAGCTTCTCCTACATCAGCACGCAACTGTGGAGTAAACTTCCAAAGGCCTTAAAAGCAATGCACGACTTAACAGCATTCCGGAAGTTACTAAAGACCAATCTGTTCAAGATGACATACCATAATGACCCATCATCAATGACCTAACATCTAAACTCTATCACAACCAGATAAAACTGAATTCTCTTCACCTGATTGCTTCAATCAATTTGTCACCCATGAACATTAACGATGTACCCCCTTATCTCTTATGCCGAAACGAACTGTTTATCTAACTTACTTTATATTGTACTTTAACATTTATGAACTTTATTATAACACTACGTTGTATTTGTATTATAACACTACTGGTTGAAGGATAGGAAAGAGAGAGTGGGGTTAAATACGCAGTATTCACAATGGAGAAGGGTAGTTAGTGGGGTTCCTCAGGGGTCTGTGCTAGGACCACTGCTTTTTAATATATTTATAAATGATTTAGAGATGGGAGTAACTAGCGAGGTAATTAAATTTGCTGATGACACAAAGTTATTCAAAGTCGTTAACTCGCGACAGGATTGTGAAAAATTACAAGAGGACCTTACGAGACTGGGAGACTGGGCGTCTAAATGGCAGATGACGTTTAATGTGAGCAAGTGCAAGGTGATGCATGTGGGGAAAAAGAACCCGAATTATAGCTACGTCATGCAAGGTTCCACGTTAGGAGTTACGGACCAAGAAAGGGATCTGGGTGTCGTCGTCGATAACACGCTGAAACCTTCTGCTCAGTGTGCTGCTGCGGCTAGGAAAACGAATAGAATGTTGGGTATTATTAGGAAAGGTATGGAAAACAGGTGTGAGGATGTTATAATGCCGTTGTATCACTCCATGGTGCGACCGCACCTTGAGTATTGTGTTCAATTCTGGTCGCCGCATCTCAAGAAAGATATAGTACAATTGGAAAAGGTGCAGCGAAGGGCGACTAAAATGATAGTGGGGATGGGACGACTTCCCTATGAAGAAAGACTAAGGAGGCTAGGGCTATTCAGCTTGGAGAAGAGACGGCTGAGGGGAGACATGATAGAGGTACTGTATATAAATAATGAGTGGAGTGGAACAGGTGGATGTGAAGCGTCTGTTCACGCTTTCCAAAAATACTAGGACTAGGGGGCATGCAATTAAACTACAGTGTAGTAAATTTAAAACAAATCAGAGAAAATTTTTCTTCACCCAACGTGTAATTAAACTCTGGAATTCATTGCCGGAAAATGTGGTGAAGGCGGTTAGCTTAGCAGAGTTTAAAAAGGGGTTGGACGGTTTCCTAAAGGACAAGTCCATAAACCGCTACTAAACGGACTTGGAAAAATCCAAAATCCCAGGAACAACATGTATAGAATGTTTGTACGTTTGGGAAGCTTGCCAGGTGCCCTTGGCCTGGATTGGCCGCTGTCGTGGATGGGATGCTGGGCTCGATGGACCCTTGGTCTTTTCCAAGTATGGCATTACTTATGTACTTATTTCTCATTCTGGAAATGGCGATCGGCATTACGGCATAATGTAAGCCACATTGAGCCTGCAAAAAGGTGGGAAAATGTGGGCTACAAATGCAACAAATAAATCCTCTGCGACAGAAAAATACCTACAATAGCCGAATGTAACCCGCATTGAACGTCTGAGAAAGGTATGAGCTAAATCCAATCTTATCTGTCTTACCTGATCTATCTTGTAGTGCTATAGAAATGATAAGTAGCAGTTGTACCAGCCAGAGTTACTTTTACTAACATGTACTGTGTTTTCTTTCCGTTTCTCAAAATTACCTCATTGTTCAGTTATGTAATACTCTGACTTTTGAACATTCCCGTCATAGTTACACTGTTACTACAATGACTGCTGCAGATCCACCTGCTACACAGCACCTTGACTGAATCCCTGCAGAAAGTCTAGATTGTAAGCTCTTTGAGCAGGGACTGTCTTTTCGTGTATGGTGTACAGCGCTGCGTATGCCTTGTAGCACTATAGAAGTGATAAGTACTAGTAGTAGTAATATAGAAGTCTGCCCTTGCAGATCAGCAACGCGGCCGCGCAGGCTTCTGTTTCTGTGAGTCTGACGTCAGACTCACAGGAACTGAAGACTGCGCGGCCGCGTTGCTGATCTGCAAGGGCAGGCTTCTAGATGGAATGTTGCTAGTGGAGGAGTAGCCTAGTGGTTAGTGCAGTGGAACATGGAATGTTGTTACTATTTGAGATTCTGGAATGTTGCTACTAGTTGAGATTCTGTTGTTACTATTTGAGATTCTGGAATGTTGCTATTACTTGAGATTCTACATGGAATGCTGCTATTCCACTAGCAACATTCCAAATTTAGATTGTGAGCTCTTTGAGCAGGGACTGTCTTTTCGTGTATGGTGTACAGCGCTGCGTATGCCTTGTAGCACTATAGAAGTGATAAGTACTAGTAGTAGTAATATAGAAGTCTGCCCTTGCAGATCAGCAACGCGGCCGCGCAGGCTTCTGTTTCTGTGAGTCTGACGTCAGACTCACAGAAACAGAAGCCTGCGCGGCCGCGTTGCTGATCTGCAAGGGCAGGCTTCTAGATGGAATGTTGCTAGTGGAGGAGTAGCCTAGTGGTTAGTGCAGTGGAACATGGAATGTTGTTACTATTTGAGATTCTGGAATGTTGCTACTAGTTGAGATTCTGTTGTTACTATTTGAGATTCTGGAATGTTGCTATTACTTGAGATTCTACATGGAATGCTGCTATTCCACTAGCAACATTCCAAATTTAGATTGTGAGCTCTTTGAGCAGGGACTGTCTTTTCGTGTATGGTGTACAGCGCTGCGTATGCCTTGTAGCACTATAGAAGTGATAAGTACTAGTAGTAGTAATATAGAAGTCTGCCCTTGCAGATCAGCAACGAGGCCGCGCAGGCTTCTGTTTCTGTGAGTCTGACTTCAGACTCACAGGAACAGAAGACTGCGCGGCCGCGTTGCTGATCTGCAAGGGCAGGCTTCTAGATGGAATGTTGCTAGTGGAGGAGTAGCCTAGTGGTTAGTGCAGTGGAACATGGAATATTGTTACTATTTGAGATTCTGGAATGTTGCTACTAGTTGAGATTCTGTTGCTACTATTTGAGATTCTACATGGAATGTTGCTGCTAGTTGACATTCTGTTGCTACTATTTGAGATTCTGGAATGTTGCTACTATTGGAGATTCTGTTGTTACTATTTGAGATTCTGGAATGTTGCTATTACTTGAGATTCTACATGGAATGTTGCTATTCCACTAGCAACATTCCATTTTTAGATTGTGAGCTCTTTGAGCAGGGACTGTCTTCTCGTGTATGGTGTACAGCGCTGCGTATGCCTTGTAGCGCTATAGAAGTGATAAGTACTAGTAGTAGAAAGACGTCATAAATCCAGACTTGCTCTCATTTTGATCATTGGATTTCGGCACTCGCTTATTCTAACCTCAGCTCAAGATGAGTTACATTTCAAACAGAGAATAACAAAGTTGCATATTTGTAGCGAGTGTTTTCTGAGGACACCATTGCATCGATTACGATGTTATAGTCTTGCATGTCCTCAGAGAATTCTATGCATGGCTGATAATCAAATTGATGGAGAAATTTAACACTTTAAGGGGCCCTTTTACTAAGCCACGTAAGCGTCTATGCGCACCCAACACATACCAAAATGGAGTTACCACCCGGCTACCGTGTTGCTCTTGCCGTAATTTCATTTTTAGTGCGCGTCCAATACACACATCTGAAAAATCATTATTATCTTTCTGGCGCATGTCCACTGTGCGCGCCAAGTGGTATTTGATGAACGTAGGTCATTACCATGCGCTTATTGTGTGACAATTTACCACTAGGTCAATGGCTGGTGGTCAGGTCTCAGACCCAGATTGGACACGTGCCAATTATGATTTTGCCGCATATACATTTTCGGCAAAAATAAAAAGGGCATTTTTTTTTTGCAGCCGCGCTGAAAAATGGATCTGCATGTGCTCAAAACACACGCCTACACTACCGTGGGACATTGTTCAGCACACCTTAGTAAAAGGACCCCATAGAGAGAGGTTCACATCCAGGACCCTAGAGATCATGTGCTCTAAGTCCATAGTTAGTGGACTTTATAAAAGTAATTCCTACCTATTCGAATAGCTGCACAGTTTAGACTTCTTGCAATAAGAACAGGTGAATTTTCTTGCACCACCCGGCTTCATGGGTGATATGGAAAGATGTTCACACTAGGGATTCTTTTCCCCTGTCTCTCTCCTTTTACATATATCTGATTGCCGCATGCAAATTACTTCCTGGTCTGCCCTGTTTAAAGGGAACCTCCTGCATTTTTCAGTATCATCCGTCCACAGGCTGAAGTGGTGGTTACAGATTAATTGATTGAATTCCCTCCATCAGAGCCATGAATTTGTTACTGGTTTTCATATCGCTCTTCATTCCCTCTTGTAAGTATTTACTGAAGATTGTGAGTAGACTAATTTCTTCCTTGTAAATATAAATTCATGTCATTCTTGTTTCTTTTTGAAGGTGTCCTTTCACAGACTGCTCTGGTTCAGTCCGGTCCTGGTACCGTGAAGCCCTCAGAGACTCTCACACTCACCTGTAAAGTCACCGGTACCGCAATTACCGATAGCTGTTGTTGGTGGCACTGGGTTCGGCAGCCTCGTGGGAAAGGATTGGAGTGGTTGGGACGTATAACAGATGCTGGAAGCACAGCATATGCCCAAATATTCCAAAATCGACTAACTATATCCAGAGACACTGGTAAAAATGAATATTATCTGCGAATGACCGGCATGAAGGCTGAAGATTCTGCCACGTATTACTGTGCGAGACACACAATGAGAGGAACATGTGGTGAGGCTGTACAAAAAGAGGAAGCGATTGTGAGAGATTAATCGAAAGACATGAAATTTTGCAACTGAGTAAGGTCATATCCCTCAAGGAAAAGTATGTGTTAATTTTACTCACCCCCCCCCCCCTCCCCAGTGTTTCCATTACATCTTCCACCCCCTCAGAAAGTGATGCTTCATTCAATAAAATTGAAGACAAAGTCATGTAGAAATGTAAAGGTGAATCATAGACTTTCTTAAAAATGTTCTTTGAACAACTTCTATCTTGAAAAGCATCAGCTCCACGTGCATTAGAGTAGGGACTCCATTTGCACACGAGTTTCATCAGTTATGTTTCCTTTTTATTTTATTTGATTCTTCGTGGGATTTCAGTCTTGCATGTCCTCAGAGAATTCTATGTATGGCTATAATCAAATTGATGGAGAAATTTAACACTTTAAGGGGCTTTTTTACTAAGTCACGTAAGCATCTACACGTATCCAACGTGCACCAAAATGGAGTTACTGCCCGGCTACAGTGTTGCTCTTGCCGTAATTTCATTTTTGGTGCACTTCCAATACACACATCTGAAAAATCATTTTTATTTTTCTGGCGCATGTCCGCTGTGCACGGTCAAGTGGTATTTGATGAACCTAGGTCATTACCATGCGCTTATTGTGTGACAATTTACCACTAGGTCAACGGCTGGTGGTCAGGTCTCAGACCCAAAATGGACACGTGCCAATTACGGTTTTGCCGCATATACATTTTCGGCAAAAATAAAAAGGGCATTTTTTTGCAGCCGCGCTGAAAAATGGATCTGCATGTGCTCAAAACACACGCCTACACTACCGTGGGACATTGTTCAGCACACCTTAGTAAAAGGACCCCATAGAGAGAGGTTCACATCCAGGACCCTAGAGATCATGTGCTCTAAGTCCATAGTTAGTGGACTTTATAAAAATAATTCCTACCTATTTGAATAGCTGCATAGTTTAGACTTCTTGCAATAAGAACAGGTGAATTTTCTTGCACCTCATGGCTTCATGGGTGATATGGAAAGATGTTCACACAAGGGATTCTTTTCCCCTGTGTCTCTCCTTTTACATATATCTGATTGCCGCATGCAAATTACTTCCTGGTCTACCCTGTTTAAAGGGAACCTCCTGCATTTTTCAGTATCATCCGTCCACAGGCTGAAGTGGTGGTTACAGATTAATTGATTGAATTCCCTCCATCAGAGCCATGAATTTGTTACTGGTTTTCATATCGCTCTTCATTCCCTCTTGTAAATATTTACTGAAGATTGTGAGTAGACTAATTTCTTCCTTGTAAATATAAATTCATGCAAGTCTTGTTTCTTTTTGAAGGTGTCCTTTCACAGACTGCTCTGGTTCAGTCCGGTCCTGGTACCGTGAAGCCCTCAGAGACTCTCACACTCACCTGTAAAGTCACCGGTACCGCAATTACCGATAGCTGTTGTTGGTGGCACTGGGTTCGGCAGCCTCGTGGGAAAGGGTTAGAGTGGTTGGCACTTATAACATATAGTGGAACCACAGAATATGCCCAAAATCGACTGACCATCACCAGAGACACTGGTAAAAATGAGTATTATCTGCGAATGAACAGCATGAAGGCTGAAGACTCGGCCACATATTACTGCGTGAGAAACACAGTGAGAGGAAGATGTGGTGAGGCTGTACAGAAAGAGGAAGCGATTGTGAGAGATTAATCGAAAGACATGGAATTTTGTAACTGAGTAAGGTCATAGCCCTCAAGGAAAATGCTCTAGTTTAAAGCATGTGTTAATTTACATTCCCCAGTGTTTCTACTGATTTCTAAAGCTCTACTAGACGTACACAGCGTGTTTCTGTTACCTCTTCCACCCCCCCCCCCCCCCCCCCCACCCCGGAAAGTGATAGTTCAATCAATAGTGCAATTAAAGACACAGCCATGTAGAAATGTAAAGGTGAAGCACAGACTTGAAGAATAGCATAAGGAGTTCTACCAATAATTAATTCGCATAGTGGAAAAGGGGGCGTGGCCATGGCTGTGGAATGGGCGTTTCTAAAATCTGTGCCCCTTGTTATAGAACACACCCACTCCGCACGTAATTTAAGTGTCGGTGTTTACACCCAGTTTTACTTGACATAATCTCTTGTGACTAAACTCCAATCACTATTTGTACATGACCAACCTGAAAATGGAGGACACTGCAGTGTATTACAAAAAAACATCTGTGCTCAATAATTACAGAATACAGTATGTACCAGCAGAGGGCGCCAGAGTTCACATGTCAGACCACAGCAAAGAGAAATGAATGCAAATTTTCTTCAAATCATTTATTTCTTATGATTTATTAATCGTCTCCATGAGGAGAGATTCATAGCAAGTGTACCTCGACATAGACAATTTGCATCCTTAAAAACACTGGTAGTAATATTCAGCCACTGCAATCAGGGGTCCTTTTACTAAGGTGTGCTGAGACATGGGCTGCAGCAGTGTTATGGACGCATGCAAATCCATTTCTCAGTACACCTGTAAAAATGGTGCTTTTTTTTTTTACCGAAAATGGACAGGCAGCAAAATGAAAATTGACGCGTGTCCATTTTGGGTCTGAGACCTTGCCGCCAGCCATTGACTTAGCGGTAAGGTCTCACATGTTAACCAAGTGGTGTAGCCAGACTTCGGCGGGAGGGAGGTCCAGAGCCCGAGGTGACCCCCCACCCCCCCGCTGCTGCCACCACCAACAACAACTTTGACCCCCCCCCCTGCAAGTGACCCTCTCGGCCCGCCCTCCTGCCGTTGCCTAACTTTGCTGGCGGGGGACCCCAACCCTTGCCAGCCGAGGTCCTCTTCTTCTGGCGCAAGGCTTCGTTCAGTTTCTGTGAGTCTGACGTCCTGCACATACAACGTGCAAGACGTCAGACTCACAGAAACAGAACGAAGCCTTGTGCCGGGAGAAGGTGACCTCAGCTGGCGGGGGTTGGGGTCCCCCGCCAGCAAAGGTAGGTGACGGTGGGAGGGGGTCGAGAGGGTCGTCGGCAAGGGCATCCAGGGCCAAATCTACAGGGGCCCAGGCCCCCATGGCACCACATAGCTACGCCACTGTGTTAACTGGGTTAGGCGTGTCAAATGCCTTTTAATTGGAATTGGTGGACGTTGGGTGCGCATAGACCCTAATGAGGGCCTCGTAAAAGGACCCCAATCCTTAGTACTGGCCCTGAATACCCAGGCTGCTGGGTGTTACCAATGTATTCAGGGGTAGAATTGGAATAGCTATCCGGTTAACATAGGTCAGAGGTGCCCTGGTAACTCCTGACTCCATACAGTCTCTGTCCCCAGAATTCCCCAGCACTAATCGGATAATGCCACTATGGTCTGCCTGGATTTCCAGCGGTACTATCCAGTTATATCACCCAACTAAATAT
Organism: Microcaecilia unicolor; assembly: GCF_901765095.1. Classification (NCBI taxonomy): domain Eukaryota; kingdom Metazoa; phylum Chordata; class Amphibia; order Gymnophiona; family Siphonopidae; genus Microcaecilia; species Microcaecilia unicolor. The sequence continues at coordinate 29,620,552 of NC_044044.1, forward strand.
GGGGCCCAAGATTTCTATAACAAAATGATTCAAAAGTCAACCTAGTCCTATACGTGCATCTGAAAAATCATTTTTATTTTCTGGCACACGTCCACTACGTGCACCAAGTGCTATTTGATACATGTAGGTCATTACCACCTGGTTACCGCATGTGACTTGACCGCTAGGTCAATGGCTGGCGGTAAGGTCTCAGGCTGCCCGTCTCGTCTTCCGCCAGGGTCGCTTTACTCATACTACCCCTCTCCTCAAGACCCTTCACTGGCTCCCTATCCGTTTTCACATCCTGTTCAAACTCCTTCTACTAACCTATAAATGTACTCACTCTGCTGCTCCCCAGTATCTCTCCAAAATATAGAACAGGAAATGTTCTCTACGATGACGAATCACAGAAGGCAAAAGTAGAGACTGTTGGACTCACGTCTCCAGTGGTGAATCGTCTATTAGTCTCTACTTTTGCCCCCAGTATCTCTCCACACTCGTCCTTCCCTACACCCCTTCCCGTGAACTCCGCTCCATGGATAAATCCTTCTTATCTGTTCCCTTCTCCACTACTGCCAACTCCAGACTTCGTGCCTTCTGTCTCGCTGCACCCTACGCCTGGAATAAACTTCCTGAGCCACTACGTCTTGCCCCATCCTTGGCCACCTTTAAATCTAGACTGAAAGCCCACCTCTTTAACATTGCTTTTGACTCGTAACCACTCGCCTCCACCTACCCTTCTCTTCTCCTTCCTGTACCCATTAATTGATTTGATTACTTTATTTTTTTGTCTATTAAGATTGTAAGCTCTTTGAGCAGGGACTGTCTTTCTTCTATGTTTGTGCAGCGCTGCGTACGCCTTGTAGCGCTATAGAAATGCTAAATAGTAGTAGTAGTAGGCCCAAAATGGACACGTGCCAATTTTGATTTTGCCGCACGTCCATTTTTGGCAAAAATGAAGAAAATGCTATTTTTTTTGCAGGCGCGCTAAAAAATGGATCTGCGTGCGCTCAGAACACACGCCTACTGTATCGCAAGCCATTTTTCAGCGCACCTTACTAAAAGGACCCCATAGAGGGAGGTTTACATCCAACACCCTAGAGACCACGTGCTGTAAGTCCATAGTTAGTGGACTATTTCAAAATAATTCCTACCTATTCAAATAGTTGCATAGTTCAGACTTCATGCAATAAGAACAGGTGACTTTTCTTGCATCACCCGGCTTCATGGGTGATATGGAAAGATGTTCTCACAAGGGACTCTTTTCCCATGTGTCTCTTCTTTTATATATATCTGATTGCCGCATGCAAATTACTTCCTGGTCTGCCCTGTTTAAAGGGAACCTCCTGCATTTTTCAATGTCATCCGTCCACAGGTTGAAGTGGTGGTTACAGATTAATTGATTGAATTCCCTCCATCAGAGCCATGAATTTGTTACTGGTTTTTATATCGTTCTTCATTCCCTCTTGTAAGTATTTAGTGAAGATTGTGAGTAGAGTCATTTCTTCCTTGTAAATATAAATTCATGACATTCTTGTTTCTTTTTGAAGGTGTCCCTTCACAGACTGCTCTGGTTCAGTCCGGTCCTGGTACCGTGAAGCCCTCAGAGACTCTTACACTCACCTGTAAAGTCGCCGGTACCGCAATTACCGATAGCTGCTGTTATTGGGACTGGATTCGGCAGCCTCATGGGAAAGGGTTGGAATGGCTGGGAGTTATAAGATATACTGGAACTACAGTGTATGCCCAAACAGTCCAAAATCGACTGACCATCACCAGAGACACTGGTAAAAATGAACATTATCTGCGAATGACCGGCATGAAGGCTGAAGATTCTGCCACGTATTACTGTGCGAGATACACAATGAGAGGAAGATGTGGTGAGGCTGTACAAAAAGAGGAAGCGATTGTGAGAGATTAATCGAAAGACATGAAATTTTGCAACTGATTAAGGTCATATCCCTCAAGGAAAATGCTCTATTTTAAAGTACGTGTTAATTTCACCCACCCCCCTCCCCAGTGTTTCCATTACGTCTTCCACCCCCCTCCACCCCCTCAGAAAGTGATGCTTCAATCAATAAAATTGAAGACGAGGCCATGTAGAAGAATAGCTTTCTTAAGAAACTTTTTTGCACAGCTTCTATCTTGAAAACCATCAACTCCACCTGCATTGGAGTAGGGGCTCCATTTGCACACAAGTTTCACTTATGTTTTCTTTTCATTGTATTTGATTCTTCGTGGGATTTCAGCCTTCTTCCATCCAGGTGGATTGTCACTGTAGTTGTCCGTGATCCATCCCAAAATGCCCCTGTCCCTCCCATTTCCACACCCCATTTTCCGGGATGACCATAAAATTTAGGAGTGGGTCACGCGCCTAAATGTATGCATGTACGTGTTAATTGATTTCAATTAACGTCAATAATTGCTTGTGAAAAAGCCAATTATTGGTACCGATTTCCGTGTTATTCAATTAAATTGGGTGTGCAAATGGGGTTCACACCCAAATTTGAGTGAATGATTTTTGGCGGCTTTTATAGAATTAGGGAGTTTATTGTGTGGAAACAACAATTCTATGTATGGCTGATAATCAAATTGGTGGAGAAATTTAACACTTTAAAGGGCATTTTTTTACTAAGTCGCATAAGGGTCTACATGTCTCCAATGTGCACCAAAATGGAGTTACTGCCCAGCCACTACGTGGCTCTTGTGGTAATTTCATTTTTGGCGAAAAATATTTTTTTTATTTTTGGATACGTGTATTGGACACACGCCAAGTGTTATTTGTCGCGCATAGGTCATTACCGCCCAGTTTCCGTGTGAGCAGACTGGATGGACCATACAGGTCTTTATCTGGCGGTAAGGTCTGAGACCCAAAATGGGCACGTGGCAATTTTCATTTTGCCTCACGTCCATTTTGGGCAAAAATTTTAAAAAGGCCTTTTTTACAGGTGCGCTGAAAAATGGATCGGCGCACGCCCAGAACCCACGCCTAAACTACCGCAAGCCATTTTTCAGCGCACCTTTGTAAAAGGACTCCTTAAACAATACAGCAGTGGGTTTTTATTTTTCACATGTAAATAGTCACTAAACTTGAGTGAATTCCTTGAAAAAGGCGGCAAATAAATCCTAATAAATAAATATCTGGACAGACACGGATTCCAGCCTCTGCAAAATGGTTCGTTTCAACGCTTTAAATGGTTAACGTTCCCCTCTTTATGCAAATAAATGCCAGACACTTGGTTTTTAACTAAAGAGGAAGGAACTGTTTGAGGAAAGTAAAATCTACTGGAAGCAACAACTCCAGGCAATATTTCTTGTAATGTTATTTCTCTGAGAAGACAGAAATATGAATCCATTTCACGCTGCTATTTGTCTCTTGTCCTTTGCCTCATGTAAGTATTGATAAAATGCAGTCAGGAGAGTAATTAATTGTTTCACCCATCAACTGATCACGATGATTGTTTTCTTGATTTAATTTTCCCTTCTCTTTAAAGGTGTCCTATCTCAGATTAAAGTACAGACGTCGGGTCTTGGGATTTTGAAGCCCTCGGAGATCCTCAGACTGACCTGTAAAGTCACCGGTGCCTCCCTGACTGACAGCAGTAAAATATTGGAAGTGCACTGGATCCGGCAACCTCCTGGGAAAGGACTGGAATGGCTGGGACTAGTGAGACATGATGAGTTTAAATTCTACGCTTCCTCTCTCCAAAGTCGACTAACCGTCTCCAGGGACGTTTCTAAAGGCGAGGTGTATCTGCAAATGAACGGCAGTAAAGCAGAAGACACGGCCGTGTATTACTGCACAAAAAATGCACAGTGGTTAAGAACCCCTACAAATACTGAGCTTCACCCCAGACCCTGAAAATGTGATTTCCTCTCTCCTTCAACGTCTGCAAAAGACTCACAGAGAATACATTTAAGACACCGTAATGAGTATTCCGCATGAGTTCCTTTCACAACATTAAGAAATACTTGACCACCTCTTCTGTAATGTTCCCTGTAAGGTGCCTGGGATTCCTCCACCCATGTTCCTAACTTTGAGAGTGGTGCAACCATATCACATTTCAATCACAGAAGCAGACAAGTTATAATGATTTCCAGGACATCTGTCTGCCGCTTACAACTGAAACCGTAATATTGATGCACCACTTCCTATGGCAGGAACCAGTGTTTCCATTAAGGTGCACAGGAGACCTCCACTTATTCCCAGTGGGTGGGGGGGAGGTGGTGAAGGAGCAATAATGTAGGTTCATTCAGGAGATTTAACACTCGAAGGATAGGAGAGTATGTGATATCCATTATACAACAATCAACCTCTCTTGTAGAAATCCTGGAGGATTGAAGGTGAATTGTGCTCAGGGTTACTGATCGGTCACGCATACCTTGAAACAGCCCATGGTAGCGAAACTTTGGCCACAGTCGATGTGACTGATTTTGTTTGCATGTTTTTGCATCTATCACCACCCCAGAAGCTAAGTGTTTTTTTCATGTGTTTGGGATTGATCCATTAAGAGAACTTCCTGTGGAGTCTTTAGCAGGAATTAAGACTAAAGGGATTTTTCTACCCGAAGAAGAAAGTTGGACCCATTGCGTTTCTCCTTATCCTATTCACATATATTGGGTGGAGGTTGGGTTATAGAGGGTTTTCCCCTTTCTCACATTTTGCACTCCACAGGAATATTATAGTATATTAAGTACTTTGCAGTTTATACAAGAGAGGTTGGTTGTTTTACATTGGTTCATTCATGAGGACCAGGCTTGTCCACTAGGAATCCCACTGAATTTCTCTGCCCCTATGGACTGAATCTGCAGTAATGCTGCACACCCCTCCCCCTTCTACCTTCTTTCCCAGTTAGGATTCAGTTCTGTTCTGTTTGGAAGGCTACAGAAATAGAGGAGATCATCAAAGCCAAACAATGGGTAAACTCAACAGTTTATTCTATAAACTACAACATAAATCACTGACAGACATAGAGCTGAAACCTTGACACGTTCATTTTTCACCCAGATATGTTCAGCATCAGGGGTAAAATCAATGTGAAATATACTTGACAATAACTAATAAGATACAAAGAATAAAATCATATACTACTACTACTACTTAACATTTCTTGAGCGCTACTAGGGTTACGCGGCGCTGTACAATTTAACAAAGAGAGACAGTCCCTGCTCAAAGAGCTTACAATCTAATAGATAAGAGTGAGACAAATATAGGACAATCAAGCCATTGTGACATCACTGATGAGGTTGGCTCTTAGGCATTGGTGGAATGAGGCATTATGACATCACAATCTCAGCTCTGGATACCAGAGACTGAAACTCTTCACACTAAGGGGGGAAGTGGGCCAAGTATAGGACAGTCGAGCCATTGTGACATCACTGATGAGGTTGGCTCTTAGGCATTGGTGGAATGAGGCATTATGACATCACAATCTCAGCTCTGCATACCAGAGACTGAAACTCTTCACACTAAGGGGGGAAGTGGGCCAAGTATAGGACAGTCGAGCCATTGTGACATCACTGATGAGGTTGGCTCTTAGGCATTGGTGGAATGAGGCATTATGACATCACAATCTCAGCTCTGGTTAAATCACTGCTATATGTAATACTACTACTACTTAACATTTCTAAAGCGCTACTAGGGTTACGCAGTGCTGTACAATTTAACAAAGAGAGACAGTCCCTGCTCAAAGAGCTTACAATCTAATAGATAAGAGTGAGACAAATATAGGACAATCAAGCCATTGTGACATCACTGATGAGGTTGGCTCTTAGGCATTGGTGGAATGAGGCATTATGACATCACAATCTCAGCTCTGGATACCAGAGACTGAAACTCTTCACACTAAGGGGGGAAGTGGGCCAAGTATAGGACAGTCGAGCCATTGTGACATCACTGATGAGGTTGGCTCTTAGGCATTGGTGGAATGAGGCATTATGACATCACAATCTCAGCTCTGCATACCAGAGACTGAAACTCTTCACACTAAGGGGGGAAGTGGGCCAAGTATAGGACAGTCGAGCCATTGTGACATCACTGATGAGGTTGGCTCTTAGGCATTGGTGGAATGAGGCATTATGACATCACAATCTCAGCTCTGGTTAAATCACTGCTATATGTAATACTACTACTACTACTACTACTACTACTACTACTACTACTTAACATTTCTTGAGCGCTACTAGGGTTACGCAGCACTGTACAATTTAACAAAGAGAGACAGTCCCTGCTCAAAGAGCTTACAATCTAATAGACAAGTGAACGGTCGGTCCGATAGGGGCAGTCAAAATTGGGGCAGTCTGGATTCACTGAGTGGTAAGGGTTAGGTGCCGAACGCAGCATTGAAGAGGTGGGTTTTAAGCAAAGACTTGAAGATGGGCAGGGAGGGGGTTTGGCATAAGGGCTCAGGAAGGTTGTTCCAAGCATAGGGTGAGGCGAGGCAGAATGAGCGGAGCCTGGAGTTGGCGGTGGTGGAGAAGGGTACTGAGAGGAGGGATTTATCCTGTGAACGGAGGTTACGGGCAGGAACGTAAGGGGAGATGAGGGTAGAAAGGTAGTGAGGGGCAGCAGACTGAGTGCATTTGTAGGTAAGAAGGAGAAGCTTGAATTGAATGCGGTATCTGATCGGAAGCCAGTGAAGTGACCTGAGGAGAGGGGTGATATGAGTATATCGGTTCTGGCGGAATATGAGACGTGCAGCAGAGTTCTGAACAGATTGAAGGGGGGATAGATGGCTAAGTGGGAGGCCGATGAGGAGTAAGTTGCAGTAGTCCAGGCGAGAGGTAATGAGAGCGTGGACGAGAGTTTGGGTGGTGTGTTCAGAGAGGAAAGGGCGAATTTTGCTGATGTTAAAGAGGAAGAAGCGACAGGTCTTGGCTATCTGCTGGATATGCGCAGAGAAGGAGAGGGAGGAGTCAAAGATGACTCCGAGGTTGCGGGCAGATGAGACGGGGAGGATGAGGGTGTTATCAACCGAGATAGAAAGGGGAGGAAGAGGAGAAGTGGGTTTTGGTGGGAAGACGATGAGCTCAGTCTTGGACTTGTTCAGTTTCAGGTGGCGGTTGGACATCCAGGCAGCAATGTCGGATAAGCAGGCTGACACCTTTGCCTGGGTCTCTGCGGTGATGTCTGGTGTGGAGAGAGAAAGTTGGGTGTCATCAGCATAGAGATGATACTGGAAACCATGAGATGAGATCAGGGAGCCCAGGGAAGAGGTGTAGATTGAGAAGAGAAGGGGTCCAAGGACAGATCCATGGGGAACACCAACAGATAAGGGGATGGGGGTGGAGGAAGATCCATGAGAGTGAACTTTGAAGGTGCGGTGGGAGAGATAGATAGGAGGAGAACCAGGAGAGGACAGAGCCCTGGAACCCAAATGAGGACAGTGTGGCAAGAAGTAAGTCATGATTAACAGTGTCAAAAGCGTAGCAAAGTAATAAATAAGTGTACAAAAAAAATTTGAACTTTACAAACGGAAAATCTTTAAATAAAATCAAGAGCAATGTATGTGAAAAAAACAATGGCTATCTAAATATAAGGAATTGTGTGATGGTTGTACAGTGAAGGACACAGGAAGTAAAAGAAAGTGAAATTTAGTAAGGAAATTAGCGAAATCATTCTGAAAAAGAAAAGTGTATAAAATAACAAATTAACTCACCACAAACAGCACTTTCAGCTTACCAGAGTCTTATAGTCATCAACCAACCTGGTTAGTACATCATCGAAATCTATTTAGGTGCTGGTCACATAACTTAGGTACATCACCGATTAAAACAATGTGTATTTATGCATATTAAGAAAATAGAAAGCAAACAAGCTAAAAGGTGAGATGACTTTAAAAAAGAAACTCAAAAATATAGACCCGAGAATATGCCACTAAACAGCCCGTACAGCATATATACATTAAAACATAGTTAAGAGGTCAAAAAATGGAATTACATCTAAAAAGCACTAGAAGGACAATCAAGTGCCTTCCAGTACTTTAGAAAAGGGGAATCCTCATAACAATTCAACAGCAACATAAAATCATACCATCCAACAACATCATAGCATCGGGATCAACTTAAGTGATGCCCTAGGAAGGTTGGTTGATCACTGCGACACTCTGAGATACAGAGAGAGCTGTTTGTGGAGAGTGTTCAGGCTGCTACATATATTTTTGTTGAAATTTTGAGGTGATTTTGTTAGACGGCATAAAAGGACGAATTACTACCTTTTACACATATTCTCACAGTGTTCTTTGAAAATGTAAGGACGATATTTTGGACTGAAGCTTCTCTCACTAGAAGTCCTGCTGACCATGTGAATGGATAATTCTACCCTCTCTTCAGGTAGCTTCGGTTCGTGGTTAAAAATGCCTTTGGCCCAGCCTACGAAGTGTATGCAAATGACAGTTATACCCTTCCTGTTTATATATTGAAATGGCTGAGGGTAGGGTTAAACCATTAAGACCATCAGCAATTCAGCAGAACTTTTCCTTGAATCCGTTTCTGTCGAGGAGAAAAGCATGACTGGGGTCTCTGTTTTGCTTCTTTTTTTGTCCCTTTTTTCAGGTGAGTCTTTTGCACTGCTTCCCAGTAACCATAGGGTGATTTTAATATGAATCCATTTCCTTATTACTTTTTCTCTTTTTTTAAAGGTGTCCTTTCTGAAATCAGCCTGAGGGAGTCAGGTCCTGGGGTAGTGAAGCCGTCAGAGACCCTCAGACTCACCTGTAAAGTCTCCGGAGCCTCCATCACAGACAGCACCAACATGTATGGAGTTGGCTGGATTCGGCAGCCAGCGGTGAAAGGACTGGAATGGATTGGTACTATATATTATAATGAGGTTAATTATCAAGCCTCATCTCTCCAAAGCCGATTAACATTGTCCAGAGACACCTCAAAGAATGAGGTTTACTTGCAACTGACCAGCATGAAACCTGAAGACACAGCCATGTATTATTGTGCAAGAGACACAGTGTGGGGATAGAAGGGGGAACTCATACAAATACTAGAACAGCTTTTGCAATTAATGGAACAGATGTTCATCAACCAGAAATAACATCAGAGAAATGTTTACGAGACAATCACTGTTGCCTGTGCTTCAAATTCCCTGTTAATTCAGGGGTCCTTTTACTAAGGTGCGCTGTGGTAGTGTAGATGTGTGTTTTGGGCACACGCAGAATTATTTTTTAGCGCACCTACAAAAATGCCTTTGCCACTTGACGTGCGTAGCTGCCATGTAACAGAAAATAAAAACATATTTTCAGATGCACGTAGCTGACGAGTGCCAACATTGAAATTACCGCAAGTGCCATGTGGTAACTGGGCGGTAACTCCAATTTGGCGCGTGTTGGTGCCTACGAGGCTTAGTAAAAGGGCCCCTCAATCTCATCAAGCATCGCATTATAGGGGTCAGTTCTTTGTTAGTGGTACCTTATTGTAGAGGTTGCAAAGGAGCAATTAAATATTTTCTTTCCTGACTTCAAACATAAGACCTTTGAAGTCAGAATGATTAAATATTTTGACACCCACTAGACAGGACTTAGACTTAAAGGTCTGGGTTTTCTAGCCCATTATAAATCATACAATTGTACTGTTTGCCACCCTCCTATTTCCATGCATATCTCCCTGTCCCTCATCCACCCGACTCTTCCTGTCTCTCACCTATCCACCCCCAGACTGTCACTGAAATGGTTTGATGTTTCATTTATATATACTGTCATCTACCAACATTTGCTTATTTCCAATCTCACGAAGGGCAACCTTCAAAAGCTAATCAAGAAATGTATTGTTATGTCCAATAAAAAAGGTATCATCTTATTTTCTATTCCATGTTTTATTTCGTTTGATTTCTATAGATTCTACATGGAATGTTGCTATTCCACTAGCAACATTCCATGTAGAAGTCGGCCCTTGTAGATCACCAACGTGGCGCGCAGGCTTCTACATGGAATGTTGCTAGTGGAATAGCAACATTCCATGTAGAATCTCCAATAGTAGCAACATTCCATGTAGAAGTCGGCCCTTGCAAATCACCAATGTGGCCGCGCAGGCTTCTGCTTCTGTGAGTCTGACGTCCTGCACGTACGTGCAGGACGTCAGACTCACAGAAACAGAAGCCTGCGCAGCCTTCTACATGGAATGTTGCTAGTGGAATAGCAACATTCCATGTAGAATGTCCAATAGTAGCAACATTCCATGTAGAATCTCCAATGGTATCTATTTTACTGTCATAGTAATGCTTGAATGTTTTCACTTATATACACTGTCAGCTACCACATTTGCTTATTTCCAATCTGAGGAAGAAGGGCAACCTTCGAAAGCTAATCAAAAAATGTATTAAGTTATGTCCAATAAAAAAGGTATCATCTTATTTTCTTTTCCATGTTTTATTTTGTTTTACTTCTATTGATTACCTTTAAAAGTGGACTAACACGGCTACCCACACCTCTCTTTTCTTGATTAAAACTATGCTTTTAAACTCTTGTTAGTTCAACTTTTGTCTTTTGTATAATCTACAGTTTTTTCAATATAAATTATTTAAACTTAAAAAAAAACTATGCTCTTTGGTGTTATATCCTGTTTTCTTCAGTAATAGTCATGGAAAACATTGATGCTTTGCTTTACTATTCATAACCTTCTACACATCAATAAGTAACCAGTTTGAAAGAGTTATATAATCTCTAACAGCAAACATTTTGTACAGTGGTAGAATTGGTTCTAATTTAGTTCTCTAAGGGCCCTTTAACTAAACCGTGTAAGCATCTATGCGTGCTCAATGTGCGTCAAAATGGAGTTACGGCTTGGCGCTCGCGATAATTTCAGTTTTGGCATGTGTCCGCTACACGCACCTGAAAAATATTTTTCAAGCAAAACTTTGGAGCAAGTAAAGGCTTGCAATTCTCCTTATGTCCAGAGTGTGTCACCCTTTCCTTCACAGTCTAGTAATATTCTCCCATGGTAAAGCTTTTCATTTGTCAACATCTGATATTTTCTTCTGAGAGACAGAGTTGGTTCTTTTTTGTAAAATTTTCTAAGAAAAAGGGCCGTCTCTGTTCTATTGAAAAGCATGGTGAACCCCCCCCCCCCCCCCCCCCCCCCCATGTGTTCAGTTTGGGTTTGGTTTTTCTCCTTCCTATACTGGAATTCAGTATTTGCCAATTATTTTAACACTGTCCTGCTCCAGACTCATAAATAACTGAGCGGCCAGGGTTGATTTCCAAGGCGGTGGGCTCCGGAGTGTACCCGGCGGTAATTGGACAGTGCTGCATGCTGCCCGGCTACCGCTGCATTAGCGTGGGAGCCCTTACTGGTACCTCAATGGGTGGCAGTAAGGGCTCCCACTCCAAAATGGCCGCATAGCAAGTGCTTTACTTGCCGCACTGCCATTTCCTGCAGGAAAGAGAGACCTCCCTTTTATCCAATGCGGTAAAAGGGGGCCTCGGCACCATGGGCGTAGCTATGTGGGGCCACAGATTACGCCCCCCCCCCCGCCCCACCGCATCAGGTACCATATTTGCTGGCAGGGGTCCCCAATCCCTGCCAGCTGAAGAGTCTTCTTCAGCGCCGGTCAACTCCGGCACCTTCGTTGTGTGATCATCTGTTTCTGACACTTTACGTCCTGCCCCGTTCATGTAGCCCTGTGCAGGACATGAGGTGTCAGAAACAGATGATCACACAACGAAGGCACCGGAGTCGACCGGCGCTGAAGAAGACTATTCAGCTGGCAGGGATTGGGGACACCTGCCAGCAAGCAAGGTACCTGATGCGGCGGCGGGGCAGGGGGTGGGCGGACGGCGGCGGTGGGGGGGGGGGGTTTGCAGCGATGGATTTTCCGAGCAGAACTGAATATTACGCAGGTCTAAGAAAAATCCATTTCTTGTCAATGAGAGCAAGCCAGGCTACATTTTGCCATGGTGCAAATCTGACCTTCAGTCATTCATACATCTCAAACAGTAGTAAATTTGCAAGCTCCTCAAAACTGGAAGCACAATTTTGATGCACCACTTCCAACAGTGGGAATGCAAGTGATGGATTTGCTTGCTCTTTAGAAGGATTTCTGATGGTTGCGCCTACATAGTTCTTCAAGTTGGGAGGAGCATAATTGTACAAAATCAAAAAGCTAGAACCAGATATGAAAATATTCAAGAATGGTCACTGACCCTATTACCTTCTTCATTCAAATGGTCTAATGAGTGAAAAAGGCAAATGGTGGGTGTCACTCAATGAACCATATGAAAAGTATCACTGGTCTATGATACAAGAATATGCATATTGATATGATGTGATTGGAAAACCAGGGATTTATTTCTGATATTTTCCCAGTAAACCATATCAATGATCTGGAGAAATACCAATTCAGAGTGAACCATTGGACACAACTCATAAAGTAAATATCAATGCGAACATGTTTTTGAAGAAATGTAGCAATACCCTAACCTATCCAACAACCAGTAAGGAAATAGGAGAGAACGTTTGCATGATTTTCATGTTATTCCGAGACACTGTTAATTGTCCGCACCCAGCTATGCAAGAGTCAGAGCCATGAGCGCATAGATCCCATGAATGAATGAATACCACAGTCACCCAGTGAGTCCAACACTAACAGAAAGACTGAACACCTTTCCCATGTATAAATATCACAGAATATGATATGTTGGCTTGCTAAGTCACAAATTCCAACATCTGAAAAAACAAATCTTCTTTTCAATGCTTTAAATAGTTAATATTCCCTCTTTATGCAAATAAATGTCAGACACTTCCTGTTTAAATACCGAGGAAGCAGCTGGTTAAGGAGACTAAAAACCGCCAGGAGCTCCAAGTTGAGACAATATTTCTCATGACATACTTTCTCTGAGAAGACAGAATGAGTTATTCCACATTGGTCTTTGCCTCTTGTCCTCTCTCTCCTGTAAGTCTTGCTTGAAGATGATCAGGAAACTTGTTTCCTTTATTAACTGAACATGTTGTTGATTGTTTCCTGAGTTTAATTTCCCCTTCTCTTTAAGGTGTTCTGTCTCAGATTAAAATGGAAGAGTCGGGTCCTGGAATGGTCAAGCTCTCCGAGACGATTAGATTGACCTGCAAAGTCACCGGCGCCTCCCTGACTGACAGCAGTAAAGTGTGGGCTGTACACTGGATCCGGCAGCCTCCTTGGAAAGCACTGGAATGGGTGGCACGGGTGGGATATGATGAGTATAAACTATATTCTCCGTCTCTCCAAAGTCGCCTCACCATCTCCAGGGACGTTTCTAAAGGCGAGGTGTATCTGCAAATGTCTGGCAGTAAAACGGAAGACACGGCCGTGTATTACTGTGCAAGAGAAGCACAGTGGTAAAAATGGCATAAGGAACTCCTGCAAATACTAAGCTTCAAACCAGCCCCCTTAAATGTGTTTTCCTCTCTTCATGAACAGACTGTCTGTGAATATACCTAACATGATGTACTGAGCATTCTATAAGAATTTCATTATAAGATTATAAGATGTATTAGCTGTCACAGTTGTCAGAGCTGGAATCACATAAATCAAATTATAATGTTAAAATCATCATTGTTTCTGCAGCTTAATAATTCTCAATATCCTTCATGATTTATATACTCACAGAGGGGACCCTTTTATTAAGCCTGCGCGTGCCCAACGAGCATCAATTTTGAGTTACCGCGTGGCCCTTGCAGTAATTTCATTTTTGACATGTGTCCGCTACACGCTCTGGAAAATATTTTTGTTTTCTGGCCTGCGGGCAGTAATCGGCATTACCACCCAGTTACTGCGTGAGACCTTAGCGCTAGGTCAATGGCCTAAACATTTTGAGAGAGAGAAAATGGCACCCCAACATAAAAGCCCTGACAAAATAGCCCCGGGGCTATTTTGACCGGGTACCAGAGAAAATCTTTGAAAATGAGGTTATTCAGAAGCACGGAACATCTCGACTGATATATATTTTTTAATACAGTAGATATTTTCTTTAAAAAAAATCTAAACCACTAAATATTTCAACACGTCTTCTGTGCCCCCCCCACCACTTTCCCCCCTTCTCCTATCTCAGTTAAGGTTTGGTTTGTTTCTCTTTGGATATTTGGCATCAGCACAGGGCCCCTTCCAAAGCAGTTTCAGTCTTGATTATCAATAGAAATCAAACAAAATAAAACATGGAAAAGAAAATAAGATGATACCTTTTTTATTGGACATAACTTAATACATTTCTTGATTAGCTTTCGAAGGTTGCCCGTCTTCGTCAGATCGGAAATAAGCAAATGTGCTAGCTGACAGTGTATATAAGTGAAAACATTCAAGCATTACTTTGACAGTCTGACAGGGTGGGAGGATGGGGGTGGGTCGGAGGTACGCATGGGGACATCAAAGCATATCATTGATATTCTAACAGGATGGGTGTGGATAGGTGAAGGGGTGGGGTGAGCAACATACAGCTTTATGGTTTATAATGGGCTAGGAACCCCAGATCCTTGTTAAGTCCTTTCTGTTGGGTGTTAAAATATTCAATCATTCTGACTTCAAAGATCTTACGTTCTTGTATGGTTTTAAAGTTACCTTTCAGGATTCTCACTGTGAAGTCACTGGTACAGTGTCCTGGTCCTGTAAAATGTTGACCAACAGTCTTGATTAGAAATCCTCTGGGATTTCTTGTTACCAGGAGTAAAACTTTCCCACTTCAAAATGGAGAATGACAAGCAAAAATACCTGTACACATAATTAGCCCTGGCATCTGTGACCTCAGCCTCCCTTCACCCTCCCAGGAAAGCACAAACAAATAAAATGAAACAGGAAGTTGCATCAGAGGAGGCGGGATGCTGCAGCAGGAAGGCTCTTGGGACCAGCGAAAGAAGCCTGTTTGCATTAAGGCCCTGCTCGCGACATAGGAAGTTTCTTTTAATGGCCAGAGAGGAAGGAAGGAAGGGAAAGAGAACTGCAGGACAGTTGGGGGAGGGGATTGGAGGTACAGTTAACTCAAGATTAGTCTCGATTAAAAATTTAATCATCCAATAGCCCTAATAAATTCAGAGGGCACTCATAAAATAGGATCAGTGCAAAAATGTTTTTGAAGAAATGGTGGTAATACTCGAACTTATCCATTATTAGAAAGTAGATAAAAACAATCAGTAACGATCTGTAAAAGTAAGTTAGTGGGATCCCATGAGTCACCCTGTGAATCCAACGCTAACAGACGGACTGAATGTCGTCAATATATATGAACTCAAGTTTTACTGCCGGACCACTTTTAATAGTCACTCTTTATTCCAATCATAGTTGACCAGAGTGATAATAATTGATGTTCATTTATTGTGGACAAAGATTTCCTTAATGGAATTCCCTGGCCCTGTCAAGGTAACAGTCACCATTACTGGACTTAAGACAGAAGTTTCAACAGTCTTTCCTTTTCCTAATTTTTGATAACTAACATACAGTGGTTACAATAATGAGGTTTTCTCTCTCACAAATAATGTTCACACAATATATATATATTTTTTTTGTTACATTTGTACCCTGCACTTTCCCACTCATGGCAGGCTCAATGCGGCAGGCAATGGAGGGTTAAGTGACTTGCCCAGAGTCACAAGGAGCTGCCTGTGCCGGGAATCGAACTCAGTTCCTCAGGACCAAAGTCCACCACCCTAACCACTTTGACCACTTGCCTAAAATCAGTAAATATCTATCTGCAAAGCAAAGCGATAGATTCCAGCATCTGTGAAGAATGTTCTTTTCAAGACTCTAAGTAGTTAATATTTCCTCTTCATGCAAATAAATGTCAGACACTTCCTGTTTAAATAGCGAGGAAGGAGCTGGTTGAGGACACCAAAGTCTGTTGGAAGCAACAAGTCCAGACAATATTTCTCGTTATGTTATTTCTCTGAGAAATTAGAAGGATGAGTTCACTACACATTGCTCTTTGCCTCTTTTCCTTTGTCTCATGTACGTATTGCTTGAAGACTATCAGGAAAGTAATTATTTCACCTATTAACTGATTGTGTTGATAGCTTTTGGGTTTAATTTTCCCTTCTCTTTAAGGTGTCCTGTCTCAGATTAAAATGGAGGAGTCAGGTCCTGGGATCTTGAGACCCTCGGGGACCCTTAGACTGACCTGTAAAGTCACCGGCACCTCCCTCACTGAAAGCAGTACATTATGGGCAGTGCACTGGATCCGACAAGTTCCTGGGAAAAGACTGGAATGGATGGGACTAGTGAGAAATGATGATTTTAAATTGTACCCTTCCTCTCTCCAAAGTCGACTAACCATCTCCAGGGCCGTTTCTAAGGGCGAGGTGTATCTGCAAATGTCTGGCAGTAAAACGGAAGACATGGCCGTGTATTATTGTGCAAGAGAACCACACAATGGTAAAAATGGCATAAGGAACCCCTACAAATACTGAACTTCACACCAGCCCCTGTAAATGTGATCTCTTTCCTCCTCGAATGTCCGTGAAAAGCTGAAATGTTCAGTATGAGTTTTATTATATATTATAAAATACATTACATGTTCCGGAAATATCAAGCTGGGATCACATAATTCAAATAAATATTATGAATAAATATTATATGTGTTATTATTGTTGCAGTGTAGTAATTTACAGTTCAGATTAATATTTCAAAAATATTTCATTGTTTGCCAGTCATCAAGAATCTTACGAGTACAACATTGTGGTTTGCGTCAAGTTGACTGAAAACAGATTCATGACTCGTTACTGCTGGGTTAGCACAGGGGCCCTTACCGTCACCTCAATGGGTGGCGGTAAGGGCTTCCCTCCCCCTCCCCCCCAAATGGCTGCGCGGCAAGTGCTTTACTTGCCACACGGCCGTTTCCTGCAGAAAAGAAAGACTGACCTTTTACCCAGTGCGGTAAAAGAGGGCCTTTGTATGTATCACAAATATGATCCGATGGCAGAAGAATCGATATAAATTTTCTTCTTTTCCCAGGATTCTTTCGGCTTACAATATGCATCCAGTGACGTTACAATTTCTCTTTCCTGGAATAATAGTATGAAAGAACCATAGAGGAGTGACCATCCATGCCCCCTCCTACATTTACTTATTTTGTCACATTTATACCCCACATTTTCCCATGTTTGCAGGCTCAATGTGGCTCACATTAAACCGAGAAGACAATCGCCTGGTAAACAGAGAGAGTACAAGAACAAATTGAAAGGAGGGAAAAGGGAAAGGAAAGTAAGAGTCCAAAATAGTCCATTAATGTATTGATTTGGAGGACTTTAGGATTTATGTTGGATCCTGGGAGTAGGCTTTCTTGAATAAGCTGGTCTTGAGTCATTTCCTAAAGCTAAGATGAGTTTGAGTAGTTTTGACAGCTTTTGGTAAAGCATTCCATAATTGGGTGCTGATATTTGGAAAAGGAGGTAGCGTAAGTAGATTTATACTTGCAGGTAGGATAATGGAGGTTTAGGAACGAACGGGATGTTCTTGATGTATTCCTAGAAGGAAGGTTGTTTAGGTTATTCATGTATCCTGGGATGTCTCCGTAAAAAGAATTGTGCACCATGGAAATTAGGACGCAAGTCAGTTAAGGCATAACTGCAAACGTGTGTCAAGTTGTGTCTGTTAAGCCCAATTAAATGGCAATTTAATGCAGTTAAGAAATTAACCCCCGTGTACTAAGCCGCGCTAGCAGCTGCCGCACTGCAATGCTGACGCAGCCCAGTCAAAGCGAATGGACTGTGTCAGCATTAGCGCATGGCTGCTGCTAGCGTGGCTTAGTAAACAGGGGGGTAAGTTAAGCGTGTAACTGCCTAACTGCCCCATTGTCAAACCACACGCCATTTATAGAATTTGGGTAAGTGTTAAAAAGTGCTGTTAGATTTGCAATTAACACACAGAAAAATCTTGCTTCAAGCTGCGTTAACCGCAAATCTTAATGCGCTGTAGTAAAGGGGCCCCAAATATGTTTAATTAAGGGTCATTAGCTCCCTTTCTTCTATAAACAGAGAGCAAACAAAAAACAAACAAAAAAACCCTAGTTAAATATATTCCTATTTCATTCCCTGTTTGTTTTCCATATAAAGGGCCCTATTTACAAAGGCGCAGTAAAGACGCATTAGCGTTTTTAGCGCACGCTGTGTAGATACCCATAAAATGTTTGCCAAAAATGGATGTGCGGCAAAATGAAAATTGTTGCGTGTCCATTTTGGGTCTGAGACCTTACAGCCAGCCATCAACCCAGCGGTAAAGCCTCAAGCGGTAACTGGGCATACCAAATGCCACATGGCACATGCTCGATACACGCGGCAGAAAACACAAATTATTTTTCGGCCGGGCATATCGGACGCTCGTCAAAATAAAATTACCGCAAGAGCCACATGGTAGCCATGCGGTAACTCCTGGGAAAGAACTAGAATGGGTGGCAGGAGTGGGATATGATGATTATAAACTACATTCCCCATCTCTCCAAAGTCGTCTCACCATCTCCAGGGACGTTTCTAAAGGCGAGGTGTATTTGCAAATGTCCGGTTATTCAGAAGCAAGGAATATCTCTCCTGGTATTTTTCATTTATATTTTATTTAGAAAGATCTAAACATTGCTGTATATTTAGTTACCTCTTCTGTGCCCCCACCACTTCCCCCTCTTCTCCTATCTCACTTAAGGTGTAAAACTTGTCCTCTTCAAACAAGAAAATGAAAATGTACCTGTACACAAAATTAGCCATGGCATCTATGACCTCAGCCTCTCTTCACCCTTCCATGAAAACACACACAGATAAGATTAAACAGGAAGTTGCATCAGAGGAGGCGGAACATGGCTGCAGAAAAGGTTCCTGGGACCAGTGAAGGAAGCCTGCCTGCCCATGACGCAGGGAATTTGAAAAATGGCCAGAGGAGGAGGAAGGAAGGGAAATAGAGAACTTCCAGACTACTGTGGGGGGAGGGGTGGAGGTACAGTTAACTCAAGATTAATCACGATTAAACATTGTGATCATCCAACAGCCCTAATAAATTCAGAGGGCACTAATGAGCACTCATAAAACAGCATCAGTGCAAACAGGATTTTGAAGAAAATACCCTAAACTATCCAGTATTAGAAAGTAGAGAAGCAAAATCAGTAAGGACCTATGAAAGCAAATTAATGTGAATTTCATGTTATTCTGAGGCAGCATTAATTGTCCACACCCAGCTATGCAAGAGACGTGTAAGTCAGTGCAGGGATTCCATGAGTCATCCAGTGAGTCCAACACGAATAGAAAGACTGAATGTCTTCCATATACAAACTCCAAAAACCTTGCTGAAAGAAAAATGTGCTCAACAAAACAATATGTTTACATTTCTGAAAAGGAGGGAAAGACTTCAGAAACTGTCTGGACTTTCATCTCTTGTAGAAGATTGTCGTCTCAACAGACGTCAACTTAATCATTGGTCAAAAACCTCCGTGCCTAACCTACTAAAGTTTGATTTTATAGAATCATTTTTCCCCTTTTTCCTAAAATTTTAATAGAGCATACTTGATATCCAGCAATCGATCTTTATCATCACTTCAAGCACTTATCTTGATGAATCCCAATGGGCTTCCCGTTTCACCATGGGGCTTCTTCAGGGGAATTAACGTATTTGTTTCTGAACTAATCTTGAGATACATATACGAACTACAAGTTTTATTGCGGAACCACTTTTAGTTATCACTCTTTATTCCAATCACAGTTCATCAGTGTGGCAATAAGTAAACTCATTTACTATGGACAAATATTTCCTTCATGGAATTCTCTGACCCTGGCAAGATAAAAGTCACCATTACTGGACAGAAGACGGAAGTTTCAAGAGCCTCTACTTTTCGTATTTTTTGATAACTAATATACAGTAGTCACAATAATGTTGTTTTATCACATGTATAAACGTTCACAGAACATGGTTTGAGAACTTGCCTAAAATAAATAAATATATATCTGCAAGGGGAGGGGAGGGGGGAGGAAAAGATCAATGCATACATATCAAAACGATAGTTAATACTGAGAGCATGCATGAAGCATATCATTTATTGTAAATAGTAATAAGATGTTGAAATATGGATGCTACTGGTTTTGTTATGTCTAATAAAAATTATTGAAACATAAATATATATCTGCAAAGTAACAGATTCCAGCATCATCTGTGAAAAGTGTTCTTTTCAAGACGCTAAATAGTTAACTTCTCTTCACTATGCAAATAAATCTCAGACACTTCCTGTTTAAATATGGAGGAAGCAGCTGGTTGAGGAGACTAAAGTCTGCCGGGAGCCAACAACTAACTCTGGACCATATTTTTCATTACGTTATTTCTCTAACAAAATTGAAGGATGAGTTCACTGCACATTGCTCTTTACCTCTGGTCCTTTGTCTCATGTACGTATTGCTTGAAGACTATCAGGAAAGTAATTATTTCATCTATTAACTGATTGCGTTGATAGCATTTGGATTTAATTTTCCCTTCTCTTTAAGGTGTCCTGTCTCAGATTAAAATGGAGGAGTCAGGTCCTGGGATCTTGAAGCCCTCGGAGGTACTTAGACTGACCTGTAAAGTCACTGGCGCCTCCCTCACTGACAGCAGTAACATGTATATAGTGCATTGGATTCGTCAACCTCCTGGGAAAAGACTGGAATGGGTGGCACGGATAGGATATGATGATGTTAAAGAATATTCTCCGTCTCTGCAAAGTCGTCTCTTCATCTCCAGGGACGTTTCTAAAGGAGAAGTGTATCTGCAAATGTCTGGCAGTAAAACGGAAGACACGGCCGTGTATTACTGTGCAAGAGACGCTCACAGTGGTAAAAATGGCATAAGGACTCCTACAAATACTGAGCTTCGAACCAGCTCTTCAAATGTGATTTCCTCTCTCCTCAAATGTCTGTGAAGGAGTCTCTATCAAAAGGCGGACTGAGAATATGCCTATGCAATGTAATCAATATTCAATATGAATTTCATTTATGTATGAAAATTTATTAACTGTCTTTATGAACAGTTGGTTGTCAGAGTCTTTAACACCAGGTTTAAGCATGTAACTGCCCCACTGTCCAACCGCACACCATTTATAGAATTTGGGTACGTGTTAAAAAGTGCTGTTAGATTTGCAATTAACACACAGAAAAATCGTGCTTCAAGCTGCGTTAACCGCAAATCTTAAATGCACGTCAGTAAATGGGCTTCAAATACATATTTAACTATTTATTTTATTTGTAGCATTTGTAGCCCACATTTTCCCACCAATTTGCAGGCTCAATGTGGCTTACATTTGCCGTAATGGCGGTTGCCATTTCCAGGTAACAGAATACAAGTGGTGTTGCGTTAAGGTGCATACATATACAGTAATATAGATGGAACATAACATACATGGAACAGTTCATGGTGTGTATATATATATATATACTAGTAAAAGAGGCCTGTTTCTGAGCAAATGAAACGGGCGCTAGCAAGGTTTTCATCGGCAACACCCCCCCCCCCCGCCCCGCCCCGCCAACCCCTTCGTTGTTGTGGCATTGCTCCGCCCTCAATGTCATGACGTTTGACGCGAGGGCGGGGCCCGTAGTGATTTCCCACCCCCGCCTCCCTCCCTCCCTGCCAACCCCTTCGTTGTTCTGCCCTTGCTCCGCCCTCAAGGGCGGGGCCCGTAGCGATTTCCCACCCACCCCCGCCTCCCTCCCTGCCAACCCCTTCGTTGTTCTGCCATTGCTCCGCCCTCGAGGGCGGGGCCCGGAGCGATTTTGGTGGCACACTACTTATAAATGCCAAATCGACACTACCGCCAGGGTAGTGCATGCGCCCGGTGCTAATTTTGAATTTGGCGCGTGCCAAACCCTGCCGTAGAAAATTAATTTTCTACCGCTGGGGTGTTCCTGACAGTAAACAGCAGTGCATCCACATACTGAGCCAGAAAGCACTAACAAAAATCCACATTCAGTGCTCCGGGCTGAACCCTCTTTATAGAACTGCGCTTAGAGCAGAATCCCAGTCCAAAAATTCAGCTGAAACGATGTAAATCCTGGCACAGAACTTGGGTGCCTAACCCCCCACCTATAACACTGTGCCTAAATATTGGGAACGCCCCGACCTGACCATGCCCCTCCCATGGCCACGCCCTTGTGGGTTTGCACGTCACATACTTATCGAATCGTAAAGTAGCTTCTAGGCAGATGCCAATTAACTCTATGTAATGTCATTTCTACACTTTTGTAGAATAAGGGGTACCTGCGCTTAATTTAGACACAACGATTTTCATCAGGATTACTGTAAATTGTCACATCAAGGTAGATAAGGACTCACACAACCAGCCAAAAGCAAAAGGAGTGCTAATAACTCCTTACACGACATTTCTGAGATTTCACTGTAACTGCAAAAGGAGTTACAGTGGAATTTGTTGCCAGAGAACGTAGTAAAGGCGGTTAGCTTAGCGGAATTTTAAAAAAGGTTTGGACGGCTTCCTAAAGGAAAAGTCCATAGACCGTTATTAAGTGGACTTGGGGAAAATCCACTATTTCTGGGATAAGCAGCATAAAATGTTTTGTACTTATGTACCAAAATGGTGAAGACAAATGCATAAGCAGTGGCGTAGGAAGGGGGGGGCGTGGGGCGGTCCGCTCCGGGTGCACGCCGCTGGGGGGTGTCGGCGCCTCACTGGTTCCTTGCTCTCTCTGCCCCGGAACAGGTTACTTCCTGTTCCGGGGCAGAGAGAGCAGGGAACCAGCGAGGCGCCGACACCCCCCAGCGGCGTGCACTCGACGGATTGGCTCTCCCGCCCGCCCCTCACCGCCTTCCAGGTATGTTCTCGGGGGGGGGTTGCGCTCTGGAGGGGGGAGGGTGCTCCGCGCTGCACCCCGGGGGGGGGGGGTGCGCAGCGGCGACCCGCCCCGGGTGTCAGCTGCCCTCGCGACGCCACTCTGCATAAGGCCAAGAAAGTAACTCCAGCTCTAGAAATCTGGCTTTGTGTCTGGTGTTAAGGGAGAGCCCTGTTGATGAAAATTGCTGGATTGTAATGTACGATTATAATAATTTGTTTGACACGCTACCCTCACATGATCAACGAAAATCCACAGAAGAAGCTAAAATCATAGGGGATCTGGACCAGGAAGCCATAAATACTGCAGCTAAGCAAGGTAACCCTCAACATCCAACCCTGATTTTCATCTTGGGTCATCTGAATTTTCATATGCAAATTCATCCTTTCAGTTTCCCTGTTAAATGTGCCTTTTCCTCAAGTTACTCTATATTTTTCATTTTTATTTTCATTCACAGATTTATAACATGGATCGGGTCTTTGTTCTCGCATTTCTACTGTATGTTCAGCACTGTAAGTATTTCCTTCTCAGGGACGCAATGCCCTCGTTATGATAATATATGAATCAAGTCACAGAAAAAAATGTATAACTGCTAACATAGCAACCGTAGTACTGAATGTTTCAGGAACCTGTGCAATACTAAATAATTATCATGCTTTTCGATGAATGTTTTATCAGATGTACTGAAATGAAAATATGCTTTAAAGAGGAGGAGTGGCCTAGTGGTTAGGGTGGTGGACTCTGGTCCTGGGGAACTGAGTTCGATTCCCACTTCAGGCACAGGCAGCTCCTTGTGACTCTGGGCAAGTCACTTAACAAATAAGTACCTGTATATAATATGTAAGACGCATTGAATCCGCTATGAGTGGGAAAGTGCGGAGTACAAAGGAAATAAAATAAAAAAAACTTAACTGCTCCCCCAGACCTCTGCTCTGCCCCCCAGACCTGTAACAGCTGCTTTCCCCCCACCCATGGGTATTACCCGACTCCTGTCACAATTGTTTCCTCCACACTTCTATTACCCAGACCTCTGCCCTGCCCCCAGACCTGCTTTCCCCCCACCCATGGGTATTACTCGACTCCTGTCACAGTTGTTTCCTCCTCACGTATATTACCTGAATCCTGTAACTTCTGCTCCCCCCACACGTCTATTACCCAGACCTCTGCTCTGCCCCCCACCCATGGGTATTACCCAACTATATTACCTGAGTCCTGTAACAGCTGCTCCTCCCACATTTAACTACACTACACTTAACCATACTACACTTAACTTAACAACACTTAACTACAGAACTACCACTAGCAGTCACATTGGGCCGCTATGTAAAAGACGCCCTCTATTTCTTGAAAAGTCAGCTTCCTATATGACTTGAGACTACACTTAAGTACACTTAACTTCAGTTAAGTTAAATGTAGTTAAGTGTAGTTAAAGTGAAGTTAAGCATAGTTAAATTAAGTAAAGTTAAGTTAAGTTAAGTGGTGTAGTTATGTTAAGTGAACTTATTTTAGGTTAAGTGAAGTGAAGTGTAGTTAAGTGAAGTCTTAAGTCATATAGGAAGATGACTTTTCAAGAAATAGAGGGCGTCTTTTAGAAAGCAGCCCAATTTGACCACTGCTGTTAGTTCTGTAGTTAAGTGAAGTGAAGTTAAGTGCAGTTAAGTTAAGTGAAGTTAAGTGTAGTTAAGTGAAGTGAATTTAAGTTAAAAATACTAGGACTAGAGGGCATGAGTTGAAGCTACAGTGTGGTAAATTTAAAACGAATCAGAGAAAAGTTTTCTTCACCCAACGTGTAATTAGACTCTGGAATTCGTTGCCGGAGAACGTGGTATGGGCGGTTAGCTTGACGGAGTTTAAAAAGGGGTTAGATAGATTCCTAAAGGACAAGTCCATAGACCGCTATTAAATGGACTTGGAAAAATTCCGCATTTTTAGGTATAACGTCTGGAATGTTTTTACGTTTGGGGAGCGTGCCAGGTGCCCTTGACCTGGATTGGCCACTGTCGGTGACAGGATGCTGGGCTAGATGGACCTTTGGTCTTTCCCAGTATGGCACTACTTATGTACTTATGTAGTTAAGTGAAGTTAAGTATATTTAAGTTTAGTTAAGTTAAGTTAAGTGTTAAGTTTATTTAAGTGCAGTTAAGTGTACTTAAGTGTAGTTAAGTGTAGTTAAGTTTAGTGAAGTTAAGTGCAGGTAAGTTTAGTTAAGTAGTTAAGTGACGATAAGGCAAGTGTAGTGAAGTTGAGTTTAGTTAAGTACATTAAATGCTCTTAAGTTAAGAGCTCTTAGGCTAAGTGCTCTTAAGTTAAGAGCTCTTAAGTTAAGTGCTCTTGTTAAGAGCTCTTAGGCTAAGTGCTTTTGTCCAGAAGTCTCGTCAAGCTGACTTTTCAAGAAATAGAGGACCACTTTGTAAAAGCTGCCCTCTATTTCTTGAAAAGTCAGCTTGACTTCTGGAGTAACTGTACTTGACTTAAGAGCACTTAGCCTAAGAGCTCTTGACTTAAGTGCACTTAGCCTAAGAACAAGAGCTCTTAACCTGAGAGCACTTAACTTTACTATGCTTAACAGTCTCAAGTCTGCTAGTTAAGTGATGTTAAGTGTAGTTAAGATAAGTGAAGTTAAGATAAGATACTTAAGTGAAGTTAAGTTAGGTGTAGTTAAGAGTAGTTAAGTGTAGAGTAGTTAAGTGTAGTTAAGATAAGTGAGGTTAAGTGTAGTTAAGTGCAGTAAAGTGTAGTTAAGTGAAGTTAAGAGTAGTGTAGTTAAGTGCAGTAAAGTGTAGTTAAGTGAAGTTAAGAGTAGTGTAATTGTTTTCCTTTCCATTAAGGCGTCTTGTCTGAAATTGTGATGCATCAGTCTGCCTCTGAGGTTTTGAAGCCCTCGGAGACTCTCAGACTGACCTGTAAAATCGCCGGTCGCTCAGTGAGCGCTGCTCAGTGGCACTGGATCCGGCAGCCTCCTCAGAAAGGGCTGGAATGGACGGGAATTCTATGGAGTGATGGAAGCACAACTTATTCCCAATCCTTCCAAAGCCGAATATCCATTACCAGAGACACAGGCAAAAATGAGATCTATTTGCAACTGAGCAGCACCGGCCCTGAGGACACTGCCAAATACTACTGTGCAGGACTCACAGTGTGAGGAAGGATGACACCAAGATGACACCAAGATTTGCAACAGAGTGGACACCCCGGAGGGAGTGGAAAACATGAAAAAAGATCTGAAGAAGCTGGAAAAATGGTCTAACGTTTGGCAATTAAAATTCAATGCGAAGAAATGCAAAGTGATGCACTTAGGGAGTAGAAATCCAAGGGAGGCGTATGTGTTAGGTGGGGAGAGCCTGATAGACACGGACGGGGAGAGGGATCTTGGGGTGATAGTATCTGAGGACCTAAAGGCGATGAAACAGTGCGACAAGGCGGTGGCCGTAGCGAGAAGGTTGCTAGGCTGTATAGAGAGAGGTGTGACCAGCAGAAAAAAGGAGGTTTTAATGCCCCTGTATAAGACGTTGGTGAGGCCCCACCTGGAGTATTGTGTTCAGTTTTGGAGGCCGTACCTTGCGAAGGATGTTAAAAAAATGGAAGCGGTACAAGGAAAAGCTACGAGGATGGTATGGGAATTGCGTTCCAAGACGTATGAAGAGAGACTTGCTGACCTGAACATGTATACTCTGGAGGAAAGGAGGAACAGGGGTGATATGATACAGACGTTCAAATATTTGAAAGGTATAAATCTGCAAACGAACCTTTTCCGGAGATGGGAAGGCGGTAGAACGAGAGGACATGAAATGAGATTGAAGGGGGGCAGACTCAGGAAAGATGTCAGGAAGTATTTTTTCATGGAGAGGGTGGTGAACGCTTGGAATGCCCTCCCGCGGGAGGTGGTGGAGATGAAAACGGTAACGGAATTCAAGCATGCGTGGGACAGGCATAAAGGAGTCCTGTGCAGAAGGAATGGATCCACAGAAGCTTAGCTGAAATTGGGTGGCGGGGGGAAGAGGGGTTGGTGGTTGAGAGGCTAGGATGGGGAAGGGCAGACTTATACGGGGTCTGTGCCGGAGCCGGTGATGGGAGGCGGGACTGGTGGTTGGGAGGCGGGAAATACTGCTGGACAGACTTATACGGTCTGTGCCCTGAAAAAGACAGGTACAAATCAAGGTAAGGTATACACATATGAGTTTATCATGGGCAGACTAGATGGACCGTGCTGGTCTTTTTCTGCCGTCATCTACTATGTTACTATGTTACTATGTAACAGTCGAACAAAAACTGATGCCATATTTTAACAGAAGATTTAGTGCCTAGGAATGTCTGAGGTATATGCCAGGTGGAGCTAAGAATCGGCTGCGAGTAAAGCCGGAAGTAGCGTTAGCTGTTCGACTCAAAAGGCTAGGCTCCGTGCCATGAAACGCTCTAGAAGCAGGATCTGAAGGGTTAACCTTCGAAAGCTAATAAAAAAAAATGTATTATCTTAGTCCAATAAGAAAGGTATCATCTTTTTTTCTTTTCTATCTTTTGTTTTATTTCCAGTGTCATTCCTAGGTCAGCTGCCACCTGGGGCGGTTCGCCGATGCGCACCCCCCCCCCCCCCCCCCGGGTGCAGCAGAACACCCCCACCTCCCAGCACATCAACCCCCCCCTCCCCCGGGTGCATTCTTGGCTGCTGGGAGCAGCCACCTCCCTCTGCCCCGGAACAGGAAGTAACCTGTTCCGGGGCAGAGGGAGCAGGGAAACAGCGGAGCCGACAGGCATGTGGCTGCTCTCTGCACCCCTCCAGCGGCGTGCACCCGGGACGGACTGCCCCCACCGCCCTTGCTATGCCACTGTTTATTCTATTTATTACCTTTAAAGGTGGACTAACACGGCTACCGCATCATTATATTCAGTATTAATTATTTATCTAGTATTTTGAGATGTAAATTCTGCAACCTGAATGGCCGGAAATTCTATCAACTTCAAACCTTACTGAAGATTAGCCCAATGTAATTTCGTTAATTATTGTTTAAATTAAATGTGTTGGGATTTGGGATTCAATTCCTTGCCCTTTATCATACAAGATCACGGCAAAGTATAAATTCGGATGCAACTGATGGGTCTGGAGAGACTTGAGCTTAGAAAAATGTGTCCTTTACAAAGATGGACAGACAGAATTCATTCTCCGATCCCTGTTCCCTCTGTCTATTAATGGCGGCTCCAGGTTCTGAAATTATGATCTCAGACAAACACACATTATTACCTGAGATGGAAAGTCCAATGGGACCCACTAGATGTCACTCACACCCAAGAATGAGATCAACACCAGAAAATAATGAAGCCCCCCTTCAACAGAGAATTAAAAAAAAATGCTGGTTTCTATTTCAGCAGCCAGATAAACATACAGACCAACGGACTACTGAATAAATAGTCTGTCAGCTGCAAAGATAGATTCAGATGTTTGGAAACATTTTACCAGCCTGAACGGAAAAAAAAAAAGAAAAAGGACAATCAAACATTGACTTAAGTTACATTTTGAGAGACCCAGGGGAAAGGAGGGGAGTTACATTGGAGGAAGCTGTTGCTTAAGTGCATTCCAGGGGGACAAGGGGGGCTGAAGGAACCACTGAGTGCCCCCTGTGTGGGTGGGATCTAATATATGAGAATAACACAAAATAGTCTTACAATGCAAAGGACCACTTTGCAGAGGGACTTGGGTTGAAGAGAAAAATTGGCTTAAGCCTACACTCAGCTAGATAAAAGGATTGTTTGTGTTTGTTATTTGGGTTGTTATGATTATATTTTGGGTTGTTTGTGTTTATCTAAGTTGTTATGATTATATTTTGAAAAATATGGGCCCATTTTACAAAGGGGCGGTAAGCCCAAGGCAGGCTTAGCACTCGCTAAAAAGGAAGTACCCCCGGGCAGCCCGGTGGTTCTTCCCACCCCCAATGCGCCGTCATATCTGGCGCTACAAAAATATATTTATATTTGTAGTACCGGTGTGTACCCAGCGGTCATCGGGCAGTGTCAGTTGCTGCCAGGTTAGCGTGGGAGCCCTTACCACCGCCTCAATGCGTGGACGTAAGGGCTTGCCCATGAAATAGCCAAATAGCAAGTGCTTTACTTGCCGCATGGCCATTTCCTACAGAAAGGAAAGACCTACCCTTTTTTCCCACTGCGGTAAAAGGGGATTCTCGGCTAGTGTCAATAACACGCACCGACACCAGCACAGGCCCCCTTTTGCCGCAGATTGGTAAAAGGGGCCTATAATTTACAGTTCAAATTGAAAAGCATAGACTAACATTGCTGTAATGACACAGTGGCAGGGCTGTGCACTGTGGTGCAGAGGATCTGTAATTAATTTCACGGTCACCACTATCGCTCCCTGGGCGGGTCTCGGCCAGGATGCACAGAAGCAGCATTCACAGATTCAGACATGCAACGCTGACACCTAGTGGCCAGCTTTGGATCTCATGATTGCAAGGTTCTAGAAAGAATTCCCTTGACTAACATAGTGACTAGATGGCAGCCAATAACTGTGGTTACAATGACTGGGTTATGTGAGTTGGAATGTGATTAAAAAAAAAACATGGGGTAATCAATCGTCTAATTGACATGTGATCAAGAAAAATCCACTGAAGAAACTAAAATCATAGGAGATCTTCACCAAAAAGAAATAAATACAACTAGACTCCATAAAACTCTGATGTTGGGGTCCAAGATATTTGCCGCCTTATACCTGAATCTGTGTTACATGGGGGCCCAAAGAATGATAGTGTGGAGGAGTAGCCTAGTGGTTAGTGCTGTGGACTTTGATCCTGGGGAACTGGATTCGATTCCCACTGCAGCTCCTTGTGACTCTGGGCAAGTCACTTAACCCTCCATTGCCCCTGGTACAAAATAAGTACCTGAATATATGTAAACCTAGTTGCAAAAACTTCCAAAAGGCGGTATATCAAGTCCCATTTCCCTTTCCCTTATGACATCACAATATCAGAAGTGAGCCAAATATCGGGCAATCAAGCCATTGTGACATCACTGATGAGGTTGGCTCTTATTGGTGGAATGAGTGGAGGAGTAGCCTAGTGGTTAGTGCAGTGGACTTTGATCCTGGGGAACTGAGTTAGATTCCCACTGCAGCTCCTTGTGACTCTGGGCAAGTGTCACTTAACCCTCCATTGCCCCTGGTACAAAATAAGTACCTGAATATACGTAAATCGCTTTGAATGTAGTTGCAAAAACCTCAGAAAGGCGGTATATCAAGTCCCATTCCCTCCTTCCCCTGATAAGTAATAGCAAATAGAAAAAAAAGGGGTCCACCCCTTGACCGCATTGTAAGAGATTGAGCCATGTTATATAGGGTCTGCAGTGTACCACTGCTTTAATACAGTGTCACATATATCAGGTGTCTCAACCCGCATCCAACCCTGCTTTTCAACTTAGGTCATTTGAATTTTCATATGCAAATTCATCCTTTCAGATTCTCCGTTAAATATTGACTTTTCCTTTGTTGTTTATTCTGTCAGATCTCAAGTTACTGTAGATTCTTCATCTTTATGTTCATTCGTAGATTTATAACATGAATCTGGTCTTTATTCTCACATTTTTACTGTATGTTGTACAAGGTAAGTATTTCCATTATACTTGGAAAATGTCACCTTTATAATCAATATAGATTCCTTTACTCTGTTCTGATACAGATATTTTTTTTTCTTTCTCTTAAGGCGTCTTGTCTGAAATTGTCCTGAATCAACCGGCCTCTGAAGTTTTGAAGCCCTCGGAGACTCTCAGACTGACCTGTAAAATCACTGGTTATTCAGTGAGCAGTTATGCCTCGAGCTGGATCCGGCAGCCTCCTCGGAAAGGGCTAGAATGGATGGGAGTTATAGGGAGTCCTGGAGGCACAGCTTATTCCCAATCATTCCAAAGCCGGTTATCCATTACCAGAGACACAGGCAAAAACGAGATCTATTTGCAACTGAGCAGCACTGGCCCTGAGGACACGGCCACATATTACTGTGCAAGAGGCACAGTGTGAGAAAGGAAGGAGAGACCTGAACATAAATTGAAGCAATGTTTTAACAGAAGAATCTTTCCAGCCTGTTTCACGCCTCATAATTCTCCTTTATTTCACTGTGCAAACTCATCTCACCTTCACAAAATTCCATATTTGCTTTAAGCTGCCTAAATTTTGATAAAATTACACTGGAAACATTTCATCCATTTTAAAGATGTTTTAGTTGTTAAATATGCAGTACTCCCTTTCTTGACATCCTTAATCTTGGCTGTCAGAGCTCTTGTCATGAAGCTGTTAATCTATTTTATTTTGTAAAATAAAAGAATGTCTCTTATGAACAGCACGGCGTATCCTAATGCTTAGTGCAGAGACCTGGCAGCCGAGGGAACAGGGCTCAATTCCCACTGCAGCCACTTGTGACTGTGAGCAAGTCACTAAGGGTGTCGTTTACTAAGGCGCGCTCACGTTTTTAGTGCACACTAAAATTCTGGCCACACTAGACGTTAGAGACACCCTTAGGAATGCATTGGCGTCTCTAACATTTAGCACACCCATAAAATTTAGCATGCACTAAAAACATGAGTTTAGCTTGGTAAAAGACGCTCTTAACCTTCCATTGCCCCAGGTACAAAATAAGTACCTGTATATAATATGTAAACCACATTGATTGTAACCACAGAAAGGCAGGGTATCAAATCTCAACCCAAGCCTTACATAAGTACGGCCATACTGGGACAGACCAAACATCCATCAAGCCCAGCATTCTGTTTCCAACAGTTGCCAATCCAGGTCACAAATACCTGGCAAGATCCCAAAAAAGTACAAAACATTTTATACTGCTTTTCCCAGAAATAGTGGATTTTCTTCAAGTCCATTTAATAACGGTCTATGGACTTTTCCATTAGGAAGCCGTCCAAACCTTTTTAAACTCCGCTAAGCTAACCGCCTTTACCACATTCTCTGGCAACGAATTCCAGAGTTTAATTACACGTTGAGTGAAGAAACATTTTCTCCGATTCGTTTTAAATTTACTACATTGTAGCTTCGTCACATGCCCCCTAGTCCTAGTATTTTGGGAAAGCGTGAACAGATGCGTCACATCTACCCGTTCAACTCCACTCATTATTTTATAGACCTGTATCATATCTCCCCTCAGCCGCCTTTTCTCCAAGCCTTCCCCCTTCTCTCACTATATTTTACAACATCTGTCTTAAAGCAGCACCTGGTTAGGAACAAGGTCTAGTGGTCCTGGTTACAGTCTCCTGGCACAGAGCTGTGGAGGTTTGCGACTTTATTTTATCTCAAGCTAAAAGGCCAGCCTAAGTTTAAATGCATAGTTATCCGGGTAACACTATTGAAAGTTTGCATGCTATTATCTCTGATCATAAGAGCGGTAAAGCCCCCACGCTGTTCCAGCGCTATTTTTAGAGCGCTGTTTGGAACAGCGGGGCTTTCGATCATCTGCCCTTTAATGCATTTTAGCAAAAGGACCCCTTAGAAGCTCAGGAGAAGAGCTCAAATATTGGGTCCCTCGTTTTTTTCCCCAGGATATTATAGTTCATAAAGATAGGGATGGGCTGGAGTGTGAATCTTAAGGGGCTTCGATGTTAGCTCCAGAACTTAGTAAAAGAACAGTGCTGGGTAGTCTTCTACGGTCTGTGCACTGAGAATGGCAAGGACAAATCAAACTCGGGTATATACATATAAAGTATCTTGTTGGGCAGACTGGATGGACCGTTCAGGTCTTTATCTGCCGTCATTTACTATGTTACTCTTTGGGGTTCTGCATGGAATGTTGCTACTAATTGGGATTCCAGAATCTTGTAACTCTTTAGGATTCCAGAATCTTCAGAACTTTTGGTACAAGAACAATGCTGGGCAGACTTCTACAGTCTGTGCCCTGAGAATGGCAAGGACAAATCAAACTCGGGTATAAAGTATCACATCCCATGTAAAATGAGTTTATCTTGTTGGGCAGACTGGATGGACAGTGCAGGTCTTTATCTGCCATCATTTACTATGTTACTCTTTGGGGTTCTGCATGGAATGTTGCTACTAATTGGGATTCCAGAATCTTGTAACTCTTTAGGATTCCAGAATCTTCAGAACTTTTGGTACAAGAACAATGCTGGGCAGACTTCTACGGTCTACGCCCTGATCATGACGGAATAGGTAGGCACGGGGGCTTGAGTGTAAATTTTAAGGGACTTCATCGTTAGCATTAGAACTTAGTACAAGAAGAGTGCTGGGTAGACTTCTACGGTCTGTGCCTTGAGAATGACAAGGACAAATCAAACTCGGGTATAAAGTATCACATCCCATGTAAAATGAGTTTATCTTGTTGGGCAGACTGGATGGACAGTGCAGGTCTTTATCTGCCGTCATTTACTATGTTACTATGTTATTGACTGCAATTTAATGCACAGAGAAGAGCAAGCTCACCCTCTTTGGATGCAACATATTAAAAATATTTAAGGGAATGATATACATTTAGCTGTCTTGGCAATAAACAATTTTTTTTTCTCAGTTGTCACCCTTGGAACATGTGGAAGAAATCATTTTCCGACACATCCTGAATGGGATGGGAGGGCAGGGAAGAGGAAAAATTGCTGGACATAGAGGGCAGGGCAGGGGAGAGAGAGAGAAAAAAAAAAAAAGTTTACGTGACAGCCTTCATTGTCGAGCAAACGAGCATGGTTCCACTAGTCTTTTAATGTTTAGCAACTGTACAGGAAAATGTTGGGCAGGTCCGCCAACAGTTCCCACACCAGCTTTGCAGTTGTATCCTGTTAATTTCTACTTCAAATAAGGTAACAGTGATTGACGTTTGATTAATTTAATTAAGAAAAATCTTGATTCCAAACAACTCTACCTTTAAAGAGCTGAGATCAGATTTTTGCCAACAATTTGAGTGAGACTAACATTTCAGTTATTTGCAAATAGCTTTGGTTTTCACTCAAGATATTCCAGTGGTTGTTAAAGTTATTGACTGTAGCCTGGTCTCCTGTCTGTAGGTCCCAGCTGGATCTGCATCATAAGGAAACCCAATAACTCAGGGCAGTTATCATTTGCTCCAGAGAGTCCCCCGGGCGCTCAATCCCCGCTTTTGATCTCATGTCATTTGCATTTTCATATGCAAATTCATCCTTTCAGATTCTCCGTTAAATATTGACTTTTCCTCTGTTGTTTATTCTGTCAGATCTCAAGTTACTGTAGATTCTTCATCTTTATGTTCATTCGTAGATTTATAACATGAATCTGGTCTTTATTCTCACATTTCTACTGTATGTTGTACAAGGTAAGTATTTCCATTATACTTTGAAAATGGCACCTTTATAATCAATATAGATTCCTTTACTCTGTTCTGATACAGATAATTTTTTTTCTCTCTCTTAAGGCGTCTTGTCTGAAATTGTCCTGCATCAACCTGCCTCTGAAGTTTTGAAGCCCTTGGAAACTCTCAGACTGACCTGTAAAATCACTGGTTATTCAGTGAGCAGTTATGCCTCGAGCTGGATCCGGCAGCCTCCTCAGAAAGGGCTGGAATGGATGGGAGTTATATGGAGTGGTGGAAGCACAGCTTATTCCCAATCATTCCAAAGCCGGTTATCCATTACCAGAGACACAGGCAAAAATGAGATCTATTTGCAACTGAGCAGCACCAGCCCTGAGGACACGGCCACATATTACTGTGCAAGAGACACAGTGTGAGAAAGGAAGGAGAGACCTGAACATAAACTGAAGCAATGTTTTAACAGAAGAATCTTTCCAGCCTGTTTCACGCCTCATAATTCTCCTTTCATTTCACTGTCCAAACTCATCTCACCTACACAAAATTCCATATCTGCTTTAAGCTGCCTATGTTTTGATAAAATTACACTGGAAACATTATAAGTTACTAATTTCATCTGAAATTACACTGGAAATATTACTTCTTTTCTCTGAAATTGCATGAGAACTCCATAAAACAGTCTTACTGTGGAAATGACAGCTTCGTAGGAGGTAATCAGGGTAGGAGTGGGGCTTTAGATGGTACTTGGGTTGGAGGGAAAAGTTTGGCTAAGTGTAGGGTCTGCTGGATAATGGGACTGTTAAGCTTTGTTGCTGGTTATCTGAACTGTTATGATTATATTTTGAAAAATGTAATTTTACAATTCAAATAAAAAAAAAACATATAAGTAGATAAGTAATGCCACACTGGGAAAAGACCAAACGTCCATCGAGCCCAGCATCCTGTCCACGACAGCTGCCAATCCAGGCCAAGCGCACCTGGCAAGCTTCCCAAACGTACAAACATTCTATACATGTTATTCCTGGAATTGTGGATTTTTCCCAAGTCCATTTAGTAGTGGTTTATGGACTTGTCCTTTAGGAAACCGTCTAACCCCTTTTTAAACTCTGCTAAGCTAACCGCCTTCACCACGTTCTGCAGCAACTAATTCCAGGGTTTAATTATGCGTTGGGTGAAGAAAACTTTTCTCCGATTTGTTTTAAATTTACTACACTGTAGTTTCATCGCATGCCCCCTAGTCCTAGTATTTTTGGAAAGTGTGAACAGACGCTTCACATCCACCTGTTCCACTCCACTCATTATTTTATATACCTCTATCATGTCTCCCCTCAGCCGTCTCTTCTCCAAGCTGAAAAGCCCTAGCCTCCTTAGTCTTTCTTCATATGGAAGTTGTCCCATCCCCGCTATCATTTTAGTCGCCCTTTGCTGCACCTTTTCCAATTCTACTATATCTTTCTTGAGATGCGGCGACCAGAATTGAACACAATACACAAGGTGCCATGGAGCGATACAGCGGCATTATAACATCCTCACACCTGTTTTCCATACCTTTCCTAATAATACCCAACATTCTGTTCGCTTTCCTAGCCGCACAGATTAAGGATCCTGTAGGAACTCAGTGGCAGGGTTTTGTACTGACCTACAGAGGATCCAGGATTGTTTTTTTTATGGTCTTTCCTTCCACTGCCTGTGCGGGTGGAGTCTGGCCTAGAATGTACAGACTCAGGGGCCCTTTTACTAAGCTGTGTAGTTGAGTAGGCGCATACGCGTGTCCTACGTGCATCAATTTTGAACCACTGCCCGGCTGCCACGTGGCCCAGGCAGTAATTTCATGTTGTATGCACGTCCGCAACACATGCCGGAAAATAAAAAATATTTTACGGCACGTGGCGCTAAACAGGCGGTAATCGGCATTGTACGTGCACCGATGATTACCGCCCAGTTAGCGTGTGAGACCTTACTGCTAAGCCAATTGGTGGTGGCAGTAAGGTCTCAGGCCCAAAATGGACACGAGACAGTTTTCATTTTGCCTCACGTCCATTTTCGGCCAAAAATAAAAAGGCCTTTTTTGCAGGCGCGCTGAAAAATGGACCTGCGCGCATCCAATACACATGTCTAAACCAGCGCAGGCCATTTTTTTTCAGTGCACCTTAGTAAAAGGACCCCACAGGGAGAGAGGAAGACCCACACATGCAATGCTGACACCTAGTGGCCAGATTTGGATCCCATGATTGCTCCATTGAATAGATAGCAGCCTATAACTGTGGCTGAAATGACTGGGTTATGTGTGTTGGAATGTGATTGAAAATAGAGATTTGGTAGGGGTTATAAAACATGGGGTAATCAATCATCTAATCATCTAAAAAAAATCCACTGAAGAAACTAAAATCATAGGAGACCTTAACCAAACAGAAATAAATACAACATAGACTCCATTTAACGCAGATGTTGGGGTCCAAGATATTCGACCGTATTATAAGTGAATCCGTGTTGTATGGGGGCCCAAAGAATGATAAGTAATAGCAAATAGAAAAAGGGGTCCACTCCTTGACCG
Source organism: Microcaecilia unicolor (assembly GCF_901765095.1). NCBI lineage: Eukaryota > Metazoa > Chordata > Amphibia > Gymnophiona > Siphonopidae > Microcaecilia > Microcaecilia unicolor. The sequence goes on from NC_044044.1 coordinate 29,657,116, forward strand.
CATTGTAAGAGATTGAGCCATGTTATATAGGGTCTGCAGTGTACCACAGCTGTAATATAGTGTCACATGTATCAGGTGTCTCAACCCGCATCCAACCCTGCTTTTCAACTTAGGTCATTTGAATTTTCATATGCAAATTCATCCTTTCAGATTCTCCGTTAAATATTGACTTTTCCTCTGTTGTTTATTCTGTCAGATCTCAAGTTACTGTAGATTCTTCATCTTTATGTTCATTCGTAGATTTATAACATGAATCTGGTCTTTATTCTCACATTTCTACTGTATGTTGTACAAGGTAAGTATTTCCATTATACTTGGAAAATGTCACCTTTATAATCAATATAGATTCCTTTACTCTGTTCTGATACAGATATTTTTTTTTTCTTTCTCTTAAGGCGTCTTGTCTGAAATTGTCCTGAATCAACCTGCCTCTGAAGTTTTGAAGCCCTCGGAGACTCTCAGACTGACCTGTAAAATCACTGGTTATTCAGTGAGCAGTTATGGCTCGAGCTGGATCCGGCAGCCTCCTCGGAAAGGGCTGGAATGGATGGGAATTATATGGGGTGGTGGAAGCACAGCTTATTCCCAATCATTCCAAAGCCGGTTATCCATTACCAGAGACACAGGCAAAAATGAGATCTATTTGCAACTGAGCAGCACCAGCCCTGAGGACACGGCCACATATTACTGTGCAAGACACACAGTGTGAGAAAGGAAGGAGAGACCTGAACATAAACTGAAGCCAAAAATCCACCGCGGAGAACCATGTCCTCTTTTCAGTTTCTAACTTGGCTTTGGAACAATCACAGAACTGATTATCTGCTTTAAGTCTGACTACATTTTACGAAGATTGTGCTTGCCTTTGCTTCAGGTTTCTTAGCTTGCTTTGTTTGTTTTAAAGAGTCTTTGTTTCCTTTCTTGAATTTTATTTTGTTGCTACATTTTCTAGGGGATACATTGTTGCCTTTTTCATACCAAGTTGTGCAGAGCTAATTACAGTTGCATAAAATATACCTGAAGAACAGAGATAAATACAAAGCATGACCTCGGTTTTACAAAACAGGATGAGAATTAGCAGTGAAAGAAAGAACGTGTGAATTTTGAGAATGTATTTGTTCATTGCTGATTATAGGTCTCATTTATCAGATGAATGTAAATAAGCTCTGCTGAGTCAGACTGAAGTCTATCAAGCCCTTCAGCCTGCATCAGACAATAAACCAGTCTGGGTCAAAAATACCAGGCAAATCCCAAAATGTAGGTCCAGTGGCGTTCCTAGGTTGGCTGCCACCCGGGGTGGATCGCCGATCCCCCCCCCCCCCGGGAGCATTTTTACCTGCTGGGGGGGAGTGCCGCGCACCTGTTGGCTCCGCTCGCTCCCTGCTCCCTCTGTCCCGGAACAGGAAGTAACCTGTTCCGGGGCAGAGGGAGCAGGGAACGAGCGGAGCCGACAGGCGCTCGGCACCCCCCCCCCCCAGAAGCGTGCACCCGGGGCGGACTGCCCCCCCCCCTTGGTACGCCACTGTGTAGATCAGATTTCAAACTCCTTCCAAAAGAGTAGTGATGGCTTTCCCCAAGTCTTGTATGGATTTTCCTCCAAGAACGTGTTCAATCCTATGTTGGTCGCCTTGATCTCATTCTCCAGCAGCAGATTCCACGGTGAGAGTCTGATATGTACGGACGGGGAGAGGGATCGTGGGGTGATAGTATCTGAGGATCTGAAGGCGACGAAACAGGGTGACAAGGCGGTGGCCGTAGCTAGAAGGTTGTTAGGCTGTATAGAGAGAGGTGTGACCAGCAGAAGAAAGGGGGTGTTGATGCCCCTGTATAAGTCGTTGGTGAGGCCCCACCTGGAGTATTGTGTTCAGTTTTGGAGGCCATATCTTGCGAAGGATGTAAAAAGAATTGAAGCGGTGCAAAGAAAAGCTACGAGAATGGTATGGGATTTGCATTACAAGACGTCTGAGGAGAGACTTGCTGACCTGAACATGTATACCCTGGAGGAAAGGAGAAACAGGGGTGATAGGATACAGACGTTCAAATATTTGAAAGGTATTAATCTGCAAACGAACCTTTTCCGGAGATGGGAAGGCAGTAGAACGAGAGGACATGAAATGAGATTGAAGGGGGGCAGACTCAGGAAAGATGTCAGGAAGTATTTTTTCACGGAGAGAGTAGTGGATGCTTGGAATGCCCTCCCGCGGGAGGTGGTGGAAATGAAAACGGTACCAGAATTCAAACATGTGTGGGATAAATATAAAGGAATCCTGTTCAGAAGGAAGGGATCCTCAGAACCTTAGCGGAGATTGGGTGGCAGAGACGGTGGGGGGTGGGGCTAGTGCTGGGCAGACTTCTACAGTCTGTGCCCTGAAAATGGCAGATACAAATCAAGGTCAGGTATACACATAAAGTAGCACATATGAGTTTATCTTGTTGGGCAGACTGGATGGACCGTGCAGGTCTTTCTCTGCCGTCATCTACTATGTTACTCATCTTACTATGTTTATGTTGATTTTCAATTTGCAGAACAAATGACAGTTGTAAGTGATCAAGCCCAGGACATATGTGTGCAAATTTCTGTGTACACAACTATTGTGAACATCAGTGCCCTGGTTTCCATTATACAATGGGTTCCGCATAGGCATCTTCCAGTTGGTTTCATGGAGTTTCCTCTTGCTTTACGGCTGTTTGAAAGGGTGAACAACCATTCCTTCATGGTTTCATAAATTTTTATCATATCCCTTCTCAGACGTCTTTTTTCCAAGCTTTAAAGCCCTTACCTGCAGGACCGGTGTTAAGGGGGAAGCAAACAAGTTGATTTTGAGTTACCGCCCGGCTACCGTTTGGTCTGGGCGGTAATTTCATTTTCTACACGCAACCCCTGTGCGCCCCGGAAAATTTCTGGTGCCTGGCGCTAACCGGGCAGTAATCAGCATTGTACGTACGCTGACGATTACCATCCAGTGAACATGTGAGACTTTACCGCTACGTCAATGGGTGGCGGTAAGGTCTCAGGCCCAAAATGGATGCACACCAATTTTGAATGTTGCTGCAAAAAAAAAAAAAAAGGCTTCTTTTTTGCAGGTGAGCTGAAAAATGGACCTGCGTGTGCCCAATCTACACATCTACACCAGCGCAGGCAAACGCTATGCACTATGTGCCGACTGCACTGTGCAATCCACACCCACTCTCTGTTCATCCTCTGCCTGGTCCCTGCCTCTGCCCCATCTCTCTACCAGTTAGCATGTGTTAAAGTTCCAGTAGCTGCTTAGAGCATCTTATTAAATTTCAGAATTAAATGTCAATTGATTATCAAGATATACACCTAAGATGCAGATCATGTGCAAACATTAACAGGGTTTTCCTGAATCGTTAAGCCTGAAGATTAAACATGGACTGGAAATCCTAGTTCAATTTTATTTCAACTGAGCTTCAAGTTGTGGATACAAAGTGCTATTTCTTTGGACACAACTTTACTTGTTATGTTTTCCTTGCTTGTGCGTCTGGAAGTATATTTTTGGGTGTTTAGCGTCTAACTGGAAAATTTTACGCACGCACCAAAGTAATACCGAGTCCCTGATTTCTCTTCTAATTTTTTTTCCAGTTTCTTTTCTCCAGCAGGTTGGGATCCGGTTTCAATTTTGGAATCTTCCATCTGAAGGATTGTTTTTGCATTGATGATCTGTGTTACCCTTTTTGCTAGGATGATTTCTGACCTGCATGCATTCTGTGATTTTATGCAAGAGAAATTCTTCAAAATTATTTCAAAAGTCAGTAGACGTACATTTTTAAAAGTCTTGGTAAGTTTGTACAATAGACATTTTAAGAAGTGGTTTTAAAAACCTCTGGTTCTCTCTCTGCTTTAAGTATACACTGCCCTGGACTTTTAAGAATCTTATGCAAATGGTTTCTCTATATTTGCTTATAAATATTAAACGCATATCTGTGTGAGGCTGAGACAATCACAATAGCCTCCCCCAACTGTTTAAGGTCTGTTTGTGAAGAAAGGAAATATGATGTATTTGTTGCCGGTTCTCCTTCTTCCGTTCCTGTCATCCTGTAAGTATATTCTGTAGACAGCAGACAGAATTCTTCAGACATTAAAATGACGTCTGGTGTGGATCAGGTACTTATTCGCCGATTTTCCTATTTTAAATCAGTTGTCATCTGCCAGATTACCCTAAAAGAGTTCGCTCCTGAGCTTGTGAAGCCCTCGGATACCCTGAAACTGACCTGTAAAGTCAGCGGAGCCTCCATCACCGACAGCACCAACATGTACGCAATTGACTGGGTTCGGCAGGCGTCAGGTTCGGGACTGGAGTGGCTGGTGCACATGTGGCACGACAACAACAAAGCTTATTCCCCTTCTCTTAAAAGTCGATTAACCGCCTCCAGAGACACAGCCAAAAATGAGGTTTATTTGCAAATGACGGGCATGAAAGCAGAAGACACAGCCAAGTATTACTGTGTGAGATACACACAGTGTCAGAAAGGAATCAGTGACCCAAACTAAAACTGCAAGAGGTTGATTTCCCCCCTGCAACAGTCAAACCAGCACAGGGAAACATTTTTTCTAGCCATTATCATTCTAAAGCAGTAACCCCTCATAATAATAATAATAATAATAAAACTTTATTTATAACTCACTATATCTATAGAAGTCTAAGCAAGGAACAAGCCACATACAAAACATAATACAACATAACAATAAAAATTATTTCTTTGCTCAACAAACTATAAAAAGCAACGGAATTCGGCTTTTTTCTATTTGTCTCCCTCTCTTTGGAATGGCCTTCCAAAAGAGATCAGACTTGAGAAATCTTACTTTCATTTTCGGAAACTTTTGAAAACCTTCTACTTTATCAATTATGTAGAACAGAATTTAGAATAATGGAAGAAAGGTCATAAATGGTTATCTGTAATATATATTAAATCAAAACTGTATTGTTTGTCTGTGTAGATTATATTATGTATTTAATTTTGTATTTGCGGTGTTCTCCTGTATACTAATCATGAGTCATACTGTTTTTCATCTTATGTAGCTAGTTTGTGGGTTTGCAGTGCTTTCCTGTAATGATTGGAGTTCTAATGTTTGTCCAATTTGTACTTATTGTATTGCTTCTTTTTATAAATTGTAAACCGTTCTGTCTTGCAGTAGCGATAAGATACGGTATATAAATTGACGTAAATAAATAAATGAATATTTAAAATAATAAGTTTTGTAAAATATGGAAAGTGTAATTTATGTGTAACAAAATAGGGGGTCCTTTTTACAATGGCAGGCTGAAAAATGGCTTACGGTAGTGTAGGTGTGGGTTTTGGGTGCACGTCAATCCATTTTTTGGCACGCCTGTAAAAAAAAAAAAAAGCCTTTTTTTTATTTTTGCCAAAAATCGACATGCAGCAAAATGAAAATTGCTGCGCATCCATTTTGGCTCTGAGACCTTAACCACCAGCCATTGACCTACTGGTAAAGACTCGTGCAGTAACCGGCCCGTAATAACCTACGCACATCAGGGGTGTAGCCAGACAACAGATTTTTGGGGGGGCCTATGCAAGAAGTGAGTGGGCACCAAGTGTTCTCTCCCCCTCCCCTCAACCACCACCCACAAAATATCTCAGCTGGCGAGAAAACGCTTCTTTCCAACTTGGCAGTCTGCAGCAAGCATGCACTGAAAACCGAGCATGCGCAGGTGCCATTATTGTGGAGAGTAGCATTTTCGTTACCATCAGGGGGAAGTCTTCAGCTGGCAGAGCTTGGGATCCCCACCAGCTACCACTAAATGTGTGCTACTGTTGGGTGGGCCTCAGCCCTAAGTGGGTGGGCCTTGGCCCACCCAGGCCTACCTGTGGCTATGCCACTTGACGTGTGTCCGATACACGCATCTGAAAATAAAAAATATTTTTCAGATGCGCATATTGGACGCATGCCAAAAATAAAAATTACCGCAAAAGCCACATGGTAGCTGTGTGATAACTCCATTTTGGCGCATGTTGGGTGAGTGTAGACGCTTACACGGCTTAGTAAAAGGTCCCCTAGGTTAAGTTGAAGGGAAAATGTCATATTTTACCAAAATACTAAGGGGCCATTTTGCTAATATGCATAAATTAGCATGCACGGTTGAAACCTTCTGCTCAGTGTACTGCTGCAGCTATGAAAGCAAATAGAATGTTAGGTATTATTAGGAAAGTAATGGAAAACAAAAATGAGGATGTTATAATGCTTTTGTATCGCTCCATGGTGCGACCGCACCTCGAATATTGTGTTCAATTCTGGTCGCCGCATCTCAAAAAACATATAGTGGAATTAGAAAAGGTGCAGAGAAGGGTGACGAAAATGATAAAGGGGATGGGACGACTTCCCTATGAGGAAAGGCTAAAGCGGCTAGGGCTCTTCAGCTTGGAGAAAAGGCGGCTGAGGGGAGATATGATAGAGGTCTATAAAATAATGAGTGGAGTTGAACGGGTAGATGTGAAGTGTCTGTTCACGCTTTCCAAAAATACTAGGACTAGGGGGCATGCAATGAAGCTATAATGTAGTAAATTTAAAACAAAATTGGAGAAAATTTTTCTTCACTCAACGTGTAATTAAACTCTGGAATTCGTTGCCAGAGAATGTGGTAAAGGCGGTTAGCTTAGCGGAGTTTAAAAAAAGGTTTGGACAGCTTCCTAAAGGAAAAGTCGATAGACCGTTATTAAATGGACTTGGGGAAAATCCACTATTTCTCAGATAAGTAGTATAAAATACCATTATACTAGCACAGTAACAATCACCGTGATCATTACATAAGTGTTGCCATACTGGGACAGACCAAAGGTCCATCAAGCCCAGCATCCTGTTCCCAGCAGTGGCCAATCCAGGTCACAAATACCCGGCAAGATCCCAAAAAGTACAACACATTTTATGCTGCTTATCCCAGAAGCCGTCCAAACCTTTTTTTTAAACCCCGCTAAGCTAACTGCCTTTACCACATTCTCCGGCAACAAATTCCAGAGTTTAATTACATGTTGAGTGAAGAAATATTTTCTCTATTTTTAAATTTACTACTTTTTAGCTTCATTGCATGCCCCCTAGTCCTCGTATTTTTTGCAAAGAGTAAACAGATGCTTCACGTCTACCCGTTCCAGTCCACTCATTATTTTATAGACCTCTATCATATCTTCCCTCAGCCACCTTTTCTCCAAGCTGAAGAGCCTTAGCCGCTTCAGCCTTTCCTCATAGGGAAGTCGTCCCATCCCCTTTATCATTTTCGTCCCCCTTCTCTGCACCATTTAACAAAGCAGGTTCTCTCTGTGGTTTAAGTATCCTCTGCCCACAGTGTGCGTGAAATGCAAATTGTGTCTCTTTGATATTACCTCATAAATACTCGAGGGATGTCTGTCTACTGGTGCGAGGGGGAGGCGAACACATCAAATTCATTCAACTATTCACGAGCTGTTTGTGAGGAAAGGAAAGAAACATGATGCGCTCATTGTCTCTGCTCATTCTTCAGTTCCTAACGTCCTGTAAGTGTGTTCTGAAGACAGCAGACAATGTTTCCGTTAATAAAATGATGATTAATGTGGATTAGGGTACTTATTCACTGATTTTTCCTATTTTGGCAGCTGTCATCTGCCAAATTACTCTAGAAGAGTTTGGTCCTGGAGTTGTGAAGCCTTTGGATACCCTGAAACTGACCTGTAAAGTCAGCGGAGCCTCCATCACAGACAGCACCAACATGTTTGCGGTCGACTGGATTCGGCAACCTTCAGGTTCGGGACTGCAATGGATTGCACGTATAGTATATCAGAATAGCAAATATTACACCTCTTCTCTTCAAAGTCAATTAACCGTCTCCAGAGACACAGTCAAAAATGAGGTCTATTTGGAAATGACGGCCATGAAATCAGAAGACTCAGCCACGTATTACTGTGCCAGAGACGCACAGTGTGAGGAGGGAATCGGTGACCCAAACAAAATCTGCAAGAGGTTGATTTTCCCCTGGGACATTCAAACCAGCAGAAGGAAACATTTTTCTTGCATGGGGAGGCGTATTTTTGATATGACTTTTAAGTCAGACTGTGGGCGTTTCGTACTGAATGACTCAAATCTGAATAGTCACAGAAGAGAGGGTAAAAACAGCATACAAGCATAAACAGAAACAGAAAAAAAAAAAGCAACACTGGGCCTTCAGGATAGAGATAACGGTCGTCCTTTAATTTGAACAAGGTTTTGCACTTTGTACGTTTTTGTATTTTGGCCATTTTAGAAAAAACTACACAATTGCAAGACATACAGAATCAAGCCATTGGGATGTAGGAGGGGGTCGGCATTCTTACTAGGAGAGTAATGGGGCACCACAGGGGGGCACTGCTGCTCTTCATATAAATGCTCCCAGGTACACATCTCACCATTGCTCCCTTATCTTGTCCCCTGAGCCCTCCAAAACCCACTATCCCCAACTATACAACACTACAATAGCCCTTGTGGGTGAAGGGGCACCTACATGTGGGTGCAGTAGGGTATCAGTGAGTTTTGGGGGGTCACAGTTTCCTTCACAAGTGTAACAGGTAGAGGGAGACAGGGTCCTGAGTCCCCCACTCCAGGGACCAGCCTACTGCTCTAACAGACCTGGTTATAACATCTGAAGCTGTCACACAGGCTGGTGAAAAATATTTTTTCACATTTTGGGGGGGGGGGCAGAGGGAGCCAGTGGAGCAGACAGGCGCACGGCTGCTCTCTGCACCCTCCAGCAGCCAAGAATACACCTCGGGGGGGCTTGATGCGCCGGGGAGGGGGTGTCATTGCACTGGTGAGGGTCATGCTGCACCGTGGGGGGACGGATGCCGCTGCACCCGGGGGGGAAGGGGGTGTCATTGCGCCGGTGGGGGTTTGATGTGCCGGGGAGGGGTGTCATTGCGCCGGGGGGGGTGTGTCATGCTGCATCCTGGGGGGACAGACACCGCTGCGCACCCCACCTCGGGTGGCAGCTGACCTAGGATCACCACTGCCAAACAATTTGGGGCTTGTAACCTGGACTGGCCACTGTTGGAAGCAGGATACTGGGCTAGATGGAGCCTTTTCTGATCCAGTGGGGCAACTCTTGTGTTCTTAAGTAATCCATATGCAACCTAGCTAATACGAAGCCAGTATAATATCCACTTAGTCCATTACGTCATACGTTATCATAGAAGCTGAATGTATTTTGGAGCTCACACCTGCTTCAGAGAGCATAAGGCGAAAGCTGTGATTTAGCCACCCGATCTCCAATTATTTCCTTCCTTGTTCACTGTTGTAGTCACAACATATATTTGACACAAGTGATCTGTGCTTTTCTACCAGCCCCAGAAGCAAAGGCATCTCCTCCCTTTTAAAGACGGCTTCTCCTGTCTCTGAATTTCATGCAAATGAGTGCCCTGGCTTTCCTGTTTAAGTAGTAGATTCAGTTTCCCCCAACAGTCTGTTCAGGGAGAGCCAGTGAATTCTTTTAGTTCTGGTTCTGGGGATCAAATCATGAAATCTTTCCTTGCTTTTCTCTTCCTGACCCTCCTTTCACGTAAGCACTTTTCACAAGTGTGGGAAAACGGCTCTAAACTTTTGTATTCAGCTTAATGTAAGTTTCTTCTTCCATTTTTCTAGGTGTGTTCTCCCAAATTACCCTGGTGGAATCCGGTCCCGAAGTTGTAAAGCCCTCGGTCACTCTCAGACTGGCCTGTAAAGTTACTGGTTACAATATTGGCAGTGGTTACGACTGGTGCTGGATCCGGCAACCTCCCGGCAAAGCACTGGAATACTTGGCCCATATATATGGTCCTGATGGAAGCACGTACTACAACCCCACTCTCCGAAGCCGACTGACTATCTCCAAAGACAACTCCAAGAATGAATTTTATCTAGAAATGAGGGCGATGAATCCTGGAGACACGGCCACATATTACTGTGTGAGGGGCACAGTGTGAGGAAGGAAGGGAGAACTCGTACAGATACTGCGGCTCTGCATTTATAAATAGCTAAATATCTGGAGCTCCCTGCCTGAAAATATTTTCCAAAATGTATCACTGGTAACAAGGTGAAATGTGAATGAAACGCAGGCTGAGCACAACTTCTTCTGAAAAAGAAAAAAGGTCCCTGGAAAACCTCTGATTTTACAAAAGGTTTCCTCCGTTTCAAAAATCTAAACTATCTCTTCCAGAAAATGTACTCTACGCATCCAAACAGCGTTCCAAATTATTTTATTTCTTGCTAATTCTTTACTAAGGTTTACTTTTAGGTGCATAGATACATAAATGTGATTTCTTTATTTAGTAAAGTTTATCATATACTGTGTTTCTAGTCAACATTAAAGGCGGTATTTAAACTACATTTTTTTTGTTACATTTGTACCCTGCGCTTTCCCACTCATGGCAGGCTCAATGCGGCTTACATGGGGCAATGGAGAGTTAAGTGACTTGCCCAGAGTCACAAGGAGCTGCCTGTGCCAGGAATCGAACTCAGTTCCTCAGGACCAAAGTCCACCACCCTAACCACTAGGCCACTCCTCCACTGTTGCTACTGTTTGAGATTCAACATGGAATGTTGCTATTCCACTAGCAACATTCCATGTAGAAGTCGGCCCTTGCAGATCACCAATGTGGCCGCGCAGGCTTCTGCTTCTGTGAGTCTGACACGTACGTGCAGGACGTCAGACTCACAGAAACAGAAGCCTGCGCAGCCTTCTACATGGAATGTTGCTAGTGGAATAGCAACATTCCATGTAGAATCTCCAATAGTAGCAACATTCCATGTAGAATCTCCAATAGTATCTATTTTATTTTTGTTACATTTGTACCCTGCGCTTTCCCCACTCATGGCAGGCTCAATGCGGCTTACATGGGGCAATGGAGGGTTAAGTGACTTGCCCAGAGTCACAAGGAGCTGCCTGTGCCAGGAATCGAACTCAGTTCCTCAGGACCAAAGTCCACCACCCTAACCACTAGGCCACTCCTCCACTGTTGCTACTGTTTGAGATTCTACATGGAATGTTGCTATTCCACTAGCAACATTCCATGTAGAAGTCGGCCCTTGCAGATCACCAATGTGGCCGCGCAGGCTTCTGCTTCTGTGAGTCTGACACGTACGTGCAGGACGTCAGACTCACAGAAACAGAAGCCTGCGCAGCCTTCTACATGGAATGTTGCTAGTGGAATAGCAACATTCCATGTAGAATCTCAAAGAGTAGCAACATTCCATGTAGAATCTCCAATAGTATCTATTTTATTTTTGTTACATTTGTACCCTGCGCTTTCCCACTCGTGGCAGGCTCAATGTGGCTTACATGGGGCAATGGAGGGTTAAGTGACTTGCCCAGAGTCACAAGGAGCTGCCTGTGCCTGAAGTGGGACTCGAACTCAGTTCCTCAGTTCCCCAGGACCACCCTAACCACTAGGGCACACCTCCACTCCATGTAAATGTCTCTTGGGAGATCCAAGATGGCAGATTGAAGAGGCATCAGCTCAGACTCCCTGTACCTTTCTCCATATTTTAGCCGTCTCTTGATAGGGAAGCACAAAGGTGGGTGATGAAAGTCTGCCTCCTGTCCTCCCAGGGGGGGAGTCTCTGCAATCTGCTATTCCTCATTTCTTGGACCAAGCATGTTGGGCTTGCAGAAGTTGAGTGGAGGACTTAGTTCTGCTCCTGTCAATAGTTCCCACCTCCAGCGTCCCATCATATCCGGTGCTACAAAAATATTTTTTTCTGATTTTGCTTTAAAATGAAACAGCAATAAACACTCCCGAGTCTCAGAAAAAGAGGCGTTTGATTTCACGTTTCAGACAAAGCTATTGTAGTGTCATTGATTTGCAGGTCCCTCGAGTGATAAATCATAATCTTTATTTAAAAGAAACTGTATTTTAAAAACAAGGCGACTCCCGAGTCCATAGAAATTACGGCTCTGGATCACTTCTCCTTTATAAGAGACCTCTGCAACCTTCAGTCTCAGATGTAAATTAATTAGCCGTTTCCTCTTTAAATAGTCCTTGAACTAAATTTCCTTCACAGTTTCCTGTCCACAAGCCTAAGTTCAGAGTTCTTCATGTTTAGATTTCCCGGTTATAATATGAAACTGCTACTCGTATTTCTTTTCCTGCTGAGCAACTTTTCACGTAAGTATTCCAGGTTATTGTATAGAACTAAATTTGCACTGTTTGGGTTGACCTACTTTCTAAGTGGAGCTGTTCCTCCTTTTTTAAAGGTGTTTTTTCTCAGATCACACTGGAAGAGTCGGGTCCCGGAATTATGAAACCTGCAGAAACTCTCAGACTGAGCTGTAACGTCACTGGTTACGATATCGGAAGCGGCGCTACCTGGAATTGGATCCGGAAGCCTCCCGGGAAAGGGCTGGAGTGGCTGGGGCGTGTACACGATGCCGGTTCCCTCACAGAATACACCCCAACTTTCCGAAGGCGATTAAAAATCACCATGGACACATCTAAAAATGAATTCTATCTCCAAATGACCGGCATGGAAACAGAAGACACTGCCGTGTATTACTGTACGAGACACACGGTGTGAAAAAGGAAGTGAGAAACGCTACAAACGCTTTCAATCGTCTCTCTAAGGACACATTTAGACAAATTAAGTGAACGTCTGGCACCCCAGATCTTACAGTATATCGTCTGAGAGAAATATACGCAGGCAGTAACAACAGTCAGCATTTGCACACATGTTAAAAGTCCCAAAATCTACAAGCTAACAGAAAGGAACCAAGTTCCAAATGAGGGTATTTCTAGAGCGCATGTAATTCAGTGAATAAATTGTTTTTTTTTAACTCTCATCAGAAGTACAAGTGGCAGTTTGGCCAACTCACATTAAAACTGGAATCAGATCCAGAAGTTTTCAGTTTTCTACTGCCTTGTAGGGTCCAACGTCAACGACTTTATAACATCAGGTACCGCATACAGTTCAAGCGTCTCCTACTAACCTACAAATGCACTCAATCTGCAGCCCCTCAATACCTCTCTACCCTTATCTCCCCGTTACGCTCCTACCCGAAACCTCCGCTCACAGGACAAATCCCTCTTCTCAGTACCCTTCTCCACCATCACCAACTCCAGGCTCCGCCCTTTCTGCCTTGCCTCTCCCTATGCTTGGAACAAACTTCCTGAGCCCATACGCCAAGCCCCCTCCCTGCCCATCTTCAAATCCTTGCTCAAAGCCCATCTCTTCAATGTCGCCTTCGGCACCTAACCACTATACCTCTACTCAGGAAATTTAGACTGCCCCAATTTGATTGACTGCACATTTTGTCCATTAGATTGTAAGCTCCTTTCAGCAGGGACTGTCCTTCTTTGTTAAACTGTACAGCGCTGCGTAACCCTAGTAGCGCTTTAGAAATGTTAAGTAGTAGTAGTAGTAGTAATCTCATTGGCTGTCTGGCCTTCATCAGTAACGACTGTTCATCCTCTCTTACCGAGAATTGGATTACTGGTTTGTTGGAATAATGGCTAAATACGCATTATTCATACTTGTTCATCTCTTCCCCTTATATCGGTGAACTCTATTTCTAAAGATTTTGAGCTGTAAATGTTTAAAGTGGTGAATTTGATACGGTTTTTTTTTCCTGTCCCATTTGTCTACGTGTACTTGAAAGAATTGTTGGTGTGATGCAGTGGCGTAGCCAAGGGTGGGCTTGGGTGGGCCCAGACCCACCTACTTTGGGCTCAGGCCCACCCAGTAGCAACACACCTATGAAGTGTCTGGTAGGGATTCCCAAGTCCCACCAGCCGAATATTCCTGCCCTTCCTGCATACCAGCCTTCCCTTTGATGTATTCCCGCCTATGCGGAGACAGGAAGTTGCATCAGAGGGAAGGCTGTGAAGCCAACATGAGCAGTGTGTATTATTTGCTGCTTGCTGCCAGTGAAAATCTGCTATTTAAAAGGTATGGGGGGAGGGGGATGTTTGAGAGACCATATGGCATGCAGGCGAGAGAGGGAGAGACCAAATCACTTGTGGGACAGGGTGGAGTTCTTCCGCCCCCCCACCTTGGGCCCAGGCCCACCGAAAATTGGGTGTCTGGCTACGCCCCTGGTGTGATGAGAGGAGGGAATGAACAGGGCTAAATCCAATCTAAACCTCCAAGAGGATTTTCTTTAAATCCAGTTTTATCTATGGCAGTGAAACTCTCTGATGATGGACCTGGAAGAACACGGGCCTTCCCTCCCTTCACTAGAAAATGTAAATTAAAAAAAAAAAATCTACATCAGAATAAATGGCTCACTGGCAGAGGATCTGGACTTGGTTCCTGAGACTGGACTCTACTCCCTACACTGACCAGGACTTCCTACCGAGAAGGACGAGCATTATGAGGTAATTTCTTCGCACTACCTGCCCCACCCAAACACGAACACCCAGTTTCTATCCTGTACTTCCAGTTCCATTTCCAGTGCCTGGTGTCTTGTCTCTAATGAGTGTGTTTGGCCCCCCCTCCCACACAGTGGGAGGCAGTGGAGGAGTGGCCTAGTGGTTAGGGTGGTGGACTTTGGTCCTGAGGAACTGAGTTCGATTCCCGGCACAGGCAGCTCCTTGTGACTCTGGGCAAGTCACTTAACCCTCCATTGCCCACCGCATTGAGCCTGCCAAGAGTGGGAAAGCGCGGGGTACAAATGTAACAAAAATAAATAAAAAATAAATATGAGGTACATCATTTCTACTGCACAGAGGGATTGAGAATTGTGCACTGAGAAAGGAGGAGGGGAGGGTGGAACTTTTCTTTTAGGAAGCTAGCCAATTTTTTTTTAAACCCCGCTAAGCTAACTGCTGCCTGAGGGTCCCGAGACATTGTTCCAGCTGCCTACTTTGTGTGAGTGGGTTCCAGCAGTCTTGTGCCTATTTTGTGTGAGTGGGCTCCAGTATTAAGCTTTGCTATGTGTGTGGGGGGGTTTCAGTACAGTGTCTAGCTGCTTGAGTGAACGGGGTCCAGAACTAGCCTTGCTTCCTGCGTAACTGGGCCACTCCTAGCTCTCTGTGCTTCCATCTTTGCCTAGCTGCCAGCAGCCGTTTTCCTTTTCTGTTTAGGGGATTTCAGTCTTTCGTAAGCTTTCCACTAGGTACCCAAGGGTACAAAACTCAGAGACATAACACATATGTGTGAATGACCTCAAGTGATTACTCTTTACACATGAGTAACTCAGATCATGATTCACCTCAGTCTTCACAGGCCAAAGATCTTTACTTTTTATATATGAATATTTTTGCCTTTAAAATTTATCATAAGTACATAAGTCTTGCAATACTGGGAAAGACCAAAGGTCCATCGAGCCCAGCATCCTGTTTCCAACAGCGGCCAATCCAGGTCACAAATACCCGGCAAGATCCCAAATATGTACAAAACATTTTATACTGCTTATCCCAGAAATAGTGGATTTTCCCCAAGTCCATTTAATAACGGTCTATGGACTTTTCCTTTAGGAAGCCGCCCAAACCTTTTTTAAACTCCGCTAAGCTAACCACCTTTACCACATTCTCTGGCAACAAATTCCAGAGTTTAATTACACGTTGAGTGAAGAAACATTTTCTCCGATTCATTTTAAATTTACTACATTGTAGCTTCATCGTGTGCCCCCTAGTCCTAGTATTTTTGGAAAGCGTAAACAGACGCCTTCACATCTACCCGTTCAACTCCACATTATTTTATAGACCTGTATCACATTTAGTGACTTCTTTTCATATTTAAACGCATAAATTCACTAACAACTGAAAGGCACACACTTATCTTTGCTGAAGTAAGTCATTCCCACAGCCTAAATGTTGGCGCCTTCTTTACAGATTTAACCCCTCCCCCCCCAAAAAAAAATGTGCACTAGAAATTTAAAATCAATATGAAAATACATTACTACAGACTACTTGGATTTCTTAAGCATTTCATCTACCTTTTATATAAATTTCAGGTATTCATCTAGAAAATATCGATTGCTAAATTGATTTGTGGGGGTAGAAGGGGTCACGAGGGATTTAATCATATGACTATGCAGTCTTTGCTCCGCTCTTTTTTATACACTCCCCTGTCCTTTTCCAGTCACCCATGCAAATGCCAGCGTTCATTTCTGGGTTTTATAACAGCTTTGATTTCTCTTCTCTGCAGTCTGTTCAGAAACGGAATCCAACTGTCCCTTCTTCTTGACATTTTCGCGATTAAACTATGAAATCCCTCTTCGGTTTTCTGGTTCTATTAAACCTCTTTTCATGTAGGTATTGGCTGAACATTCTGGAAAAAGCTTTCTATTTTCATGCCTTCGCACAGATGATGTTTTCATTTACTTTTTCCTTTGCTTCCTCTTAATAGGTGTTTTTTGTAAAATGACCCTGGAGGAGTCTGGTCCTGCCCTTTTGAAACCCTCGGATACCCTCAGACTGACTTGTAAAGTCACTGGTTATTCTGTCAGTGACAGTGCCTTTTGGTACTGGGTTCGGCAGCTTCCAGGGAAACCACCCGCATGGATCGGAGAAGTATCCAACGCTGGGAGAACAATATATCACCCATCTTTCCAAAGCCGAATAACAATCACCAAAGACGATTCCAAAAATGAATTTTATTTATCCATGAGCAACATGAAAGAAGACGATACAGGCACTTATTACTGTTCATTAGCTCACCACCGTGTGAGATCCTCGTACACATACTACAGCCTTATCTTTAAGTCACAGCTTTTTCCAAAGCTGCCCTGCTGACAACACAGGTTAGTTCAGTTGTTCATATGATTCAAGTTTACGTCAACTTCGTAACGTCCATTCTCTACTTCTTGAAGATCACTTCTGAATGTTGGTTCAATCATTCACTGTTTCATATCTGAATTATTGCAATTCTTTATATTCTAGTACATCTGTTATTTCTTTATTTTAAAAATGTATATACCGCCTGCAACCTAAGTGGTTTCCAAACCAACATACATAAAGTAGGTGAACGACAAAACTGGAAACCCTTCTGAAGATCCTCCTACAAATACAACAGCCTTATCTTTTTCAGGAAATCCATAATGAATATGCACGAGATCCATTAGCATTAAATAGGTCCTCAAAGTATGCCAACAGACCCCTCCCTTACATTTTCAATGCGAGTGTCATGAAAAGCAGACGGGTTGCCTGTGGTCACCAGAACAGATGTTGGAAGCTCGCTTATAACCATACATATGGAAAAATGATCTACCTCAACGGAGAGAAGTTTCTTTTGGCAGAGCATTGGACTGTTAGAGGCCCTTTTACTAAACCATGGTAGGGTTAACGTGTGGGTAGTATGTGTCAAATTGAGCCAGTTCTAACCTTATATCTTACAAACCATAGGACAAGGAAAAGAGAACTAGAAATAAAGGGGACTCATATACAAAGACATTCATCTGGATTAGGGCTGCCATTATCCAAATAAACACCTTAGGCACCAATCTCCATCAGTATTCATCGAAAAATTATCTGCTGAACATCCTAGCGCTGTCCCTTCAGCACTGTTCACATGGGGCTCTTTTACTAAGCCGAGTAAGCATCTACCCGCGTCAAAATGGAGTTACCGCATGGCTCTTGTGGTAATTTCATTTTTTGTGCGTGACCGATATGCACGGCCAAAAAAACGCGTATATTGGTCGCACGCCAAGTGGTATTTGACGCGTGTAGGCCATTACCACCCGGTTACTGTGTGAGACTTTACTGCTAAGTCAATGGCTGGCGGTAAGATCTGAGACCCAAAAATGGACACGCAGCAATTTTTCATTTTGCCGCACGTCCATTTTCGGCAAAAATTTTGAAAAGGCATTTTTTTTGCAGGCGCACTGAAAAGGGATTCTGCGCGCGTCCAAAAACACACGTCGACACTACCGCAGGCCCTTTTTCAGCGCACCTTAGTAAAAGGACCCCACAGTGACAGGGCAGTGTGTGTACATGGAGAGAGTGCAGAGTGCTAATATAGAGCCTCCTTGTCCACACAGTGGTGCTGTTACTCCACGAACAATCGAAACACCACAGCCAATTGCAGTCTTTAAATATTGACCTGAAAGTATTTTAATATCATAAGCATATGCTCATGTAATCACTACATTATTAAAAAGTTTGACATGTTCTGTGCTGCCGCTTTCCATGGCCAGCTTGCTAGAACTGAGGGATTTAATTATGAAGCTGGGCACCTCCTCACTTTTAAAGATACCCAGTCTCTCTGAGGTTCATGCAAATGAGCGTGCTCCGATTCCCCATTTAAAGAACTTGTCGTTTTCCTGTTCAGCTGCCAGTGATCTCCTTCTAATTTTGATTTCTGTGGCCAAAGCATGAAATCTCTGTTTGCTTTTGTCTTCCACCTGGCCCTTTTTTCAGGCAAGTATTCTTCGGAAGTATGGTTGAGGACCCAGGGGGACTGGGTTCAATTCCCACTGCAGCTCCTTGTGACTCTGCACAAGTCACTTCACCCTCCATTGCCCCTGGTACAAAATAAGCACCTGTATATAATATGTGAACCCAACCGCTTTCCTTTCTGATGGTTTGTGGTAAATTTAACAACTGTCTTTCAATTTTTTTTTCAGGTGTTCTTTCCCAAATCACCCTGCAGGAATCCAGTCCTGAAATCGTGAGACCCTCAGCCACTCTCAGAGTGACCTGTAAAGTTACTGGTTACAGTACTGAGAGCGGCGGCTCTGCATGGAACTGGCTCCGGCAGCCTCCTGGCGAAGCATTGGAATGGTTGGGAAATATATATGGTTCCATCAAACTTATATACTACAACAGGTCCCTCCGAGGCCGAATAACTATTTCGAAAGACAACTTCAAGAATGAAGTCTATTTAGAAATAAGGAACATGAGGACTGAAGACACGGCTGTTTATTACTGTGTAAGGCAGCATAAACACAGTGAGAGGAAGGAAGGAGGAACTCAAACAAATACCACATCTCTATCTTTTACTATAAACAGAAAAACATCTGGAGCTCCATTTCTGTAAAAGATTCCTAAACATTGTCACTGGTAACTTCTTCTCTTAGTGTGAAGAGTTTCAGTCTCTGGTAACCTGAGCTGATATTGTGATGTCATAATGCCTCATTCCACCAATAACAGCCAACCTCATCAGTGACGTCACAATGGCTTGATTGCCCTATACTTGGCTCACTTCTGATATTGTGATGTCATGACGCCTCATTCCACCAATAAGAGCGAACCTCATCAGTGATGTCACAATGGCTGGATTGTCCTATACTTGGCTCACTTCTGATATTGTGATGTCATGACGCCTCATTCCACCAATAAGAGCGAACCTCATCAGTGATCACAATGGCTGGATTGTCCTATACTTGACTCACTTTTCTTATATATAGCAGCGATTTCCATTCCTAGAGACATTTCTTTTTTTCTATAATTAATGGAGGAAGTTATCCACGTGGGTTACCGTTAAGACGGGACATGTGTTAAAACAGCATGAGTTAGTGGTAAAGTATCTTCTGGTGTAAATACTTTATTGATTTTGTTATAAAAGAGAAAGCAACAATAAGGAATACAACTGCACAAATACACAGTACAGCAAAATACAGCAATCAGGTACAAGTGCCAGAGGTCATGGAAGAAATAAAAAAAAGAGAGGAATTTTGTTTAAAAAAAAAAAAAAAGGGAAGAAAAGTGACACATAGTAGCTGAGGATATATTCAACAGACAGGATTGTTCATGCAGAGAAGACCAAGGAACGTGCAACTCCGCTCAGCTCACTGTCGAGAGATAGGACGCTAACACAGACCATTTTCCCTTAAACTTGACAAAACGTGGCTGCTTTTTAGCCAAATACATTTCAAATTTATAAGGTTGGAGCAACAGACTCCACCACTCCTGATGAGTAGCTAGGAAAAAAACCACTTTCATGGCTAAAGAAAGCACAGTACTGACCAGCAGAAACTCATCAGAACTGAGCATATCGGGAAAACATTGACCCTCGAACACCAAGTACTTGTAGAGCATTGGACCAGTAAAATGAAAGATCTCTGTCAAAGTGAGCCAGACATTACTCCAGAAGTTACGGGCACACCTACAGTCAAAAATAAGATGCTTAAGAGTACCCCGCTGCACCTGACAGGACCAGCACATACTGGAAACGCAAGGATCGATCGTATGCGATCTAAGAGGAGTCCAAAGCGACCTGTGCATGAAGAAATAAAGTGACTGAGTCACCGAAGAGGAGTAAAGAGAGAGAACACATTGATAACTATGCCCCAAAATGAAGTACTTAAACATGGGCAGGATTAAACATATTCTGTATGAGTCTGCTTATGAGAATCGTCAATTTAGCCCTGTTGATATCCAGCGTGCAGTATTACATTAAATGCCACCATGCTCACTGCCTCTCAATAAAATTAGCAGCGACTCTTCCAAGGACTACAAGAGTCTTTGGAGCAGTCAGGACATGACCCACTTTAGCCTTTGAAACAGGGGCGTAGCCAGACATCCAAGTTTGGGTGGGCCTGGACCCAAGGTGGGTGGGCAGCACTCTGCTTTGTCCTACAAGTGATTTGGTTTCTCTCTCTCTCGCCTGCATGCCATATGGTCTTTCAAACATCCCCTCTCCCCCGTATACCTTTTAAATACCAGATTTTCACTGGCAGCAAAACGTTGTTGGCAGTTTTTGGCTGGTGGGGCTTGGGGTCCCTGCAAGCCGCATTATAGGTGTGCTGCTACTTGGTGGGCCTGAACCTAAAGTGGGTGGGCCTGGGCCCACCCCAGCCCACCCTTGGCTACGCCACTGCTTTGAACATGCTGTTTAAAAACCCTCAGTAATTAGCTTTGTTTCTGTTCACCTAACTTCCCAAATCATTTAACCATCGGCGTCACATTTTCACAAATATTGCCTCACTTGGGTTTTGCACAAGGTTTATTTGGGTGAATTTTGATGCATTTTAATTAAATGCCTCTGCTGTGATGTTTGGAGGAATAGTTAGTATCGGCGTTCTCTCTAAGGTGAGAGGGGGTTGTCCACCTGTTCTACAATAGCGAGGGCAGGGGGAGAGGAGTCAGAAATATCATGTTTCAACGGCAATGGACAGACATTATGAAAGTACAACCCCACTCGGATCCACTTCACTAAGAGACAACTCAAAATTCAAACGTGAAGACTCAACAACACTCTTCGTTCAAGGGAGGAAAGGGATCGCGTCAAACTGTGGCAGGCAAAACACAAATTTCTTGGAAGCAGACAGTGAAAAAGTCATCACTGATCCCAAAAACCTCCCAATGAGCATTTTCTTATGTTTTTTTGTCAAAACATTTTTTTAATATATTTTTTACATGCAAATCAGTTTTATACTGTTTGATGTTAAATCCATTCTTTATAAATGCACAAATCTAAAGCCCATCTGGTGTAGTCCCACAAAAAACGCAAAACAAAAAACCAGGATTTAACTGGGTCATGCAGTATTCATATAGCAGCTACAATATTCCAGCACAACTCAGTGTTTTCCTGATGGACCCGTTTCGAAGTAGCTTCTTCAGGAAACCCACTGGTAAAGGCTGCACTGTTGGACTGCAAAAATGGCTGCTCCCCTGTACAGGCTTTACCAGTGGGTTTCCTGAAGAAGCTACTGCGAAACGGGTCCGTCAGGAAAACACTGAGTTGTTCTGGACTATTGTGGCTGCTATATGAATACTGCATGACCCAGATAAGTCCTGGGGGGGGGGGGGGGGTTGCATTTTGTTGTGGAACTTTGCCAGATGGGCTTTAGATTGTGCATTTATAAAGAAAGGATTTATCATCAAACAGTCCAAAACTGATTTGCATGTAAAAAAAATATATTACAAAAAAAATGTTTGACAATAAAACACAAGAAAATCCTCATTGGGAGGTTTTTGGGATCAGTGATGACTTTTTCACTGCCTGCTTCCAAGAAATATGTGTTTTGCCTGCCACAGTTTGATGAGATCCCTTTCCTCCCTTGAACGAAGAGTGTTGTTGAGTCTTCACGTCTGAATTCAGACATTTGTCCATATAGATAGGAAATAGCCAAATATCTGGAGCTTCCTGTCTGGAAGAGCAAAACAGCATCACACCTAAGGGGCCCTTTGACTAAACCGCTTAGGTGCCTACACGCGTCTAACGTGTACTGCCCGGCTCCCGCATGGCCCGGGCAGGAATTCCATTTTTTATGCACATCCAATATGGACGTTGGAAAATATTTTTTTTTATTTTCCAATGCATGGCGCTAACTGGGTGGTAATCGGCATGTGAGACCTTACCACCAAATCAAACGGCGGCGGTAAGGTCTCAGGCCCAAAATGGACACGTGCCAATTTTAATTTTGCAGCATGTCCATTTTTGATTTTTAGAAAAGGCCTTTTTTACAGGTGCACTGGAAAATGGACCTGTGCACATCCAAAACACACACCTACACTAGCGCAGGCGTGCCTTAGTAAAAGGACGGCTGAAAGAGCAAAACAGCATCACACCTACCTAAGGGGTCCTTTTACTAAGCTGCGGTAATGTAGATGCACGGAATGTGTACGCACCAAGGCCACTTACTACTACGGCAGTAAAAATTCTTTCCCAACTCTGTCTTTTTATATCAGGATGTATTTTGCATGCGATATGCAAATTCTGAGAAGGTAGCTGCCAACCTCTGTAAATACAAAGCTCCTGACTTCTTCCACATCTGATCTGCAGGGCTGCTGAATCCCAGCCGTTTCCTTTAATTCATTCAAAAGATGAAGTCTATCTGCATTTCACTTCTCTTTTCTGTGCTGACTTGTAAGTACTCAAGAAAATATTTTTTTAAACATTTTTTTTTTTAAAGAAATAGTAACTTGTTAATTCTCTATTGTTTCTGCTCTAGGTGTCCATTCCCAAGTGACACTGAAGGAATCCGGTCCTGGATCTGTGAAGCCTGGAGAGACTCTCAGGCTGACCTGTAAAGTCTCCACTACCTTAGAAGGTGCTGGCTGGAGCTGGATCCGGCAGCCTCCCGCGAAAGCACTGGAATGGTTGGCTACTATAGGTGGTGGTAGTGGAAGCACATGGTACGCCTCCTCTCTCCAAAGCCGATTAACTATCTCCAAAGACAACTCCAAGAATGAATTCTATTTACAAATGAGGGAGATGAAACCTGAAGACACGGCCACATATTACTGTGCAAGAGACACGGTGTGAAGAAAGAAGGAGGAACTCGTACAAATACTGCAGCCCTTTCTTTGATTATAAACAGGAAGTGTGGAATATCAGGTGCTTCCTTCCTAAAAATGCCAAACTGTATCACTCATAACCAAGTGAAACACCCTGAACTAAACTGGGAGCCAGAACAACAAACCCTCAAGAGAGTCTCATTCTGAATAAGAAAAGAGAATCCCATCATATCACATTTTAGAAGGGTAAAATACACATCCAGAAAATCTGCAATTTGGGACTCATCAACCAGACATTTGGACCAGATCTTCTCAGTTTGAACATGTTTCTTTTTCACTGATTCTTGAATTGGTGAAACCATTAATCAGTGACTCCAGTTGGGCTCATTTATCTTCCAAGTTGTATATTTAACGTTGTCAGGATTAGCCTGTGCTTATTCCAGAGGAGAGTGATGTCTCCTTCAGTTCTCCACCAACCCCCATTATTATATCATTGTATCCAGCCCTTGTTAAGGCTGATGGTAGTAAACGCACGGGAGCCCGTCTTGAAGGACAACATTAACTTTGGACTGAGAATCCCTGGAAGGACAGGGTAGGGCTTGAGAAAAGGAAGTAGCAACAAAGGTCAGGGTGGGTGGGGAAGGAGATCTGTGGGACCGGAAAGTACCCAATAAATTTAAAATTCTTGTAGGGAGTCTCGTTGAAGATTGGGTGGAGAGGTTTTCAGGAGAGGGAACTGAGGGTGATTATTTAAAGCACTACCTCCGTGGGGAGATGAGCCTTTTCCATGATCCTCAGAGGGACCTCTTTGTCTGCTCACCCTCCCTGAAGGCATTGGGAGCTTGTAGGGAGAGGCGTGCATGGCAGAAGTCTTGGGGTGCGGGGCTGCCCCGTCCCTAGGTCATCAGGGGAGGATGCCCTAAGTATGGGGCAGCAGCTCATCGGGTGATGAGCGGTAAGCTAAGTGAATGTGGGGTCAGGTGACCCGAAATAAGTGAGCATGGAGGTCCATGCTATACCCTTGCCCTAGCTAACAAGGTGGGGCGGAAAGGGTGGAAGGTTCGTGAATGGTTAAGCAATTTAATAGTGAAATTATGTTGTTGAATTTTGAAACTGTTGAACGTGTAAGTTAATAAAGCAAAACTGCGGCCAATTTCTATTTACCACGTTTATGAAGTAGTATGCTGTTTATTCTGAAGGTGGGAATGGGACCAAGTGGGAGTGGGGATCTCAGACTGAGGGGTGCAAGTCCCAATTCTAAATGTTACTAACCTTAGTGGTGTAAAGATAGTAATGTTGTTCTTGTGATCCTCTGCATTCTGCTCTTGTGCCCCTGTGCATATCGTATAGTTCAAGAGAAGTCTCCTGAGTATTGTCTGTCATTTTCTTAACCATGGAAGCCTAGATGCCTCTTCTCTCCACCTGTACCCCCCCCCCCCCAGCAGCCCAACCCCCAGCAGGTCCCTGCGCTCCAGGAAAGTTAGGATATTAACTTCTCCGTGCATAGTGCAGTGTGTGCAGGTTCCGACTGGGTTTCCTTTTCCTGCGGCAGACAGGAGAGAACCCCAGCTGGGAAGACTGTACATTGAAAGGAAATCTACCTTTTGTTGTGCAATAAAGTTAAGTGGGAATTTGCACTTAACTTTATAGCACAAAAGGTGGACATTCTGAAAACCAGTCAGGTTTTCAGGATATCCACAATGAATGTTCATGAGAGAAATCTGAATGCAGTGAAGGCAGTGCATGTAAATCTCTCTCATGAATATTCATTGCGGATATCCTGAAAACCTGACTGGACGGGGTGCCTCCAGGACCAGGTTTGGAAACCACTGATCTAAACACCTGTGTCAGCTCGTACGCATGAATAGGTAAGCATTCTAAACTTATATACATTTAAAAGTTAGCACCTAGATTAGAACATCCCCACTAGAGATCATGGCGGCCATTTTGAGGCCAGATGCATGGCAAGAAGGATTGAGTGGGTCATGGAAGAAGGAGGGTCCACACAAATTCCACTTTTGCCTGAAAGACCCCCTAGACCATCAAGGATGTCCAAGGTCGTCACGGGGGGCCTTTAGAAGGAGGAGAGAGGGGGAATCCGGAACAGGGGAAGGGAGGGGGAAACAGAAGCCCTGGAAGCTAACAGGGCACTGGCCAATATTTAAAGCAGTGCCCGGTTGCTTGGTGAAGAAAGCTAGAACAACCATTTGTTGTCCTAAGTTTAGCGACTTATTTAACAGGTTAGTGGTGTGAATATCACTTCTAACCAAATAACTACCAGCTCTGCCCAGACTGCACCCAAAATCTGCCTTTTTATATCAGGATGTATTTTGCATGTGATATGCAAATACTGAGAAGATAGCTGTCATCCTCTGTAAATACACACCTCTGTCTTCTTCCACATTTGATCTGCAGGGCTACTGAATCCCAGCCGTTTCCTTTAATTCATTCAAAAGATGAAGTCTATCTGCATTTCACTTCTCTTTTCTGTGCTGACATGTAAGTACTCAAGAAAAGATTTAAAAAAAACTATTTTTGTTGTAAGAAATGATAACTTGCTAATTTTCTATTGTTTCTACTGTAGGTGTCCATTCCCAAGTGACACTGAAGGAATCCGGTCCTGGATCTGTGAAGCCTGGAGAGACTCTCAGGCTGACCTGTAAAGTCTCCACTACCTTAGAAGGTGCTGGCTGGAGCTGGATCTGGCAGCCTCCCGGGAAAGGACTGGAATGGTTGGGGTATATAGGTGGTACTATCGGAGACACATACTACAATGTTGCTGTCCAAAGCCGATTAACTATCTCCAAAGACAACTCCAAGAATGAATTCTATTTACAAATGAGGGAGATGAAACCTGAAGACACGGCCACATATTACTGTGCGAGAGACACAGTGTGAGGAAGGAAGGAGGAACTCGGACAAATACTGCAGCACTTTCTTTAATTATAAACAGGAAGTGTGGAATATCTGTTGCTTCCTTCCTAAAAATGCCGAACTGTGTCGCTCATAACTAAGTGAAACACCCTGAACTAAACTGGGAGCCAGAACAACAAACCCTCAAGAGAGTCTCATTCTGAATAAGAAAAGAGACTCCCATAATATCACATTTTAGAAGAGTAAAATACACATTCAGAAAATCTGTAATTTGGAACTCATTAATCAAAATCTGAGCCAGATTTTATCACTTTGAAAATAATTTTTTTAGAATTAAACAATATAAAAATGATTCTTGTTTCAGTGTTGGAGTGAGCTTTCATTGTATGTTTACAGGTTTTTGGTTCACGGTTCCTTTTATGTGAGTAGTGACGACAATTAGACACCCAGAAGGAGCCTGATAGGACCCTCTTTATAAACAAACATTGGTGCCTGCGGTCCTTTATACAATACTACGGTACCCGGGTATTAATGTGTCCAACATTTTTAGTGCAAGTACCCATGCCAGCCCTAGGTGTGGTGGAAGTGTTTGCACCAAAGTGGAACATGCAGAGTCATGTAAGTTATGTGCATTAAGTGGGAGCTCCCACCACACCTATGTGAACCCCCCCTTCCACATACTCGCTAGAAAGTTAAGTGGGAATTTGCAGAAAACGGTTTAGGCAACATGCTAGAATCTAAACACCTACATACGAACATATATGTTCTAAGCTCTAATCTTTTATACATGTAAAAGTTGGTACCTCATTAGAACACCCTCCTCCCACCACCACCCAGTAGGAGATACGTATGTGTTTTTACTCAGAATGAAAGGAAATTCTACTAGACTGGCCATTCTGATCTTAACAGGATATTGGGCTAGATGGACCATTGGTCTGACCCACTATGGCTACTCTTATGTTCTTATGAGTCTCATCTGACCCTAGGGATTGAAAGTACAATATTCTTGCATCACCCCTGATGGTAGAAATGTGGGGGCCAGCCAACGTTTCATCTAATGTACATGCAAGTCTTCCACCTAGTAGCCTACTGGTTGGGTGGGGCAGCAATATCACAGTTTCAATCACCAGGGGTAGGCAAGGCCCCCTGAAGTTTTGCAGAACCTTTCTGCCTCTCGCAGTTGAAAACATATTGATATACCACCCTCACCTGTAGGAATGCAATTGAAAGACTCCCACATCCCTTCAGGGGCATGTTGAATCCATTCCTTCTCCATTACTACATAACTCATGCCAAAATAGTCTCAATTTCTATTCTGTTTTCAGATTTATGATTGATATCTGTACTGTTTTTTAGATTTGTGATCGATTAACTGTTAAGCAACTTAGGAGAAGGCTGGATTGGTCCTTCACTTTGCTTTCATTCCTCTGTAACTCAGAATATGATACAGACACACACACATACAAACATACATACACACACACGCAGACATACATGGAGTGTCCTTTTCCTCTGACTGAAACTATTCCACTTACATTTTCACAGGGTGCCTTACAGGACCAATTCAAAAACTATCACTTCAGTATTGAAATCAGGCTTCACTTTTTCTCTTGTGTTTACCCTGTGTGGGGATTCACAAAATACCACAAAACCACCAGCCCCACTCTGCCTTTTTATATCAGGGACTATTTTGCATGTGATTTGCAACTACTGGAAGGTACCTGTGTGTCCTTTGTAAATAGGCGACTCCGTCTTCTTCCACATCTGATCCGACACCGCAGAGTTGCTGAATCCCAATCATTACCTTGTACTTTATTTAAAACATGAAGCATTTGTACATTGTTATTTTTTTGGTCGATGTCCTGGCACGTAAGTACTCTGGAAATCCTTTAGAAGACGCTTTTGAGTGTTTTCTTTGCATTAAGAAATCATCACCTTATCGTTTCCTTATTTTGTACAGAGGTCCGTTCCCAAGTGACCTTAAAGGAGTCGGGTCCTGGAGTTGTGAAGCCCTCGGCCACTCTCACGCTGTCCTGTAAAGTCACCGGTAACAATATTGGTGATAGCTATGCCTGGCACTGGATCCGTCAGCCTCCTGGGAAGGCTTTGGAATATTTGGGATACTTATATGGTCCCAGCGGGGGCACTAGCTACAATCCCCACACTCCAAAGCCGATTAACTATTTCCAAAGACAATGCCAAGAACGAGCATTATTTAGAAATGAGGACCATGAAAACTGAAGACACGGCCACATATTACTGTGCAAGAGACACACAGTGTGAGGAAGGAAGGGGAGGCTCAGACAAATACTGTGGGTCTTTTTTTAGATGTAACGAGGGGGAAGCAGCTGACTATCTGGAGCTCCGTTTCTGAAAATGTTACACAAACTGCCCCCTCAACCCTGATTACATTGTGGGGCAATTTTACAAAGCTGCGGTAGGACGACCACGGCAATGGTGAGCAGCAAATTAGACGCACCCCAGGAGCCTGTTGCTAGTTCTGCCCCCTATCAATATGTCTGCATGGGTATGGTGGGGTAATTGCTTTGTCACAGTTTGGGGGAGGGGAAACCTGAGCTAGAGCCTGTGTAAAAGGAGGTCCTTATGGACAGGGCTTCAATGTTTACCAGTGTTTTCATTGGTGCAAATGGACACGCCTATATTTACGCACAACCCCTGAACTTAAGTACTGTTCTTTAACTGCGGCTTATAGAATAGCACTTAAACAAGTTTTTTTTCCATGACGATTTTTTTCGGCATGATTTATAGAATTCACCCCTGTTTGAATTAGAGACCCAAACTTTTTCCAGTGACTAGCTCATAAACAAGTTTATTGGGTCATCCTGAACCTATTCTGATTAAATGTCTTGCATTGAATGTTTCAGAGTCAGTGACAGGTCCTATCCTATTCCATTCCCAACTCAGAATGTCCATTATCAATTATGTCAGCTATCTACAAGCACAGTGTTGAATGTTTATTTATTTAAGATTATCTATAAATTGCTGACCACACTAAACCAAGCATTATCCATGTATCAAACAAGCAGGACACAACCCATGAACCTTACCAGTATGTGTGAATTTCGCAAACCACTGTCCCACAAAGGTCATTGCAAAGGCACCAAAATATGCAAAGGCAAAAAGTGTGAAACTGCTCTTTGTCCTGAAGGGGACGTATTTCCACCATCGATGTCAAAATGTTCATTTAGTGCTTCCTTTATCAGGAAACGGCAAATCTCTGGAGTTTTAGCTCTTTCTATAATGTGTATCATAGAAATATGAGTCATTAACCACTGTAGCAAGTAATCAGATATCATTCACATTAGCATTTTCTCGTGCCACAATAGAGGAACAGACAAGTGTGAATATATGATAAGGAAGAGACGTCGCAATCGTATCACATTCAGTACACCACTATATTCTCTAAGTCAGTGGTTCCCAAATCTGTCCTGGGGGATTCCCAGCCAGTCAGGTTTTCTGGATATATACATGGAATATTCATGAGAGAAAATCTGCCTACAGTGCATGCAAATCAATCCATGAATATTCATTGCAGGTGTTCTGAAAACCTGACTGGCTGGGGTTCCCCCTGAACAGGTTTGAGAACCCCTCTTTTAAGTGGGGGCCTCCTTTTAGGCTCCCCGATGCCACATGGTTTCAATCAAATGTACAACAGCACCTGGGACACCAGATTCCATGATAGAATACTTAACTTGGGATTGGTGCACCTGAAATTTAGGACAATGAGTTATACCAGCCATAGACCTGGTATAACTATGGACTCCCGAAGGCAGCGAGGGCTCAAGTCACTTACAGTAATCTGTAATTTGCATATGTAACATGGAGCTCCGCCCATACTCCACCCATGTGTATATCCCCTGCAGTTGCCGCTACAGCACATGTACACGCCCTTATAGAACACAGCTTACACATGTACGGGCCAAACCTCACTCATTGGCCTTCAATCTGCAGCTTTGGGATGGGCCACCCTTGGGGTCTCTGATTTCACAATACCAGAGTTTCGCAGCTAAAGCTCTTTAATGATGGAAAGATAAACACAGCTATGTCCTCAGTCTGACCCCTAGTGGCAATCAAGTAATTCATTCTTTTAAAATTCATTTTCTACAAATTTTGTTCCAAAGAAATCAAAAGCCAGGGAACTAAAAATTATTTTTTTTTAACATTTGTACCCCGTGCTTTCCCACTCATGGCAGGCTCAATGCGGCTTACATGGGGCAATGGAGGGTTAAGTGACTTGCCCAGAGTCACAAGGAGCTGCCTGTGCCTGACGTGGGAATCACACTCAGTTCAACAGAAAAAAGGCGGAAACATGTCCACTATGTTTTCACTACATTAATTTCAATTAACTTGGTATACTTGGGAATTATGATTAAACTCAAGTGCATATGTCAACTGGTAAAGAACAGTTTTTGGAGAAACCGAAGCTGCTTCAAAGAAATATCTCTTTCTTCCAAAATGACTAGCCCCACACATGTTCTACCCAACAACACCTTTACCCTGTCCTGAATCTTATTTCTTATACCACGACCATGCAAACTCACAAGCAGAACATTATTACCCCCCCCCCCACCACCACCACCACCACCATTAAGAAGCTCTATCCAAGGTTCCCTCTGAGGTAGGGATGGGCAACCAGAATCCTTGAAAGGCCATAACCCAGTCAGGATTTCAAGATTTCCACAATAAATATTCATGAAATCTATTTCCATACAACGGAAGCAGTACATGAAAATCAATCTCATGTCATGTACATTCATTGTGGAAATCTTGAAAACCCGACTGGGTTGTGGCCCTTGGGGACCGTAGTTGCACAGTCCTGCTGTAAGACAAAGGGAGTGCACTCCCCATGTTCCTACCAGTAGGAGTGATGGAACAATATCACAATTTCAGACGTATGAAGAAATATATTTTCACTCAACGAATAGTTAAGCTCTGGAACTCTTTGCCGGAGAAGGTGGTAACAGCGGTCAGCGTATCTGGATTTAAGAAAGGTTTGGACAAATTCCTGAAGGAAAAGTCCATAGTCTGCTATTGAGACAGACATGGGGAACAACTGTTAGCCTTGAGATTTGTAGTTACAAGTGTTGCCACAATTTGGGTTTCTGCCAGGTAATTGTGACCTGTATTGGCCATTGTTGGAAAACAGGATAC
Organism: Microcaecilia unicolor; assembly: GCF_901765095.1. Lineage (NCBI taxonomy): Eukaryota > Metazoa > Chordata > Amphibia > Gymnophiona > Siphonopidae > Microcaecilia > Microcaecilia unicolor. Next base: position 29,688,232 of record NC_044044.1, read on the forward strand.
TGGGCTAGATGGACCATTGTTCTGACCCAGTATGGCTACTCTTATGTTCTTATGAGTCTCATCTGACCCTAGGGATTGAAAGTACAATATTCTTGCATCACCCCTGATGGTAGAAATGTGGGGGCCAGTCAACGTTTCCTCTAATGTATATGCAACTCTTCCACCTAGTACCCTACTGGTTGAGTGGAGCAGCAATATCACAGTTTCAATCACCAGGGGTAGGCAAGGCCCCCTGAAGTTTTGCAGAACCTTTCTGCCTCTCGCAGTTGAAAACATATTGCTATACCAGCCTCACCTGTAGGAATGCAATTGAAAGACTCCCACATCCCTTCAGGGGCATGTTGAATCCATTCCTTCTCCATTACTACATAACTCATGCCAAAATAGTCTCAATTTCTATTCTGTTTTCAGATTTATGATTGATATCTGTACTGTTTTTTAGATTTGTGATCGATTAACTGTTAAGCAACTTAGGAGAAGGTTGGATTGGTCCTTCACTTTGCTTTCATTCCTCTGTAACTCAGAATATGATACAGACACACACACATACAAATACAAAAAACATACATACACACACACACAGACATACATGGAGTGTCCTTTTCCTCTGACTGAAACTAATCCACTTACATTTTCACAGGGTGCCTTACAGGACCAATTCAAAAACTATCACTTCAGTATTGAAATCAGGCTTCACTTTTTCTCTTGTGTTTACCCCGTGTGGGGATTCACAAAATACCACAAAACCACCAGCCCCTCTCTGCCTTTTTATATCAGGGACTATTTTGCATGTGATTTGCAACTACTGAAAGGTACCTGTGTGTCCTTTGTAAATAGGAGACTCCGTCTTGTTCCACATCTGATCCGACACAGCAGAGTTGCTGAATCCCAATCATTACCTTGTACTTTATTTAAAACATGAAGCATTTGTACATTGTTATTTTTTTGGTCGATGTCCTGGCACGTAAGTACTCTGGAAATCCTTTAGAAGACGCTTTTGAGTGTTTTCTTTGCTTTAAGAAATCATCATCTTATCGTTTCCTTATTTTGTACAGAGGTCCGTTCCCAAGTGACCTTAAAGGAATCGGGTCCTGGAGTTGTGAAGCCCTCGGCCACTCTCACGCTGTCCTGTAAAGTCACCGGTAACAATATTGGTGATAGCTATGGCTGGAGCTGGATCCGTCAGCCTCCTGGGAAGGCTTTGGAATATTTGGGATACATATGGGGTCCCAGCGGGGGCACTTACTACAACCCCACACTCCAAAGCCGATTAACTATCTCCAAAGACAATGCCAAGAACGAGCATTATTTAGAAATGAGGGAAATGAAAACTGAAGACACGGCCACATATTACTGTGCAAGACACACACTGTGAGGAAGGAAGGGGACGCTCAGACAAATACTTTGGGTCTTTTTTTTTTAGATGTAACGAGGGGGAAGCAGCTGTGAAAACAATCCATGACCACCTAAAGTTCAGGAAATCACTAAAAACCAACCTCTTCTAAAAGGCTTACCCCACCGATGCAACGCAAATCCCCACGCCCTGCAACACTGCAAAACCAATGATCGTACTGGACAATATCCATTTGGATACAGAAAGTGAAAGTGCCTTGGTGCTTTGTAGCTTTTACTATATGAGACGTGGGGACCCTTGACGCAGGTGCTAGTCACCGAAACACGGCCCGTGTCGGGTCTTTTTGTCAAGGCTCATTCATTAAAGAACTGTGTTCCATTTTTAAAGGCCCGTGGTGCTGTTTTTTTTTGTTCATACTGGACAATATACAATCTTCACTCCCTTCGACCCTCTTGAAGCTTGATACACACCTACCTCATTCGACCACTATATATAACCTTGTGTCAGGCGAACGCCTTTACGGTACTATGTAAGCCACATTGAGCCTGCAAATATGTGGGGAAATGTGGGGTTCAAATGTAACAAATAAATAGTAGCCAACGCTAATAACGCTAGAACACCTTAATAAAAGACACCCTTTAATAAGTGTGAAGATTATGCTATGCTTTTATGATTCTTTTAATTGATATTTTTTTTTGCATAGTTCTTGTTTAGCAAATTATGTTGGTGGAATCTAGTCCTAGTACTGTGAATCCCTCAGACGAATTCAAACTGTCCTGTAAATTCATCGGTGTCAATACTGATAGCAATAAAAAGTGGAAATGGATCTGAAGACTCCTGGGAAGGGACTGGGATGGTTTGGGGGGGGAGGGGAGGAGAAGCAGTGTAGCTGCCCCGGGTCCCGGGGATATAAAAATCCTATTTGATAAAGCTGGAAAACCTGTACAACTTGCCCTGCCCTTCACTGCCGACACCAAGACATTGTTCTACCATCCCAATGGTAGGAATGCAAATGGAAGATTCCTGCTTACTTCTGAGGGAAAACTGAAAAGCTCCAAACACCAAATGAAACCCTTCCTCTCCCCCAAAAGGCTTTGCGGAGCCCACTTTCTCTAATCCTAGGTGGTATAGAGGGGCATAATCGAACGTCGCCGGCCAAATAGATCGCCGGCGCTACAGCTGGCCGGAACCGTATTATCGAAAAAGATGGCCGACCATCTTTTTTTTTTAATAATATGGTTTAGCCCGGCCAAATGCCAGAGTTCGCCGGGGTTGAGATGGCCGGTTGTGTTTTTCAGCAATAATGGAAAAAAAATGCCGGCCATCTCCAACCCGGCGACATCCAAGCCATCTGGTTGTGGGAGGAGCCAGCATTCGTAGTGCACTGGTCACCCTCACATGCCAAGACACCAACTGGGCACCCTAGGGGTCAGTGCAGGGTGCATAGCTCCCTTACTTTGAGAGCTAAGCCCCCCCAACCCCCCACCAAAACCCACTACCCACAAATGTACTGCACCCACTAAACCTAAACTAAGACTGTACTTTAGAAATTATGCTAAACCATTTTATAATGAAAAAATTCAAATTTTCTCTGATGTTATACAGGTTACTCAGGAAAGGAGACAAGCTTTTCTGGCAATGAGGGAAGAAGTTAAAGCCTTAGCAGCCAGCTTTTTGCTGGCATTTCCCTGTAAATGTCAAATACGATATCTTGATAATAAGCACCTTTTTTTGGAACCGGAACATTTAAGATCTTTCCTAGATGTTAAAACTCTGAACAAATAGCTCAAATGTGTATTTAAGATCATGTAGTTCATATTAACAAAAGCGAAGTACACCAGACCATATTCCTATTTTAAATTCTTGCTTTTGATTATCTCCGTTTGGTTCTTTAGCCCCCTATGAATCTAATTTGTGGTCTAAGAAAGAATGTGTTATTTCTTTTTGATTTTTAGATATGTATGCTTGATATTTTTTTCTTTTCTGATTTTCTTAAACAAAGATGTAATGCTTGTGTTTGAAGTTATAAATTCATAAATAAAAAATAAAAAAACCAACTCTCTCTCACTCTCACCACCCACAACACCACCTCTCACCTTGACCGCAAACTCACTCTGGCAACTGCCAGTGACTCGGTCACCTAGGAAATCAGCTTTGGGCTCGGGGCTCTAAACCCTATAAACCAACCCCAAGCCATTTTCAAGGTTCCACTTTTTTTTTTACTGACCTACGGAATTCTGGCCAGCACTGCTCCGGCTCCATTTTAATTACAAATATCCCATAGAAATTAATGGGAATATTTACAATTAAAATAAAATCCTTTAAAATGAAGGTAAAAAAAACCCCAAATTTTACAAACTAATAAAGATCCCTATCCCCTATTAGGCCATGTTTTTTAAAATTTATAAATACTCATTTTTTTTAAAGCCCACCCACAATTATTCCCCCTAAACCCCTCCAAAATCCCAAAATTAATTTAAAACTACATCAAAAATTCAAACACTTTCTCCTCTACCAGCTACGTCGAAATTAAAAATTTAACCCTTAATTAACCCTTTTAAAACAGCCCCTTCCCAAAACACCCCTCAAAAATATTAAAATTCTAAAACTAAATCACCCGAAAAATCACAAAAAATCCCCCAACGCCAAATCCGAAAACAGAATTTAAATTCAATAAAACCCTGATTTAAAAAAAAAAAAAATTTCCTATTTCCGCAATTTAAAATTAAATTAATTAAATTTCGGGTCAAACGACCCCTTACCTGAAAGTAGATTTTCTGCACACGTTTTGACTTCCCTCCGTTCCAGTCCCACTCCTCCGTTTACCGAAACGGAATTAAAACAAAAAAACTTCCAATTTCGGGCCCAAAATTTAGGCCCAGGCTTCGGCCTACACGGGAAATGCGCGCCGCCGATTTGTGCATGAGGCTGCTCATGCACGCGCGCACATCAACTTGTCACCATTTCCTCATCTCTTCTCAGTGTCCCGGAGTCCCGACTCTCACAAACCAGCCCCAAAAATGGCTCGGCGGACCTAGCCCCATATCTCTGTATCCGGGGACGTGCCCGATCGTCCCCGGACATCTAAAACGCCGACCGCCCAACAACACTGCCCGGCCCCGGAGCGCTACTCCAACGCTCCCACCACCAGCATGGCCTCACAAAGCGACCCCAGCACATCAGAGCCACCCGCAACACTCCCCAAAGGCACCAAAACAGCCTCCAGGTAAACACAAAATGGTTTTTTTTCTTTTCTCCTCTTTTCCCGTTTCTTAACCATATGTTACATAATCTCTCTGAAAAAGTCCTTTCTTGGAATAAGCACCTTTACCCCAGTTAACTGCAGATCAGAGGTTGTGCCCCACTGGCAAAGAGTCCCCTGGTACTAAAATTAGCAGTAGGTCAGAGCTGGCACAAAGGTGTACAATGCCCTCTTTCAGCAACATTCAAGGTAAGAACTACGTTCTCTAACGTGGGTAACACAGGAAAGGGATCTAAAACTGGCTTACAAAAATGGCCACTACCGCATGGACTACAACAGGAAACAAAACAGGGCACACTCTGACCCAGTTAGCAGGGGGGAAAAGCACCATGGGAGTAGAGCCCAGTACCCTACACCCACCACAATGCATTGCTAATGTGACTCTGCAGCGCACCTTACAGAAAAGGTGTCACACTCACCCGAGAGCCACCAGGGAGCAACCAGGGAAAGGCTGTCGGAGGACACAACACATTCTGCTGTCATGGAGGTGGGTACGGCATTTGAGGCTGGCATAGAGGCTGGCAAAAAAGGTTTTTATTTTTTGTTTTTTAGTGTGGGAGGAGGTTGGTGACCACTGGGGAGTAAGGGGAGGTCATCCCCGATTCCTTCCAGTGGTCATCTGGTCAGTTGGCACACCTTTTTGAGGCTTGGTCGTGAAAATAAAAGGACCAAGTAAACCCGGCGAAATACTGCTTAAAGCCGCTTTTTGTTTTCCATTATCGGCGAAAGCCAGCCATCTGGTAGCCACGCCCATGTCCCGCCTTCGCTAAGCTGCCGACACGCCCCCTTGAACTTTCGCCGGCGAGGCGACGGGAAAGCGGCGATGCTGTCAAAAATCCCGCTTTCGATTATACCGATCTCGCCGCTTTTGCTAGATCACCGGCCATCTCCCGATTTATGGCCAGTGATCACTTTCGAAAATGAGCTGGATAGTGGGTCCCTGGGCAGGAGGCTAAGGGTCTAGTGATTCATTCTTTTTTTTTAGTATTATTTTGATCAATATGTTGTAAAATGAAAGAGCCAAAATAGTTTGATATGAACAGAAAAGCGTAATGAAATAGTATGGGAATGCTTAAAGTAAATGTGAATATTTTCAATTTCAACTCCATATTTCTGCAACCTATAAACTAAAACCAATTATACAGACCCTCTATCACTGCAGTTTTGCTAGTGCTGGGCAGACTTCTATGGTCTGTGCCCTGAAAATGGCAGATACAAATCAGTCAGGTACACACATACAGTAGCACATACGAGTTTATCTTGTTGGGCAGACTGGATGGACCGTACAGGTCTTACTCTGCCATCAGCTACTATGTAAATGTTTTGCCAGGAATGCCAACCCAAAACCACATGACATATATACATAAAGATGTGATTTTATACGGAAGATGGCACTTTAATAAACAGAATGAAATGGAGGATGAGTTACAGTGTATCTCACATCATAAATCCACATGCACATCTTCTCCGCATCACTTTCAAAGAAATCCTGTGAGGTGTCCTGCCCAATACCTATTAACCAACCAACTTCTCTAACAGAGGTAGACTGACTCCGAAAGGAGGTCTCTCTTCCTCTTGAAAGAGGACTCTCCTCTCCCTGACCTTTATGCAAACGATTGCACTCACATTCCTGTTTAAAATAACAGTTTCAGGTTCCCTTGTCAGCAGTCTGTTCACAAGGGAGTCAGTGGTTCCTTTCAGCTTTGGTTCCCCGGGATCAAATCATGAAATCGCTGTTTGTCTTTCTTTTCCTCGCCCTTCCTTCATGTGAGTATTCTTCACAAGCGTGGAGAATAGCTCTAAACTTCTTATGATGAGATTCATATCGGACCCTTCTCTCTTTTTCTAGGTGTCTTTTCTCAAGTTACCCTGGTGCAATTTGGTCCTGGAGTTGTCAAGCCCTCAGCCACTCTCCCACTGACCTGTAAAGTCACCGGTTGCAATATTGGTGGCAGTTACTGGTGGAGCTGGCTCCGACAGCCTCCTGGGAAGACACTGGAATGGATGGCAGCCGTGGCTGGTGACACTGGAGGCACATGGTACGCCTCCTCTCTCCAAAGTCGATTAACTACCTCCAAAGACAACTCCAAGAATGAGTTCTATTTACAAATGAGGGAGATGAAACCTGAAGACACGGCCACATACTACTGTGTAAGAGAAACACAGTGTGAGGAAGGAAGGAGGAACTCGTACAAATACTGCAGCTCTTTATACAATACTAGTAAAAAAGGCCCGTTTCTGACACAAAGGAAACGGGCGCTAGCAAGGTTTTCCTCGGAGTGTGTATGTTTGAGAGAGTGTATGTGAGAGTGACTGTGTGTGAGAGAGAGAGTGAATGTGTGAGTGTGTGTGTGAGAGAGAGTGTGCGTCTGGGTGCGAGTGTGTCTGTGAGAGAGTGTGTGTGTGAGAATGAGAGTGTGTGCAAGTGCATATGTGAGACAGTGCGAGAGAGAGTGTGTGTTTCACACAGATACAGTGTGTGCGAGAGAGAGAGTGTGTGTGAGACACAGACTTTCTGTGAGACTGAGTGTATGAGACCAAGAGCGTGTGTGAATGACTGTGTGACTCACAGACAGTGAATGTGATACAGTGTGAGACAGAGTGTGTGAGAGTGAGAGAGAGAAAGACATTGACTGTGAGAGAGAGAGAGTGTGTGTGTGTGTGACAGAGATACCTCCCCCCTCTCTGGTGTCAGGCCCCCCTCCCTCCCTCTCTCTGGTGTCAGGCCCTCCCCCCTCTCTCTCTCTCTGGTGTCTGAGCCTTACTGTGCAGGACGCTGAGCTCTGGCTGTGCTTCAATGAACTGACCAATCCTATTTAATAGAATGCACCTCCAACATTCTGAAGCCGAGAAACCTCGTGTGGTTGGTCACTTCTGCTTGTGACGAACCCGGAAGTATGTGATGTCAATTCAGGAGATGGATACAGAGAGCAGGAATGCCTCAGCCATGCAGTCAGCTTCAGAATGTTGGAGGTGCCTTTTATTATATAGGAAAGGAACTGACCAATCCTATTTAATAGAATGCACCTCCAACATTCTGAAGCCCAGAAACCACGTGTGGTTGGTCACTTCTGCTTGTGACGAACCCGGAAGTACGTGATGTCAATTCAGGAGATGGATACAGAGAGCAGGAATGCCTCAGCCATGCATGCAGTCAGCTTCAGAATGTTGGAGGTGCCTTTTATTATATAGGAAAGGAACTGACCAATCCTATTTAATAGAATGCACCTCCAACATTCTGAAGCCGAGAAACCTCGTGTGGTTGGTCACTTCTGCTTGTGATGTCAATTCAGGAGATGGATCCAGAGAGCAGGAATGCCTCAGCCATGCAGTCAGCTTCAGAATGTTGAAGGTGCATTTTATTATATAGGATAATAAACAGGAATTATGGAATATCTAGTGCTTCCTTACCAGTAGTGCAGCCAGACCTCAATTTTTGGGTGGGCCTGGGGATGGACTGGGTGGGCGGGAAGCAGCGTTGCCTACCTGCCTTTTAAAATAATTCGTCTCCCCAGGCTCCGCTGCATTTACTTCTTTGCCCGTCGCAAAGCGCTGCCGTTCACACAGGCAGCTCCGCTCCCCTTTGCCGCGTCCATCCGGCCCTCTCTGATCCACTTTCTGTAGTGGATATGTAGGGTCAGAAGGACGCGGTAAAGGGGAGCGGAGCTGCCTGTGTGAACGGCAGCGCTTTGCGATGGGTGAAGAAGCAAAAGCAGCGGAGCCTGGGGAGACGAATTATTTTAAAAAGCAGGCAGGCAAAGCTGCTTCCCGGACCGGCGGAGCCGCGGCAGCGACAGCAACATGGGCGGGTCTGGAGGGAAAGTGGCTGGGCCTGGGCCCATCCAGGCCTGCCCGTGGCTACGCCCCTGTTTCTTACTGAACATGCCAAACTGCATCACTCATAATGTCTTGAACTAAACATGAAGAGAGAGAAATTTGAGCCAGATTTTCTCACTTTGAAAGTTTAATAAGTAAACGAAAGCAAGAAACGAATGTAAGATGCTACCTTTTTATTAGCCTAACTTAACATTTGTTTGACTAGCTTTCAGAGAGTTAAAACCTCCTTCATCCTGTCAGAACAGAAGTGCCTTAGGGTGAACAGCTCGTCCGGAGCTCGCCCTTTAACAGGGGATGAGCTAGCCCCCTTTTTTGGGGGCTTGTATGGCAGGCTCCAGCTGGGCCTTGCTGTGGGTGGGATTGGAAGGTTGGCCTTTGCTTTGGTTAGGTCCAGAGCGAGGGCGGATGCAAGCTCTGATTGGGCTGTTATTATTTAAAAATTAGTCTGGCAGGAATTTCCCTCCTTAGAGCAGAGGGAGGGGTGGTTCTAATAAAGGGCTACCTCCTGAGGCACCTTGCTTACCTGCCCTTCCTCCCCACCCCCCCACCCCCGTCATTATCAATATGTCTGCATGGATATGGTGGGGTAATTGCTTTGTCACAGTTTGGGGGAGGGGAAACCTGAGCTAGAGCCTGTGTAAAAGGAGGTCCTTATGGACAGGGCTTCAATGTTTACCAGTGTTTTCATTGGTGCAAATGGACACGCCTATATTTACGCACAACCCCCCAACTTAAGTACCATTCTTTAAACTGCGCCTAACTTTAGGAGCGGCTTATAGAATAGAACTTAAACAAGTTTTTTTCCATGACGATTTTTTTTGGCATGATTTAGAGAATTCACCCCTGTTTAAATTAGAGACCCAAACTTTTTTCCAGTGACTAGCTCATAAGCAAGTTTATTGGGTCATCCTGAACCTATTCTGATTAAATGTCTTGCATTGAATGTTTCAGAGTCAGTGACAGGTCCTATCCTATTCCGTTCCCAACTCAGAATGTCCATTATCAATTATGTCAGCTATCTACAAGCACAGTCTTGAACGTTTATTTATTTAAGATTATTTATAAATTGCTGACCACAAAAAAACCCCATCATGGTAATTCACACTAAACCAAGCATTATCCATGTATCAAACAAGCAGGACACAACCCATGAACCTTACCAGTATGTGTGAATTTTGCAAATCACTGTCCCACAAAGGTCATTGCAAAGGCACCAAAATATGCAAAGGCAAAAAGTGTGAAACTGCTCTTTGTCCTGAAGGGGACGTATTTCCACCATCGATGTCAAAATGTTCATTTAGCGCTTCCTTTATCAGGAAATGGCAAATCTCTGGAGTTTTAGCTCTTTCTATAATGTGTATCATAGAAACATGAGTCATTAACCACTGTAGCAAGTAATCAGATATAATTCACATTAGCATTTTCTCCTGCCACAATAGAGGAACAGACAAGTGTGAATCTATGATAAGGAAGAGACGTCGCAATCGTATCACATTCAGTACACCACTATATTCTCTAAGTCACTGGTTCCCAAATCTGTCCTGGGGGATTCCCAGCCAGTCAGGTTTTCTGGATATATAAATGGAATATTCATGAGAGAAAATCTGCCTACAGTGCATGCAAATCAATCCATGAATATTCATTGCAGGTGTTCTGAAAACCTGACTGGCTGGGGTTCCCCTTGAACAGGTTTGAGAACCCCTCTTTTAAGTGGGGGCCTCCTTTTAGGCTCCCCGATGCCACATGGTTTCAATCAAATGTACAACAGCACCTGGGACACCAGATTCCATTACACAATACTTAACTTGCCATTGGTGCACCTTAAATTAAGGACAATGAGTTATACCAGCCATAGACCTGGTATAACTATGAACTCCTGAAGGCAGCGAGGGCTCAAGTCACTTACAGTAATCTGTAATTTGCATATGTAACATGGAGCTCCGCCCATACTCCACCCATGTGTATATCCCCTGCAGTTGCCACTACAGCACATGTACATGCCCTTATAGAACACAGCTTACACATATACGGACCAAACCTCACTCATTGGCCTTCAATCTGCAGCTTTGGGATGGGCCACCCTTGGGGTCTCTGATTTCACAATACCAGAGTTTCGCAGCTAAAGCTCTTTTATGATGGAAAGATAAACACAGCTATGTCCTCAGTCTGACCCCTAGTGGCAATCAAGTAATTCATTCTTTTTAAATTCATTTTCTACAAATTTTGTTCCAAAGAAATCAAAAGGCAGGGAACTAGAGATTATTTAACAAACAAAAAAGGTGGAAACATGTCCACTATATTCTCACTACATTGATTTCAATTAATTTGGTATACTTGGGAATTATGATTAAACTCAAGTGCATATGTCAACTGGTACAGAACAGTTTTTGGAGAAACCGAAGCTGATTCTTCAAAGAAATATCTCTTTCTTCCAAAATGACTAGCCCCACACATGTTCTACCCAACAAGACCTTTACCCTGTTCTGAAACTTATTTCTTCTATCTCGACCATGCAAACTCACCAGCAGAACATTATTACCCTCCCCCCCTAGAACATTAAGAAACTCTATCTGAGGTAGGGATGAGCAACCACAATCCTTGAGGGCCATAATCCAGTCAGGTTTTCAAGATTTCCACAATAAATATTCATGAAATCTATTTCCATACAACGGAAGCAGTACATGAAAATCAATCTCATGTCATGTATATTCATTGTGGAAATCTTGAAAACCCGGCTGGGTTGTGGCCCTTGGGGACCGTAGTTGCACACCCCTGCTGTAAGGCACAGGGAGTGCACTCCCCATGTTCCTACCAGTAGGAGTGGTGGAACAATATCACAATTTCAGACATAGGGAGAAATATATTTTCACTCAACTCTTTGCCGGAGAAGGTGGTAACAGCGGTCAGCGAATCTGGATTTAAGAAAGGTTTGGACAAATTCCTGAAGGAAAAGTCCATAGTCTGCTATTGAGACAGACATGGGGAACAACTGTTTGCCTTGAGATTTGTAGTTACAAGTGTTGCCACAATTTGGGTTTCTGCCAGGTAATTGTGACCTGTATTGGCCATTGTTGGAAAACAGGATACTGGGCTAGATGGACCATTGTTCTGTACCCAGTATGGCTACTCTTATGTTCTTATGAGTCTCATCTGACCCTAGGGATTGAAAGTACAATATTCTTGCATCACCCCTGATGGTAGGAATGTGGGGGCCAGTCAACGTTTCCTCTAATGTATATGCAACTCTTCCACCTAGTACCCTACTGGTTGGGTGGGGCAGCAATATCACAGTTTCAATCACCAGGGGTAGGCAAGGCCCCCTGAAGTTTTGCAGAACCTTTCTGCCTCTCGCAGTTGAAAACATATTGACATACTGCAGTACCCACTAAAACTGCTCCAGGGACCCTCGCCTGTAGGAATGCAATTAAAAGACTCCCACATCCCTTCAGGGGAATTTTGAATCGATTCCTTTCCATTACTACTATAGTCTCAATTTCTATTCTGTTTTCAGGTTTATGATTGATATCTGTACTGTTTTTAGATTTGTGATCGATTAACTGTTAAGCAACTTAGGAGAAGGTTGGATTGGTCCTTCACTTTGCTTTCATTCCTCTGTAACTCAGAATATGATACAGACACACACACATATAAATACAAAAAATATACATACACACACGCAGACATACATGGAGTGTCCCTTTCCTCTGAGTGGAACTATTCCACTTACATTTTCACAGGGTGTCTTGCAGGACCAATTCAAAAACTATCACTTCAGTATTGAAATCAGGCTTCACTTTTTCTCTTGTGTTTACCCCGTGTGGGGATTCACAAAATACCACAAAACCACCAGCCCCTCTCTGCCTTTTTATATCAGGGAGTATTTTGCATGTGATTTGCAACTACTGGAAGGTACCTGTGTGTCCTTTGTAAATAGGCGACTCCGTCTTGTTCCACATCTGATCCGACACTGCAGAGTTGCTGAATCCCAATCATTACCGTGTACTTTATTTAAAACATGAAACATTTGTACATTGTTATTTTTTTGGTCGATGTCCTGGCACGTAAGTACTCTGGAAATCCTTTAGAAGACGCTTTTGAGTGTTTTCTTTGCATTAAGAAATCATCACCTTATCGTTTCCTTATTTTGTACAGAGGTCCGTTCCCAAGTGACCTTAAAGGAGTCGGGTCCTGGAGTTGTGAAGCCCTCGGCCACTCTCACGCTGTCCTGTAAAGTCACCGGTAACAATATTGGTGATAGCTATGCCTGGCACTGGATCCGTCAGCCTCCTGGGAAGGCTTTGGAATATTTGGGATACTTATATGGTCCCAGCGGGGGCACTAGCTACAATCCCCCACTCCAAAGCCGATTAACTATTTCCAAAGACAATGCCAAGAACGAGCATTATTTACAAATGAGGGAAATGAAAACTGAAGACACGGCCACATATTACTGTGCAAGAGAGACACAGTGTGAGGAAGGAAGGGGAGGCTCAGACAAATACTGTGGGTCTTTTTTTTTTAGATGTAACGAGGGGGAAGCAGCTGACTATCTGGAGCTCCGTTTCTGAAAATGTTACACAAACTGCCCCCTCAACCCTGATTATATTGTGAGGCAATTTTACAAAGCTTCAGTAGTACTACCGTGGCAATGGTGCGCAGAAAAATTGGCCTTACCCCAGGAACCTGTTGCTAGTTCTGGAGTTTGAAAAAACAAATCTTTAGTGCTGGGGACTTACCCGGAAGTAATTGGGCAGTGCCATGTGCTGCCCCGTTACCACAGTGTTAGCGTGAGAGCCCTTACCGCTTCCTAAAGAGGAGGTGGTAAGGGATCTCCCAGAAAATGGCCTCATGGCAAATGCTTAACTTACTACAGAGCCATTTTCGTTTTTTTTAAAAACTCCTTTTACTCACCACAGAGGTCCTTTTACCGCAGCCTGGTAAAAGGACCCTGTGGAGCGGCATATTCGAACAGGGCGCCCAAGTTTTCGCGAAGGGGCGATCGAAACAAGATGGGAGGCCATCTTTCATTTCGATAATACGGTTGCAGACACCTAAATCTCAACATTTAGGTTGACCTTAGAGATGGTCGTCCTTCCAGATGGTCGTCCCCAATTTTTGGCCATAATGGAAACTGAGGACGCCCATCTCAAAAATGACCAAATCCAAGCTCTTTGGTCATGGGAGGAGCCAGCATTCGTAGTGCACTGGTCCCCCTCACATGCCAGGACACCAACCGGGCACCCTAGGGGGCTCCCAGGTGCATAGCTCCCTTACCTTGTGTGCTGAGCCTCACAAAACCCCACTACCCCCAACTGTACACTACCATAGCCCTTAGGGATGAAGGGGGGCACCTAGATGTGGGTACAGTGGGTTTGTGGTGGGTTTTGGAGGGCTCACATTTACCACCACAAGTATAACAGGTGGGGGGGATGAGCCTGGGTCTGCCTGCCTGAAGTGCACTGCAGTACCCACTAAAACTGCTCCAGGGACCTGTATACTGCTGTCGTGGAGCTGGGTATGATATTTGAGGCTGGGGGAGTAGTGGGAGGTAATCCCTGATTCCCTCCGGTGGTCATCTGGTCATTTAGGGCACATTTTTGTGGATTGGTCGTAAAAAAAAAAGGACCAAGTAAAGTCGGCCAAGTGTTCGTAAGGGACACCCTTCTTTTTTCCATTATCGGCCAAGGACACCCATGTGTTAAGCACGCCCCAGTCCCGCCTTCGCTATTCTTCCGACATGCCCCCGTGAACTTTGGTCGTCCCCGCAACGGAAAGCATTTGAGGATGCCCAAAATCAGCTTTCGATTATGCCGATTTGGGCGAACCTGGGGGAAGGACGCCCATCTTGCGATTTGTGTTGAAAGATGGGTGCCCTTCTCTTTCGAAAATAACTCTGTGAGTTAAACATGGATAGAACACAATAAATTGAAAGAGAGTCCACAACATAACAGACCTTTCTCCGAGAAGCGAGAAATTTTCTAAGCAGTCCTTTTACCAATCTGCGGTAAAAGGACCCCTGAGATGGCGTCATAAGAACATAAGCATTGCCATACTGGGACAGACTGAAGGTCCATCAAGCCCAGCATCCTGTTTCCAACAGTGGCCAATCCAAGTCACAAGTACCAGGCAGAAATCCAAAGAGTAGCAACATTCCATGTAGAACCCCAAAGATTCTAGAATTCTAAAGAATAACAAGATTCCATGCAGGATTTCAAAGTGTAGTAACATTCCATATAGAACCCCAAAGAGTAGCAAGATTCCATTCAGAATCCCAAGTACATAAGTGTTGCCATACTGGGACAGACCGAAGGTCCATCAAGCCCAGCATCCTGTTTCCAACAGTGGCCAATCCATGCTATTTCCAATTTTTGTTTAAAGGTATGTGGAGATTTCATGATTAGACAATAAAGACCCCTGAAACTTCTTTTTCTTCTGAATGGAAATACTCCATTTATATTTTCACTGAGGGGTCCTTTTACAAAGGTGCGTCAAAAACTGGCCTGTGGCAGTGTGGGCGCATGTTTTTGGCGTGCGTCGGACCCTTATTATACCACATCTGGAAAAAAGGGATTATTTTAATGAGCCAGAAAATGGATGTGCGGCAAAATAAAACCCAGCGAATGCCCATTTTTGGCCTGAAAACTTACCGCCTCACATTAACTTAGCGCTAAGGTCTCATGCATCACACGCCAACTGCCATTTACCACCAGGTAGGTGCCCTATTGTAGAAAATAGAAAATATTTTCTTCTGTGTGTTTTCGGTGCTCGCTAATTTCAGAATTATTGCCCAGGGCACACGGTAGCTGAGTGGTAATGCCAATTTGGCTCACGCTAGATGCACATAGCCCCTTACACGCCTTTCGCAAAGGGCCTCTTAGTGCCTTGTGGGACTTATTAAACAATATCTTTACTACACTGAAATCATTCCTTACTCTTTCTCTTGTGTTTAATCCACAAACCAACAGAAGACCA
Organism: Microcaecilia unicolor; assembly: GCF_901765095.1. Classification (NCBI taxonomy): domain Eukaryota; kingdom Metazoa; phylum Chordata; class Amphibia; order Gymnophiona; family Siphonopidae; genus Microcaecilia; species Microcaecilia unicolor. The sequence continues at coordinate 29,703,657 of NC_044044.1, forward strand.
GCTTCCCCACTCTGCCTTTTTATATCAGGGCATATTTTGCAGGACCAATTCTAAAACTATCACTTCAGTACTGAAATCAGGCTTCACTTTTTCTCTTGTGTTTACCCTGTGTGGGGATTTACAAAACACCACAAAACCACCAGCCCCTCTCTGCCTTTTTATATCAGGGAGTATTTTGCATGTGATTTGCAACTACTGGAAGGTACCTGTGTGTCCTTTGTAAATAGGCGACTCCGTCTTGTTCCACATCTGATCCGACACCGCAGAGTTACTGAATCCCAATCATTACCTTGTACTTTATTTAAAACATGAAGCATTTGTACATTCTTATTTCTCTAGTCAATGTCCTGGCACGTAAGTACTCTGCAAATCCTTTAGAAGAAGCTTTTGAGTGCTTTCTTTGCATTAAGAAATCATCACCTTATTTCCTTATTTTGTACAGAGGTCCTTTCCCAAGTGACCTTAAAGGAATCGGGTCCTGGAGAGGTGAAGCCCTCAGCCACTCTCACGTTGTCTTGTAAAGTCACCGGTTACAATATTCGTGATGACTACTGGTGGAGCTGGATCCGTCAGCCTCCTGGGAAGGCACGGGAATGGTTGGCAGCCATAGCTGGTGTCACTGGAGAGAAAAGGTACGCCTCCTCTCTCCAAAGTCGATTAACTACTTCCAAAGACAACTCCAAGAATGTATTCTATTTACAAATGAGGGAGATGAAAACTGAAGACACGGCCACATATTACTGTGCAAGAGGCACAATGTGAGGAAGGAAGAAGGAACTTGTACAAATACTGCAGCTCTTTATACAATATAATAAACAGGAATTGTGGCATATCTTGTACTTCCTTACTGAACATCTACCTGAAACTGCATCACTCAATGTCTTGAACTAAACATGAAGAGAAAGAAATTTGAGCCAGATTTTCTCATTTTGAAAAATTAATAAGTCAACAAAAGCAAGAAATGATTGTAAGATGCTACCTTTTTATTAGCCTAACTTAACATTTGTTTGACTAGCTTTCAGAGAGTTAAAACCTCCTTCATCCTGTCAGAACAGAAGTGCCTTAGGGTGAACAGCTCGTCCGGAGCCTGCCCTTTAACAGGGGATGAGCTAGCCCCCTTTTTGGGGGGCTTGTATGGCAGGCTCCAGCTGGGCCTTGCTGTGGGTGGGATTGGAAGGTTGGCCTTTGCTTTGGTTAGGTCCAGAGCGAGGGCGGATGCAAGCTCTGATTGGGCTGTTATTATTTAAAAATTAGTCTGGCAGGAATTTCCCTCCTTAGAGCAGAGGGAGGGGTGGTTCTAATAAAGGGCTACCTCCTGAGGCACCTTGCTTACCCGCCCATCCTGCCCTCCGTCATTATCAATATGTCTGCATGGGTATGGTAGAGTAATTGCTTTGTCACAGTTTGGGGGAGGGGAAACCTGAGCTAGAGCCTGTGTAAAAGGAGGTCCTTATGGACAGGGCTTCAATGTTTACCAGTGTTTTCATTGGTGCAAATGGACACGCCTATATTTACGCACAACCCCTGAACTTAAGTACCGTTCTTTAAACTGCACCTAACTTTAGGAGCGGCTTATAGAATAGAACTTAAGCAAGTTTTTTTCCATGATGATTTTTTTCGGCATGATTTATAGAATTCACCCCTGTTTGAATTAGAGACCTAAACTTTTTCCAGTGACTAGCTCATAAGCAAGTTTATTGAGTCATCCTGAACCTATTCTGATTAAATGTCTTGCATTGAATGTTTCAGAGTCAGTGACAGGTCCTATCCTATTCCATTCCCAACTCAGAATGTCCATTATCAATTATGTCAGCTATCTACAAGCACAGTCTTGAATGTTTATTTATTTAAGATTATTTATAAATTGCTGACCACAAAAAAACCCCATCATGGTAATTCACACTAAACCAAGCATTATCCATGTATCAAACAAGCAGGACACAACCCATGAACCTTACCAGTATGTGTGAATTTCGCAAACCACCGTCCCACAAAGGTCATTGCAAAGGCACCAAAATATGCAAAGGCAAAAAGTGTGAAACTGCTCTTTGTCCTGAAGGGGACGTATTTCCACCATCGATGTCAAAATGTTCATTTAGCGCTTCCTTTATCAGGAAACGGCAAATCTCTGGAGTTTTATCTATTTCTGTAATGTGTATCACAGAAACATGAGTCATTAACCACTGTAGCAAGTAATCAGATATCATTCATATTAGCATTTTCTCCTGCCACAATAGAGAAACAGACAAGTGTGAATCTACGATAAGGAAGAGCCGTCGTAATCGTATCACACTCAGTCCACCACTATACTCTCCTAATCAAGTGGCAATTCTCTAAGTCAGTGGTTCCCAAATCTGTCCTGGGGGATTCCCAGCCAGCCAGGTTTTCTGGATATACACATGGAATATTCATGAGAGACATTTTCTTGCAGTGCATGCAAATCAATCCATAACCTAGAGATGGGAGTAACTAGTGAGGTAATTAAATTCGCAGATGACACCAAGTTATTCAGGGTGGTCACATCGCAGGAGGAGTGTGAAAGATTACAAGAGGACCTCACGAGACTGGGAGATTGGGCGTCAAAATGGCAGATGAAGTTCAATGTTGACAAGTGCAAAGTGATGCATGTGGGAAAGAGGAACCCGAATTACAGCTATGTCATGCAGGGTTCCGCGTTAGGAGTCGCAGACCTAGAAAAGGGATCTGGGAGTCATCATTGACAAGACGTTGAAATCTTCTGCTCAGTGTGCTGCGGTGGCTAAAAAAGCATACAGAATGTTGAGTATTATTAGGAAAGGGATGGAAAACAAACATGAAGATGTTATAATGCCATTGTATCGCTCCATGATGCGACCGCACCTCGAATATTGTGTTCAATTCTGGTTGCCGCACCTCGAAAAAGATATAAAGGAATTGGAGAAGCTGCAGAGAAGGGCAACGAAAATGATAAAAGGGATGGGACAACTTCACTATGAGGAAAGGCTTAGACGGCTAGGGCTCTTCAGCTTGGAGAAAAGGCGGCTGCCTGAGGGGTGATATGATAGAAGTCTACAAAATAATGAATGGAATGGAGCGGACAGATGTGAAACGTTTGTTTACACTTTCTAATAATAATACATAGGACCAGGGGACACAATGTCCTAGAAGCTAGAATGTGGTAGATGTAAAACAAATAGAAGAAACTTTTTCTTTACTCAGCACGTAGTTCTGGAACTCATTGCCAGAGAAGGTAGTGAAAGCAGTTGGCCTTGCCGAGTTTAAAGGGGGTTTGAACAGATTCCTGAAGGAAAAAGTCCATTGATCATTATTAAGTTTTTTGGGTTCTGCCAGGTTCTTGGGGCCTGGATTGGCCACTGTCGGAGACAGGATGCTGGGCTTGATGGACCCTTGGTCTTTTCCCAGTATGGCGGTGCTTATGTGCTTATGAATATTCATTGCAGGTGTCCAGAAAACCTGACTGGCTGGGGTTCCCCCTGAACAGGTCTCAGAACCCCTGTTTTAAGTGGGGGCCTCCTTTTAGGCTCCCCGATGCCACATGGTTTCGATCAATTGTACAACAGCACCTGGGACACCAGATTCCATTATACAATACTTAACTTGGCATTGGGGCACCTTAAATTTAGGACAATGAGTTATACCAGCCATAGACCTGGTATAACTATGGACTCCTGAAGGCAGCGAGGGCTCAAGTCACTTACAGTAATCAGTAATTTGCATATGTAACATGGTTCTCCGCCCATACTCCACCCAAGTGTATATGCCCTGCAGTTGCCACTACAGCACATGTACACGCCTTTATAGAACACAGCTTACACACGTATGGGCCAATATTCCCTGCACTTACACACACAAAGGGGCGTGTACGCCGTGAGCTCCTTATTATAGAATAACCTTCCACACATACTTGTACAGTATCAATTTTAGAAGAAATTAATAACAACAGCAACATCTTCTAAGGAAACTAAACCCATGTAACGTGCACATAAACTGCTAAACCCCAGGACAGTTTTCACAATTCCTTGTCTAGGGATGGCTGAGGAAGAACATTGAGGAAAGTAATTGTAAAGGATTAAAAAAAAAACCAACACACACCTTTAACTGAATTATCATTAAGTAATTACAATGATATTTAAAAAAAATTGTTTCCTCCTTTTCTGCGTTTCTCTCGCAAAATCCAGATACATTCTCAACTTGCAATTCAAAAAAGGAATATCGCAAAAAAGACACAATAGCCAATCCCTGTCCCAACTCTGTGACGCTTGTGAGCCCTTGGCCCAGAAGCGGCTGCGTGAGGGTCACTCAACCACCCCTGGGTAGACAGAGTCCCAAGAGTATCCCAAAGAACTGGACTGGCATTGGGGCAGTTTCAGGTGCCTGATGCTGTCTGGCCCAGTCCTTAGATTCCTTCCTACGACCCCAGTCCTGGATATGAAATACTTGTGCAAGAACTCCAGAGATTGCTTGTATGTTTGTGTTTATGCTCAGTGGTGCAGCCACAGGCCCACCCAACAGTAACTGATGGGGATCCCAAGCTCCACCAGCCGAAGACTTCCCCCTGATGGGAACAAAAATGCTGCTCTCCATGGTACTGAAAGCTGTGCATGCCCACTTTTCAGTGTCTGCTGCAGACAGTCAAGCTGGACAAAAGCATTTTCTGAACAGCTGAGATATTTTTTTGATGTGGTGGGGGGAGAACAATTGGTGCCCACCCACTTCTTGCCTAGGCCCACCCAAAATCTGCTGTCTGGCTACGCCCCTGATTTGAAGATCATTCTTTCCGTTAAAACCACTTTCCCTTTCATCCCCACACAACCCATAAAAGATTTCAGCAAAACAACCATTACTCCACCGCTGTCCTTCCAGAAAGAAGAAAAGTCCTTAATAGCTTCTTCCAAATCCCAATAAATGTTTGAAGAGACCACTGAACCTTCTGGGTTGAAGCTATGGAATCACAAATCTCTGTCCCTTGAAAGATTTTAATCCTGATGCAGTTCTGCGTGTGTACATCGCTTTTCTTGCGGACGTATTTCTGGCTATAGACGTTGAGAAGGATTTTTTTACGAGAAGTTATCACTGTGACTATATAGCGGGAGCCTTTTGGTACTGGGTTCGGCAGCTTCCAGGGAAACCACCCGCATGGATCGGAGAAGTATCCAACGCTGGGAGAACAATATATCACCCATCTTTCCAAAGCCGAATAACAATCACCAAAGACGATTCCAAAAATGAATTTTATTTATCCATGAGCAACATGAAAGAAGAAGATACGGGCACTTATTACTGTTCATTAGCTCACCACCGTGTGAGATCCTCCTACACATACTACAGCCTTATCTTTAAGTCACAGCTTTTTCCAAAGCTGCCCTGCTGACAACACAGGTTAGTTCAGTTGTTCATAAGATTCAAGTTTACGTCAACTTCGTAATGTCCATTCTCTACTTCTTGAAGATCACTTCTGAATGTTGGTTCAATCATTCACTGTTTCATATCTGAATTATTGCAATTCCTTATATTCTAGTACATCTGTTATTTCTTTATTTTATTTCTTTATTTTAAAAGTTTATATACCGCCTGCAACCTAAGTGGTTTCCAAACCAACATACATAAAGTAGGTGAACGACAAAACTGGAAACCCTTCTGAAGATCCTCCTACAAATACAACAGCCTTATCTTTTTCAGGAAATCCATAATGAATATACACAAGATCCATTAGCATTAAATAGGTCCCCAAAGTATGCCAACAGACCCCTCCCTTACATTTTCAATGTGAGTGTCATGAAAAGCAGACGGGTTGCCTGTGGTCACCAGAACAGATGTTGGAAGCTCTCTTATAACCATACATATGGAAAAATGATCTACCTCAACGGAGAGAAGTTTCTTTTGGCAGAGCATTGGACTGTTAGAGGCCCTTTTACTAAACCATGGTAGGGTTAACATGTGGGTAGTATGTGTCAAATTGAGCCAGTTCTAACCTTATATCTTACAAACCATAGGACAAGGAAAAGAGAACTAGAAATAAAGGGGACTCATATACAAAGACATTCATCTGGATTAGGGCTGCCATTATCCAAATAAACACCTTAGGCACCAATCTCCATCAGTATTCATCGAAAAATTATCTGCTGAAAATCCTAGCGCTGTCCCTTCAGCACTGTTCACATGGGGCTCTTTTACTAAGCCGAGTAAGCATCTACCCGCGTCAAAATGGAGTTACCGCATGGCTCTTGCGGTAATTTCATTTTTTGTGCGTGTCCGATATGCACGGCCAAAAAAACGCATATATTGGTCGCACGCCAAGTGGTATTTGATGCGTGTAGGCCATTACCACCCGGTTACTGTGTGAGACTTTACTGCTAAGTCAATGGCTGGCGGTAAGATCTCAGACCCAAAAATGGACACACAGCAATTTTTCATTTTGCCGCACGTCCATTTTCGGCAAAAATTTTGAAAAGGCATTTTTTTGCAGGCGCACTGAAAAGGGATTCTGCGCATGCCCAAAAACACACGTCGACACTACCGCAGGCCCTTTTTCAGTGCACCTTAGTAAAAGGACCCCACAGTGACAGGGCAGTGTGTGTACATGGAGAGAGTGCAGAGTGCTAATATTGAGCCTCCTTGTCCACACAGTGGTGCTGTTACTCCACGAACAATCGAAACACCACAGCCAATTGCAGTCTTTAAATATTGACCTGAAAGTATTTTAATATCATAAGCATATGCTCATGTAATCACTACATTATTAAAAAGTTTGAGATGTTCTGTGCTGCCGCTTTCCATGGCCAGCTTGCTAGAACTGAGGGATTTAATTATGAAGCTGGGCACCTCCTCACTTTTAAAGATACCCAGTCTCTCTGAGGTTCATGCAAATGAGCGTGCTCCGATTCCCCATTTAAAGAACTTGTCATTTTCCTGTTCAGCTGCCAGTGATCTCCTTCTAATTTTGATTTCTGTGGCCAAAGCATGAAATCTCTGTTTGCTTTTGTCTTCCACCTGGCCCTTTTTTCAGGCAAGTATTCTTTGGAAGTATGGTTGAGGACCCAGGGGGACTGGGTTCAATTCCCACTGCAGCTCCTTGTGACTCTGCACAAGTCACTTCACCCTCCATTGCCCCTGGTACAAAATAAGCACCTGCATATAATATGTGAACCCAACCGCTTTCCTTTCTGATGGTTTGTGGTAAATTTAACAACTGTCTTTCAATTTTTTTTCAGGTGTTCTTTCCCAAATCACCCTGCAGGAATCCAGTCCTGAAATCGTGAGACCCTCAGCCACTCTCAGAGTGACCTGTAAAGTTACTGGTTACAGTACTGAGAGCGGCGGCTCTGCATGGAACTGGCTCCGGCAGCCTCCTGGCGAAGCATTGGAATGGTTGGGAAATATATATGGTTCCATCAAACTTATATACTACAACAGGTCCCTCTGAGGCCGAATAACTATTTCGAAAGACAACTTCAAGAATGAAGTCTATTTAGAAATAAGGAACATGAGGACTGAAGACACGGCTGTTTATTACTGTGTAAGGCAGCATAAACACAGTGAGAGGAAGGAAGGAGGAACTCAAACAAATACCACATCTCTATCTTTTACTATAAACAGAAAAACATCTGGAGCTCCATTTCTGTAAAAGATTCCTAAACATTGTCACTGGTAACTTCTTCTCTTAGTGTGAAGAGTTTCAGTCTCTGGTAACCTGAGCTGATATTGTGATGTCATAATGCCTCATTCCACCAATAACAGCCAACCTCATCAGTGACGTCACAATGACTTGATTGCCCTATACTTGGCTCACTTCTGATATTGTGATGTCATGACGCCTCATTCCACCAATAAGAGCGAACCTCATCAGTGATGTCACAATGGCTGGATTGTCCTATACTTGACTCACTTTTCTTATATATAGCAGCGATTTCCATTCCTAGAGACATTTCTTTTTTCTATAATTAATGGAGGAAGTTATCCACGTGGGTTACCGTTAAGACGGGACATGTGTTAAAACAGCATGAGTTAGTGGTAAAGTATCTTCTGGTGTAAATACTTTATTGATTTTGTTATAAAAGAGAAAGCAACAATAAGGAATACAACTGCACAAATACACAGTACAGCAAAATACAGCAATCAGGTACAAGTGCCAGATGTCATGGAAGAAATAAAAAAAAGAGAGGAATTTTGTTTAAAAAAAAAAAAAAAAGGGAAGAAAAGTGACACATAGTAGCTGAGGATATATTCAACAGACAGGATTGTTCATGCAGAGAAGACCAAGGAACGTGCAACTCCGCTCAGCTCACTGTCGAGAGATAGGACGCTAACACAGACCATTTTCCCTTAAACTTGACAAAACGTGGCTGCTTTTTAGCCAAATACATTTCAAATTTATAAGTTTGGAGCAACAGACTCCACCAGTCCTGATGAGTAGCTAGGGAAAAAACCACTTTCATGGCTAAAGAAAGCACAGTACTGACCAGCAGAAACTCATCAGAACTGAGCATATCGGGAAAACATTGACCCTCGAACACCAAGTACTTGTAGAGCATTGGACCAGTAAAATGAAAGATCTCTGTCAAAGTGAGCCAGACATTACTCCAGAAGTTACGGGCACACCTACAGTCAAAAATAAGATGCTTAAGAGTACCCCGCTGCACCTGACAGGACCAGCACATACTGGAAACGCAAGGATCGATCGTATGCGATCTAAGAGGAGTCCAAAGCGACCTGTGCGTGAAGAAATAAAGTGACTGAGTCACCGAAGAGGAGTAAAGAGAGAGAACACATTGATAACTATGCCCCAAAATGAAGTACTTAAACATATTCTGTATGAGTCTGCTTCTGAGAATCGTCAATTTAGCCCTGTTGATATCCAGCGTGCAGTATTACATTAAATGCCACCATGCTCACTGCCTCTCAATAAAATTAGCAGCGACTCTTCCAAGGACTACAAGAGTCTTTGGAGCAGTCAGGACATGACCCACTTTAGCCTTTGAAACAGGGGCGTAGCCAGACACCCAAGTTTGGGTGGGCCTGGACCCAAGGTGGGTGGGCAGCACTCTGCTTTGTCCTACAAGTGATTTGGTTTCTCTCTCTCTCGCCTGCATGCCATATGGTCTTTCAAACATCCCCTCTCCCCCGTATAAATACCAGATTTTCACTGGCAGCAAAACGTTGTTGGCAGTTTTTGGCTGGTGCTGTTTAAAAACCCTCAGTAATTAGCTTTGTTTCTGTTCACCTAACTTCCCAAATCATTTAACCATCGGCGTCACATTTTCACAAATATTGCCTCACTTGGGTTTTGCACAAGGTTTATTTGGGTGAATTTTGATGCATTTTAATTAAACGCCTCTGCTGTGATATTTGGAGGAATAGTTAGTATCGGCGTTCTCTCTAAGGTGGGAGGGGGTTGTCCACCTGTTCTACAATAGCGAGGGCAGGGGGAGAGGAGTCAGAAATATCATGTTTCAACGGCAATGGACAGACATTATGAAAGTACAACCCCACTCGGATCCACTTCACTAAGAGACAACTCAAAATTCAAACGTGAAGACTCAACAACACTCTTCGTTCAAGGGAGGAAAGGGATCGCGTCAAACTGTGGCAGGCAAAACACAAATTTCTTGGAAGCAGACAGTGAAGAAGTCATCACTGATCCCAAAAACCTCCCAATGAGGATTTTCTTATGTTTTTTTGTCAAAACAAATTTTATATATTTTTTACATGCAAATCAGTTTTATACTGTTTGATGATAAATCCTTTCTTTATATTTCCACAAATCTACAGTCCATCTGGCATAGTCCCACAACAAAATGCAACCCCCCTCCCCCCCCCCAAGACTTATCTGGGTCATGCAGTATTCATATAGCAGCCACAATATTCCAGCACAACTCAGTGTTTTCCTGATGGACCCGTTTCGAAGTAGCTTCTTCAGGAAACCCACTGGTAAAGGCTGCACTGTTGGACTGCAAAAATGGTTGCTCCCCTGTACAGGCTTTACCAGTGGGTTTCCTGAAGAAGCTACTGCGAAACGGGTCCGTCAGGAAAACACTGAGTTGTGCTGGACTATTGTGGCTGCTATATGAATACTGCATGACCCAGATAAGTCCTGGGGGGTGGGGTTGCATTTTGTTGTGGAACTTTGCCAGATGGGCTTTAGATTGTGCATTTATAAAGAGAGGATTTATCATCAAACAGTACAAAACTGATTTGCATGTAAAAAAAATATATTACAAAAAAAATGTTTGACAATAAAACACAAGAAAATCCTCATTGGGAGGTTTTTGGGATCAGTGATGACTTTTTCACTGTCTGCTTCCAAGAAATATGTGTTTTGCCTGCCACAGTTTGATGAGATCCCTTTCCTCCCTTGAACGAAGAGTGTTGTTGAGTCTTCATGTCTGAATTCAGACATTTGTCCATATAGATAGGAAATAGCCGAATATCTGGAGCTTCCTGTCTGGAAGAGCAAAACAGCATCACACCTAAGGGGCCCTTTGACTAAACCGCATAGGTGCCTACACGCGTCTAACGTGTACTGCCCAGCTCCCGCATGGCCCGGGCAGGAATTCCATTTTTTATGCACGTCCAATATGGACGTTGGAAAATATTTTTTTTATTTTCCAATGCATGGCGCTAACTGGGTGGTAATCAGCATGTGAGACCTTACCACCAAGTCAAACGGCGGCGGTAAGGTCTCAGGCCCAAAATGGACATGTACCAATTTTAATTTTGCCGCATGTCCATTTTTGATGTAAAAAAAGGCCTTTTTTACAGGTGCGCTGGAAAATGGACCAGTGCACGTCCAAAACACACACCTACACTAGCGCAGGCGTGCCTTAGTAAAAGGACGTCTGAAAGAGCAAAACAGAATCACACCTACCTAAAGGGTCCTTTTACTAAGCTGCGGTAATGTAGATGCACGGAATGTGTACGCACCAAGGCCACTTACTACTATGGCAGTAAAATTTCTTTCCCAACTCTGCCTTTTTATATCAGGATGTATTTTGCATGCGATATGCAAATACTGAGAAGGTAGCTGCCAACCTCTGTAAATACAAAGCTCCTGACTTCTTCCACATCTGATCTGCAGGGCTGCTGAATCCCGGCCGTTTCCTTTAATTCATTCAAAAGATGAAGTCTATCTGCATTTCACTTCTCTTTTCTGTGCTGACATGTAAGTACTCAAGAAAAGATTTTTAAAGAACTATTTTTGTTGTAAGAAATGATAACTTGCTAATTTTCTATTGTTTCTACTGTAGGTGTCCATTCCCAAGTGACACTGAAGGAATCCGGTCCTGGAGTTGTGAAGCCTGGAGAGACTCTCAGCCTGACCTGTAAAGTCTCCAGTGCCTTAACTGGCTACTGGTGGAACTGGGTCCGTCAGCCTCCCGGGAAAGGACTGGAATGGTTGGGGCGTATAGATGGTGGTAGCGGAGGCACAAACTACAATGCCGCTCTCCAAAGCCGATTAACTATCTCCAGAGACAACTCCAAGAACGAATTCTATTTACAAACTAGGGAGATGAAACCTGAAGACACGGCCACATATTACTGTGCGAGACACACAGTGTGAGGAAGGAAGGAGGAACTCGGACAAATACTGCAGCTCTTTCTTTGATTATAAACAGGAAGTGTGGAATATCAGGTGCTTCCTTCCTAAAAATGCCGAACTGTGTCGCTCATAACTAAGTGAAACACCCTGAACTAAACTGGGAGCCAGAACAACAAACCCTCAAGAGAGTCTCATTCTGAATAAGAAAAGAGAATCCCATCATATCACATTTTAGAAGGGTAAAATACACATCCAGAAAATCTGCAATGAGACTCATCAACCAGACATTTGAATCAGATCTTCTCAGTTTGAACATGTTTCTTTTTCACTGATTCTTGAATTGGTGAAACCATTAATCAGTGACTCCAGTTGGGCTCATTTATTTTCCAAGTTGTATATTTAACGTTGTCAGGATTAGCCTGTGCTTATTCCAGAGAAGAGTGAAGTCTCCTTCAGTTCTCCACCAACCCCCATTATTATATCATTGTATCCAGCCCTTGTTAAGGCTGATGGTAGTAAACGCACGGGAGCCCGTCTTGAAGGACAACATTAACTTTGGACTGAGAATCCCTGGAAGGACAGGGTAGGGCTTGAGAAAAGGAAGTAGCAACAAAGGTCAGGGTGGGTGGGGAACGAGATCTGTGGGACCGGAAAGTACCCAATAAATTTAAAATTCTTGTAGGGAGTCTCGTTGAAGATTGGGTGGAGAGGTTTTCAGGAGAGGGAACGGAGGGTGATTATTTAAAGCACTACCTCCGTGGGGAGATGAGCCTTTTCCCTCATCCTCAGAGGGACCTCTTTGTCTGCTCACCCTCCCTGAAGGCATTGGGAGCTCATAGGGAGAGGCGTGCATGGCAGAAGTCTTGGGGAGCAGGGCTGCCCCATCCCTAGGGCATCAGGGGAGGATGCCCTAAGTATGGGGCAGCAGCTCATCGGGTGATGAGCGGTAAGCTAAGTGAATGTGGGGTCAGGTGACCCGAAATAAGTGAGCATGGAGGTCCATGCTATACCCTTGCCCTAGCTAACAAGGTGGGGCGGAAAGGGTGGAAAGTTCGTGAATGGTTAAGCAATTTAATAGTGCAATTATGTTGTTGAATTTTGAAACCGTTGAACGTGTAAGTTAATAAAGCAAAACTTTGGCCAATTTCTATTTACCACATTTATGAAGTAGTATGCTGTTTATTCTGAAGGTGGGAATGGGACCAAGTGGGAGGGGGGAATGGGGAAGGGATCTCAGACTGAGGGGTGCAAGTCCCAATTCTAAATGTTACTAACCTTAGTGGTGTAAAGATAGTAATGTTGTTCTTGTGACCTCTGCATTCTGCTCTTGTGCCCATGTGCATATCGTACAGTTCAGGAGAAATCTCCTGAGTGTTGTCTGACATTTTCTTAACCATGGAAACCTAGATGCCTCTTCTCTCCACCTGTACCCCCCCCCCCAGCAGCCAAACCCCCAGCAGGTCCCTGCGCTCCGGGAAAGTTAGGATATTAACTTCTCCGTGCATAGTGCAGTGTGTGCAGGTTCCGACTGGGTTTCCTTTTCCTGCGGCAGACAGGAGCTAACCCCAGCTGGGAAGACTGTACATTGAGAGGAAATCTACCTTTTGTTGTGCAATAAAGTTAAGTGGGAATTTGCACTTAACTTTATAGCACAAAAGGTGGATATTCTGAAAACCAGTCAGGTTTTCAGGATATCCACAATGAATGTTCATGAGAGAAATCTGAATGCAGTGAAGGCAGTGCATGTAAATCTCTCTCATGAATATTCATTGCAGATATCCTGAAAACCTGACTGGACGGGGTGCCTCCAGGACCAGGTTTGGAAACCACTGATCTAAACACCTGTGTCAGGTCGTACGCATGAATAGGTTAGCATTCTAAACTTCTATACATTTAAAAGTTAGCACCTAGATTAGAACATCCCCACTAGAGATCATGGCGGCCATTTTGAGGCCAGATGCATGGCAAGAAGGATTGAGTGGGTCAAGGAAGAAGGAGGGTCCACACAAATTCCACTTTTGCCTGAAAGACCCCCTAGACCATCAAGGATGTCCAAGGTAGTCATGGGGGCCTATGGAGGGGTGAAGGGGCTGAGCCAGGGACTTCCTATCTTTAGAAGGAGGAGAGAGGGGGAATCCGGAACAGGGGAAGGGAGGGGGAAACAGAAGCCCTGGAAGCTAACAGGGCACTGGCCAATATTTAAAGCAGTACCCGGTTGCTTGGTGAAGAAAGCTAGAACAACCATTTGTTGTCCTAAGTTTAGCGACTTATTTAACAGGTTAGTGGTGTGAATATCACTTCTAACCAAATAACTACCAGCTCTGCCCAGACTGCACCCAAAATCTGCCTTTTTATATCAGGATGTATTTTGCATGTGATATGCAAATACTGAGAAGATAGCTGTCATCCTCTGTAAATACACACCTCTGTCTTCTTCCACATCTGATCTGCAGGGCTGCTGAATCCCGGCCGTTTCCTTTAATTCATTCAAAAGATGAAGTCTATCTGCATTTCACTTCTCTTTTCGGTGCTGACTTGTAAGTACTCAAGAAAAGATTTTTTTTAACATTTTTTTTAAAAAGAAATAGTAACTTGTTAATTCTCTATTGTTTCTGCTCTAGGTGTCCATTCCCAAGTGACACTGAAGGAATCCGGTCCTGGATCTGTGAAGCCTGGAGAGACTCTCAGCCTGACCTGTAAAGTTTCCAGTGCCTTAACTGGCAACTACTGGAGCTGGATCCGGCAGCATCGTGGGAAAGGACTGGAATGGTTGGCAAACATAGGTGGTGGTAGCGGAGACACATACTACAATGCTGCTCACCAAAGCCGATTAACTATCTCCAAAGACAACTCCAAGAACGAATTCTATTTACAAATGAGGGAGATGAAACCTGAAGACACGGCCACATATTACTGTGCAAGAGACACACAGTGTGAGGAAGGAAGGAGGAACTCGTGCAAATACTGCAACACGTTCTTTAATTATAAACAGGAAGTGTGGAATATCTGTTGCTTCCTTCCTAAAAATGCCAAACTGTGTCACTCATAACTAAGTGAAACAACCCTGAACTAAACTGGGAGCCAGAACAACAAACCCTCAAGAGAGTCTCATTCTGAATAAGAAAAGAGACTCCCATAATATCACATTTTAGAAGAGTAAAATACACATTCAGAAAATCTGTAATTTGGAACTCATTAATCAAAATCTGAGCCAGATTTTATCACTTTGAAAATAATTTTTTTAGAATTAAACAATATAAAAATGATTCTTGTTTCAGTGTTGGAGTGAGCTTTCATTGTATGTTTACAGGTTTTTGGTTCATGGTTCCTTTTCTGTGAGTAGTGACGACAATTAGACACCCAGAAGGAACCTGATAGGACCCTCCTTATAATCGAACATCGGTGCCTGCGGTCCTTTATACAATACTACGGTACCCGGGTATTAATGTGTCCAACATTTTTAGTGCAAGTACCCATGCCAGCCCTAGGTGTGGTGGAAGTGTTTGCACCAAAGTGGAACATGCAGAGTCATGTAAGTTATGTGCATTAAGTGGGAGCCCCCACCACACCTATGTGAACCCCCCTTCCACATACTCGCTAGAAAGTTAAGTGGGAATTTGCAGAAAACGGTTTAGGCAACATGCTAGAATCTAAACACCTACATACGAACATATATGTTCTAAGCTCTAATCTTTTATACATGTAAAAGTTGGTACCTCATTAGAACACCCTCCTCCCACCACCACCCAGTAGGAGATACGTATGTGTTTTTACTCAGAATGAAAGGAAATTCTACTAGACTGGCCATTCTGATCTTAACAGGATATTGGGCTAGATGGACCATTGGTCTGACCCAATATGGCTACTCTTATGTTCTTATGAGTCTCATCTGACCCTAGGGATTGAAAGTACAATATTATTGCATAACCCCTGATGGTAGGAAGGTGGGGGCCAGTCAACGTTTCCTCTAATGTATATGCAAGTCTTCCACCTAGTGAGCCTACTGGTTGGGTGGGGCAGCAATATCACAGTTTCAATTAGGCCCCCATTAGTTTTGCAGAACCTTTCTGCCTCTCGCAGTTGAAAACATACTGATATACCACCCTCACCTGTAGGAAAGCAATTGAAAGACTCCCACATCCCTTCAGGGGCATGTTGAATCCATTCCTTCTCCTTTACTACATAACTCATGCCAAAATAGTCTCAATTTCTATTCTGTTTTCAGATTTATGATTGATATCTGTACTGTATTTAGATTTGTGATCGATTAACTGTTAAGCAACTTAGGAGAAGGTTGGATTGGACCTTCACTTTTCATTCATTCCTCTGTAACTCAGAATATGATACAGACACACACACATACATACAAACATACATACATACATACATACACATACACACACACACACACATACATGGAGTGTCCTTTTCCTCTGAGTGGAACTATTCCAGTTACATTTTCACAGGGTGTCTTGCAGGACCTATTCAAAAACTATCACTTCAGTATGGAAATCAGGCTTCACTTTTTCTCTCATGTTTACCCTGTGTGGGGAATCACAAAATACCACAAAACCACCAGCCCCTCTCTGCCTTTTTATATCAGGGAGTATTTTGCATGTGATTTGCAACTACTGGAAGGTACCTGTGTGTCCTTTGTAAATAGGCGACTCCGTCTTGTTCCACATCTGATCCGATACTGCAGAGTTGCTGAATCCCAATCATTACCTTGTACTTTATTTAAAACATGAAGCATTTGTACATTGTTATTTTTTTGGTCGATGTCCTGGCACGTAAGTACTCTGGAAATCCTTTAGAAAAAGCTTTTGAGTGTTTTCTTTGCTTTAAGAAATCATCATCTTATCGTTTCCTTATTTTGTACAGAGGTCCGTTCCCAAGTGACCTTAAAGGAATCGGGTCCTGGAGTTGTGAAGCCCTCAGCCACTCTCACGCTGTCCTGTAAAGTCACCGGTAACAATATTGGTGATAGCTATGGCTGGAGCTGGATCCGTCAGCCTCCTGGGAAGGCTTTGGAATATTTGGGATACATATGGGGTCCCAGCGGGAGCACTTACTACAACCCCACACTCCAAAGCCGATTAACTATCTCCAAAGACAATGCCAAAAACGAGCATTATTTAGAAATGAGGGAAATGAAAACTGAAGACACGGCCACATATTACTGTGCAAGACACACACTGTGAGGAAGGAAGGGGACGCTCAGACAAATACTTTGGGTCTCTTTTTTTTTTTAGATGTAACGAGGGGGAAGCAGCTGTGAAAACAATCCATGACCACCTAAAGTTCAGGAAATCACAAAAAACCAACCTCTTCTAAAAGGCTTACCCCACCGATGCAACGCAAATCCCCACGCCCTGCAACACTGCAAAACCAATGATCGTACTGGACAATATCCATTTGGATACAGAAAGTGAAAGTGCCTTGGTGCTTTGTAGCTTTTACTATATGAGATGTGGGGACCCCTGACGCAGGTGCTAGTCACCGAAACACGGCCCGTGTCGAGTCTTTTTGTCAAGGCTCATTCATTAAAGAACTGTGTTCCATTTTTAAAGGCCCGTGGTGCTGTTTTTTTTTGTTCGTACTGGACAATATACAATCTTCACTCCCTTCGAACCTCTTGATGCTTGATACACACCTACCTCATTCGACCACTATATATAACCTTGTGTCAGGCGAACGCCTTTACGGTACTATGTAAGCCACATTGAGCCTGCAAATATGTGGGGAAATGTGGGGTTCAAATGTAACAAATAAATAGTAGCCCACGCTAATAACGCTAGAACACCTTAGTAAAAGACACCCTTTAATAAGTGTGAAGATTATGCTATGCTTTTATGATTCTTTTAATTGATATTTTTTTTTGCATAGGTCTTGTTTAGCAAATTACGTTGGTGGAATCTAGTCCCAGTACTGTGAATCCCTCAGACGAATTCAAACTGTCCTGTAAATTCATCGGTGTCAATACTGATAGCAATAAAAAGTGGAAATGGATCTGAAGACTCCTGGGAAGGGACTGGGATGGTTTGGGGGGGGAGGGGAGGAGAAGCAGTGTAGCTGCCCCGGGTCCCGGGGATATAAAAATCCTATTTGATAAAGCTGGAAAACCTGTACAACTTGCCCTGCCCTTCACTGCCGACACCAAGACATTGTTCTACCATCCCAATGGTAGGAATGCAAATGGAAGATTCCTGCTTACTTCTGAGGGAAAACTGAAAAGCTCCAAACACCAAATGAAACCCTTCCTCTCCCCCAAAAGGCTTTGCGGAGCCCACTTTCTCTAATCCTAGGTGGTATAGAGGGGCATAATCGAACGTCGCCGGCCAAATAGATCGCCGGCGCTACAGCTGGCCGGAACCGTATTATCGAAAAAGATGGCCGACCATCTTTTTTTTTTAATACGGTTTAGCCCGGCCAAATGCCAGAGTTCGCCGGGGTTGAGATGGCCGGTTGTGTTTTTCAGCAATAATGGGAAAAAAATGCCGGCCATCTCCAACCCGGCGACATCCAAGTCATCTGGTCGTGGAAGGAGCCAGCATTCGTAGTGCACTGGTCCCACTCACATGCCAAGACACCAACTGGGCACCCTAGGGGTCAGTGCAGGGTGCATAGCTCCCTTACTTTGAGAGCTAAGCCCCCCCAACCCCCCACCAAAACCCACTACCCACAAATGTACTGCACCCACTAAACCTAAACTAAGACTGTACTTTAGAAATTATGCTAAACCATTTTATAATGAAAAAATTCAAATTTTCTCTGATGTTATACAGGTTACTCAGGAAAGGAGACAAGCTTTTCTGGCAATGAGGGAAGAAGTTAAAGCCTTAGGAGCCAGCTTTTTGCTGGCATTTCTCTGTAAATGTCAAATACGATATCTTGATAATAAGCACCTTTTTTTGGAACCGGAACATTTAAGATCTTTCCTAGATGTTAAAACTCTGAACAAATAGCTCAAATGTGTATTTAAGATCATGTAGTTCATATTAACAAAAGCGAAGTACACCAGACCACATTCCTATTTTAAATTCTTGCTTTTGATTATCTCCGTTTGGTTCTTTAGCCCCCTATGAATCTAATTTGTGGTCTAAGAAAGAATGTGTTATTACTTTTTGATTTTTAGATATGTATGCTTGATATTTTTTTCTTTTCTGATTTTCTTAAACAAAGATGTAATGCTTGTGTTTGAAGTTATAAATTCATAAATAAAAAATAAAAAAAACAACTCTCTCTCACTCTCACCACCCACAACACCACCTCTCACCTTGACCGCCAAACTCACTCTGGCAACTGCCAGTGACTCGGTCACCTAGGAAATCAGCTTTGGGCTCGGGGCTCTAAACCCTATAAACCAATCCCAAGCCATTTTCAAGGTTCCACTTTTTTTTTTACTGACCTACGGAATTCTGGCCAGCACTGCTCCAGCTCCATTTTAATTAAAAATATCCTATAGAAATTAATGGGAATATTTACAATTAAAATAAAATCCTTTTAAATGAAGGTCAAAAAACCCCCAAATTTTACAAACTAATAAAGATCCCTATCCCCTATTAGGCCATGTTTTTTTAAATTTAAAAATACTCATTTTTTTTAAAGCCCACCCACAATTATTCCTCCTAAACCCCTCCAAAATCCCAAAATTAATTTAAAACTACATCAAAAATTCAAACACTTTCTCCTCTACCAGCTACGTCAAAATTAAAAATTTAACCCTTAATTAACCCCTTTAAAACAGCCCCTTCCCAAAACACCCCTCAAAAATATTAAAATTCGAAAACTAAATCACCCGAAAAAATCACAAAAAATCCCCCAACGCCAAATCCGAAAACAGAATTTAAATTCAATAAAACCCTGATTTTTTTTAAAAATAAAAGTTCCTATGTCCGCAATTTAAAATTAAATTAATTAAATTTCGGGTCAAACGACCCCTTACCTGAAAGTAGATTTTCTGCACACGTTTTGACTTCCCTCCGTTCCAGTCCCACTCCACCGGTTACCGAAACGGAATTAAAACAAAAAAACTTCCAAGTCCGGGCCCAAAATTTAGGCCCAGGCTTCGGCCTACACGGGAAATGCACGCCGCCGATTCGTACATGAGGCCGCTCATGCACGCGCGCACACCAACTTGTCACCGTTTCCTCTTCTCTTCTCAGCGTCCCGGAGTCCTGACTCTCACAAACCAGCCCCAAAAATGGCTCGGCGGACCTGGCCCCATATCTCTGTATCCGGGGACGTGCCTGATCGTCCCCGGACATCTAAAACAACGGCGCCGACCGCCGAACAACACTGCCCGGCCCCGGAGCGCTACTCCAACGCTCCCACCACCAGCATGGCCTCACAAAGCGACCCCAGTACATCAGAGCCACCCGCAATGCTCCCCAAAGGCACCAAAACAGCCTCCAGGTAAACACAAAATGGTTTTTTTTCTTTTCTCCTCTTTTCCCGTTTCTTAACCATATGTTACATAATCTCTCTGAAAAAGTCCTTTCTTGGAATAAGCACCTTTACTCCAGTTAACTGCAGATCAGAGGTTGTGCCCCACTGGCAAAGAGTCCCCTGGTACTAAGATTAGCAGTAGGTCAGAGCTGGCACAATGGTGTACAATGCCCTCTTTCAGCACCATTCAAGGTAAGAACTACGTTCTCTAACATGGGTAACACAGGAAAGGGAACTAAAACTGGCATACAAAAATGGCCACTACCGCATGGACTACAACAGGAAACAAAACAGGGCACACTCTGACACAGTTAGCAGGGGGGGAAAGCACCATGGGAGTAGAGCCCAGTACCCTACACCCACCACAATGCATTGCTAATGTGACTCTGCAGCGCACCTAACAGAAAAGGTGTCACACTCACCCGAGAGCCACATCGCAACCAGGGAAAGGCTGTCGGAGGACACAACACATTCTGCTGTCATGGAGGTGGGTACGGCATTTGAGGCTGGCATAGAGGCTGGCAAAAAAGGTTTTTATTTTTTGTTTTTTTAGTGTGGGAGGAGGTTGGTGACCACTGGGGGAGTACGGGGAGGTCATCCCCGATTCCTTCCGGTGGTCATCTGGTCAGTTGGAGCACCTTTTTGAGGCTTGGTCGTGAAAATAAAATGACCAAGTAAAGCCGGCGAAATACTGCTTAAAGCCGCTTTTTGTTTTCCATTATCGGCGAAAGCCAGCCATCTGGTAGCCACGCCCATGTCCCGCCTTCGCTAAGCTGCCGACACGCCCCCCTTGAACTTTCGCCGGCGAGGCGACGGGAAAGCGGCGATGCTGTCAAAAATCCCGCTTTCGATTATACCGATTTCGCCGCTTTTGCAAGACCACCGGCCATCTCCCGATTTATGGCCAGTGATCACTTTCGAAAATGAGCTGGATAGTGGGTCCCTGGGCAGGAGGCTAAGGGTCTAGTGATTCATTCTTTTTTTTTAGTATTATTTTGATCAATATGTTGTAAAATGAAAGAGCCAAAACAGTTTGATATGAACAGAAAAGCGTAATGAAATAGTACTGGGAACGCTTAAAGTAAATGTGAATATTTTCAAATTATTTCAACTCCATATTTCTGCAACCTATAAACTAAAACCAATTATACAGACCCTCTGTCACTGCAGTTTTGCTAGTGCTGGGCAGACTTCTATGGTCTGTGCCCTGAAAATGGCAGATACAAATCAGTCAGGTACACACATACAGTAGCACATATGAGTTTATCCTGTTGGGCAGACTGGATGGACCGTACAGGTCTTTCTCTGCCATCAGCTACTATGTAAATGTTTTGCCAGGAATGCCAACCCAAAACCACATGACATATATACATAAAGATGTGATTTTATACGGAAGATGGCACTTTAATAAACAGAATGAAATGGAGGATGAGTTACAGTGTATCTCACATCATAAATCCACATGCACATCTTCTCCGCATCACTTTCAAAGAAATCCTGTGAGGTGTCCTGCCCAATACCTATTAACCAACCAACTTTTCTAACAGAGGTAGACTGACTCCGAAAGGAGGTCTCTCTTCCTCTTGAAAGAGGACTCTCCTCTCCCTGACCTTTATGCAAACGATTGCACTCACATTCCTGTTTAAAATAACAGTTTCAGGTTCCCTTGTCAGCAGTCTGTTCACAAGGGAGTCAGTGGTTCCTTTCAGCTTTGGTTCCCCGGGATCAAATCATGAAATCGCTGTTTGTCTTTCTTTTCCTCGCCCTTCCTTCATGTGAGTATTCTTCACAAGCGTGGAGAATAGCTCTAAACTTCTTATGATGAGATTCATATCGGACCCTTCTCTCTTTTTCTAGGTGTCTTTTCTCAAGTTACCCTGGTGCAATTTGGTCCTGGAGTTGTCAAGCCCTCAGCCACTCTCCCACTGACCTGTAAAGTCACCGGTTGCAATATTGGTGGCAGTTACTGGTGGAGCTGGCTCCGACAGCCTCCTGGGAAGACACTGGAATGGATGGCAGCCGTGGCTGGTGACACTGGAGGCACATGGTACGCCTCCTCTCTCCAAAGTCGATTAACTACCTCCAAAGACAACTCCAAGAATGAGTTCTATTTACAAATGAGGGAGATGAAACCTGAAGACACGGCCACATACTACTGTGTAAGAGAAACACAGTGTGAGGAAGGAAGGAGGAACTCGTACAAATACTGCAGCTCTTTATACAATACTAGTAAAAAAGGCCCGTTTCTGACACAAAGGAAACGGGCGCTAGCAAGGTTTTCCTCGGAGTGTGTATGTTTGAGAGAGTGTATGTGAGAGTGACTGTGTGTGAGAGAGAGAGTGAATGTGTGAGTGTGTGTGTGAGAGAGAGTGTGTGTCTGGGTGCGAGTGTGTCTGTGAGAGAGTGTGTGTGTGAGAATGAGAGTGTGTGCAAGTGCATATGTGAGACAGTGCGAGAGAGAGTGTGTGTTTCACACAGATACAGTGTGTGCGAGAGAGAGAGTGTGTGTGAGACACAGACTTTCTGTGAGACTGAGTGTATGAGACCAAGAGCGTGTGTGAATGACTGTGTGACTCACAGACAGTGAATGTGATACAGTGTGAGACAGAGTGTGTGAGAGTGAGAGAGAGAAAGACATTGACTGTGAGAGAGAGAGAGTGTGTGTGTGTGTGACAGAGATACCTCCCCCCTCTCTGGTGTCAGGCCCCCCTCCCTCCCTCTCTCTGGTGTCAGGCCCTCCCCCCTCTCTCTCTCTGGTGTCTGAGCCTTACTGTGCAGGACGCTGAGCTCTGGCTGTGCTTCAATGAACTGACCAATCCTATTTAATAGAATGCACCTCCAACATTCTGAAGCCGAGAAACCTCGTGTGGTTGGTCACTTCTGCTTGTGACGAACCCGGAAGTATGTGATGTCAATTCAGGAGATGGATACAGAGAGCAGGAATGCCTCAGCCATGCAGTCAGCTTCAGAATGTTGGAGGTGCCTTTTATTATATAGGAAAGGAACTGACCAATCCTATTTAATAGAATGCACCTCCAACATTCTGAAGCCCAGAAACCTTGTGTGGTTGGTCACTTCTGCTTGTGACGAACCCGGAAGTACGTGATGTCAATTCAGGAGATGGATACAGAGAGCAGGAATGCCTCAGCCATTCAGTCAGCTTCAGAATGTTGAAGGTGCCTTTTATTATATAGGATAATAAACAGGAATTATGGAATATCTAGTGCTTCCTTACCAGTAGTGCAGCCAGACCTCAATTTTTGGGTGGGCCTGGGGATGGACTGGGTGGGCGGGAAGCAGCGTTGCCTACCTGCCTTTTAAAATAATTCGTCTCCCCAGGCTCCGCTGCATTTACTTCTTTGCCCGTTGCAAAGCGCTGCCGTTCACACAGGCAGCTCCGCTCCCCTTTGCCGCGTCCATCCGGCCCTCTCTGATCCACTTCCTGTAGTGGATATGTAGGGTCAGAAGGACACGGTAAAGGGGAGCGGAGCTGCCTGTGTGAACGGCAGCGCTTTGCGATGGGTGAAGAAGCAAAAGCAGCGGAGCCTGGGGAGACGAATTATTTTAAAAAGCAGGCAGGCAAAGCTGCTTCTCGGACCAGCGGAGCCGCGGCAGCGACAGCAACATGGGTGGGTCTGGAGGGAAAGTGGCTGGGCCTGGGCCCATCCAGGCCCGCCCGTGGCTACGCCCCTGTTTCTTACTGAAAATGCCAAACTGCATCACTCATAATGTCTTGAACTAAACATGAAGAGAGAGAAATTTGAGCCAGATTTTCTCACTTTGAAAGTTTAATAAGTAAACGAAAGCAAGAAACGAATGTAAGATGCTACCTTTTTATTAGCCTAACTTAACATTTGTTTGACTAGCTTTCAGAGAGTTAAAACCTCCTTCATCCTGTCAGAACAGAAGTGCCTTAGGGTGAACAGCTCGTCCGGAGCTCGCCCTTTAACAGGGGATGAGCTAGCCCCCTTTTTTGGGGGCTTGTATGGCAGGCTCCAGCTGGGCCTTGCTGTGGGTGGGATTGGAAGGTTGGCCTTTGCTTTGGTTAGGTCCAGAGCGAGGGCGGATGCAAGCTCTGATTGGGCTGTTATTATTTAAAAATTAGTCTGGCAGGAATTTCCCTCCTTAGAGCAGAGGGAGGGGTGGTTCTAATAAAGGGCTACCTCCTGAGGCACCTTGCTTACCTGCCCTTCCTCCCCACCCCCCCACCCCCGTCATTATCAATATGTCTGCATGGGTATGGTGGGGTAATTGCTTTGTCACAGTTTGGGGGAGGGGAACCCTGAGCTAGAGCCTGTGTAAAAGAGGTCCTTATGGACAGGGCTTCAATGTTTACCAGTGTTTTCATTGGTGCAAATGGACACGCCTATATTTACGCACAACCCCCGAACTTAAGTACCATTCTTTAAACTGCGCCTAACTTTAGGAGCGGCTTATAGAATAGAACTTAAGCAAGTTTTTTTCCATGACGATTTTTTTCGGCATGATTTATAGAATTCACCCCTGTTTGAATTAGAGACCCAAACTTTTTCCAGTGACTAGCTCATAAGCAAGTTTATTGGGTCATCCTGAACCTATTCTGATTAAATGTCTTGCATTGAATGTTTCAGAGTCAGTGACAGGTCCTATCCTATTCCATTCCCAACTCAGAATGTCCATTATCAATTATGTCAGCTATCTACAAGCACAGTCTTGAATGTTTATTTATTTAAGATTATTTATAAATTGCTGACCACAAAAAAACCCCATCATGGTAATTCACACTAAACCAAGCATTATCCATGTATCAAACAAGCAGAACACAACCCATGAACCTAACCAGTATGTGTGAATTTCGCAAACCACCGTCCCACAAACGTCATTGCAAAGGCACCAAAATATGCAAAGGCAAAAAGTGTGAAACTGCTCTTTGTCCTGAAGGGGACGTATTTCCACCATCGATGTCAAAATGTTCATTTAGCGCTTCCTTTATCAGGAAACGGCAAATCTCTGGAGTTTTAGCTCTTTCTATAATGTGTATCATAGAAACATGAGTCATTAACCACTGTAGCAAGTAATCAGATATAATTCACATTAGCATTTTCTCCTGCCACAATAGAGGAACAGACAAGTGTGAATCTATGATAAGGAAGAGACGTCGCAATCGTATCACATTCAGTCCACCACTATACTCTCCTAATCAAGTGGCAATTCTCTAAGTCAGTGGTTCCCAAATCTGTCCTGGGGGATTCCCAGCCAGTCAGGTTTTCTGGATATACACATGGAATATTCATGAGAGACATTTTCTTGCAGTGCATGCAAATCAATCCATAACCTAGAGATGGGAGTAACTAGTGAGGTAATTAAATTCGCAGATGACACCAAGTTATTCAGGGTGGTCACATCGCAGGAGGAGTGTGAAAGATTACAAGAGGACCTCACGAGACTGGGAGATTGGGCGTCAAAATGGCAGATGAAGTTCAATGTTGACAAGTGCAAAGTGATGCATGTGGGAAAGAGGAACCCGAATTACAGCTATGTCATGCAGGGTTCCGCGTTAGGAGTCGCAGACCTAGAAAAGGGATCTGGGAGTCATCGTTGACAAGACGTTGAAATCTTCTGCTCAGTGTGCTGCGGTGGCTAAAAAGCATACAGAATGTTGAGTATTATTAGGAAAGGGATGGAAAACAAACATAAAGATGTTATAATGCCATTGTATCGCTCCATGGTGCAACCACACCTCGAATATTGTGTTCAATTCTGGTTGCCGCACCTCGAAAAAGATATAAAGGAATTGGAGAAGGTGCAGAGAAGGGCGACGAAAATGATAAAAGGGATGGGACAACTTCACTATGAGGAAAGGCTTAGACGGCTAGGGCTCTTCAGCTTGGAGAAAAGGCGGCTGCCTGAGGGGTGATATGATAGAAGTCTACAAAATAATGAATGGAATGGAGCGGACAGATGTGAAACGTTTGTTTACACTTTCTAATAATAATACATAGGACCAGGGGACACAATGTCCTAGAAGCTAGAATGTGGTAGATGTAAAACAAATAGAAGAAACTTTTTCTTTACTCAGCACGTAGTTCTGGAACTCATTGCCAGAGAAGGTAGTGAAAGCAGTTGGCCTTGCCGAGTTTAAAGGGGGTTTGAACAGATTCCTGAAGGAAAAGTCCATTGATCATTATTAAGTTTTTTGGGTTCTGCCAGGTTCTTGGGGCCTGGATTGGCCACTGTCGGAGACAGGATGCTGGGCTTGATGGACCCTTGGTCTTTTCCCAGTATGGCGGTGCTTATGTGCTTATGAATATTCATTGCAGGTGTCCAGAAAACCTGACTGGCTGGGGTTCCCCCTGAACAGGTCTCAGAACCCCTGTTTTAAGTGGGGGCCTCCTTTTAGGCTCCCCGATGCCACATGGTTTCAATCAATTGTACAACAGCACCTGGGACACCAGATTCCATTATACAATACTTAACTTGGCATTGGGGCACCTTAAATTTAGGACAATGAGTTATACCAGCCATAGACCTGGTATAACTATGGACTCCTGAAGGCAGCAAGGGCTCAAGTAACTTACAGTAATCTGTAATTTGCATATGTAACATGGAGCTCCGCCCATACTCCACCCAAGTGTATATCCCCTGCAGTTGCCACTACAGCACATGTACACGCCTTTATAGAACACAGTTAACACACGTATGGGCCAATATTCCCTGCACTTACACATACAAAGGGGCGTGTACGCCGTGAGCTCCTTATTATAGAATAACCTTCCACACATACTTGTACAGTATCAATTTTAGAAGAAATTAATAACAATAGCAACATCTTCTAAGGAAACTAAACCCATGTAACGTGCACATAAACTGCTAAACCCCAGGACAGTTTTCACAATTCCTTGTCTAGGGATGGCTGAGGAAGAACATTGAGGAAAGTAATTGTAAAGGATTTAAAAAAAAAACCAACACACACCTTTAACTGAATTATCATTAAGTAATTACAAGGATATTTAAAAAAAATTGTTTCGTCCTTTTCTGCGTTTCTCTCGCAAAATCCAGATACATTCTCAACTTGCAATTCAAAAAAGGAATATCGCAAAAAAGACACAATAGCCAATCCCTGTCCCAACTCTGTGACGCTTGTGAGCCCTTGGCCCAGAAGCGGCTGCGTGAGGGTCACTCAACCACCCCTGGGTAGACAGAGTCCCAAGAGTATCCCAAAGAACTGGACTGGCATTGGGGCAGTTTCAGGTGCCTGATGCTGTCTGGCCCAGTCCTTAGATTCCTCCCTACGACCCCAGTCCTGGATATGAAATACTTGTGCAAGAACTCCAGAGATTGCTTGTATGTTTGTGTTTATGCTCAGTGGTGCAGCCACAGGCCCACCCAACAGTAGCTGATGGGGATCCCAAGCTCCACCAGCTGAAGACTTCCCCCTGATGGGAACAAAAATGCTGCTCTCCATGGTACTGAAACCTGTGCATGCTCAGTTTTCAGTGTCTGCTGCAGACAGTCAAGCTGGACAGAAGCATTTTCTGACCAGCTGAGATATTTTTTTGATGTGGTGGGGGGAGAACAATTGGTGCCCACCCACTTCTTGCCTAGGCCTACCCAAAATCTGCTGTCTTGCTACGCCCCTGATTTGAAGATCATTCTTTCCGTTAAAACCACTTTCCCTTTCATCCCCACACAACCCATAAAAGATTTCAGCAAAACAACCATTACTCCACCGCTGTCCTTCCAGAAAGAAGAAAAGTCCTTAATAGCTTCTTCCAACTCCCAATAAATGTTTGAAGAGACCACTGAACCTTCTGGGTTGAAGCTATGGAATCACAAATCTCTGTCCCTTGAAAGATTTTAATCCTGATGCAGGTCTGCTTGTGTACATCGCTTTTCTTGCGGACGTATTTCTGGCTATAGACGTTGAGAAGGATTTTGTATGAGTAGCTATCACTGTGACTATATAGCAGGAGCTACCACAGTGGCACATGACATGATAAAAACCTAGAGACCCTTTCAGAGCAAATAGAAAGTGAGAGGAAGAAGACATCATACCAACATTTCTTGAAATCTGATATTTACAATGGACACGTGTTCTAACTTTAGTTTTTATGTGCCCCTTCTCTCCAAAGGTAAGACGTACCCACAAAATACGAAGGCTCTTTATTTCTTTCATTCTTCATTTCTCTTGTTGAAAACTTTTATGTCATTGTTCTTTGATTTGATCAAAGAAATGCTCCTTGTCTGTTAAACAAAAATTGTAAGGGCTTAGTAATATGTTATGCTTTGGTTTTTGATTAATTGTCAAATCATGGCAAAAACCAAATCTCAGTGGTACAGCAAAGAGAGGGAGCAAAGTACAAGCAAAAGTCCAGACAGCAAAGAAAACTGCACCAAGGGCCTTAAAAAGAGGGACACAGTTCTTTAATTATTTAATTGGAACCTGTATAAGAACAGTCTTTGAAAAAGACCCGACACGGGTTATTGTACTATTATGGAAGGAACTGAAGCTGAATGTTCGAAGACAAACATCACGTCATGTTCTTATTTCTAAATAACTGATCTTCAGCAATTCCAAAAGTACAATAAGCCTAATACCTGCAATGGATGAAGTCAATGTTCCCTATAAGATGTGTGGCAGTCCTCCACCCATTGGAGGCAGTGCAGGAATAGCAAAGTTTCAGTGGTGATGGGCAGGCAAGTTCTATGAAACTCCCCAGAGGACCTACAGAGCCCACACCATTGAAACTGCAATATCGATGCACCACCCCCAATAATATGAAGCCGCAGAAGGACTTCTGCCCACTTTAGAGGGAGAATTGGCCTCACTTTTACGGATACTCATGCTGCTGAGCCACACGCAAAAAAATGGCAGACAGAATTAATGACCCCTTCTGATCTCAACCGAAGGATAAAAATATGAGGTCACTATCTGCTTTTCATTCTCTGCTGCCCTTCCCTTAATAAATGTGAAGATTATGCTGTGCTTTTAGGGTTAGGTTAATGTGTCTCTGGAGGTTGTCCTGCCTGGTTAAATCATCTAGGCTGCCCAACATCTGATCCAGACCTCTCTTTGCCATTTTCAGGGCACAGACTGTAGAAAACTGCCCGGCACTGGCCTTGGTTCCCAACTTTGTCTTTTTATATCAGGATGTATTTTGCATGCGATATGCAAATACTGAGAAGGTGGTCGTCATCCTCTGTAAATACACACCTCCGTCTTCTTCCACATCTGATCTGCAGGGCTGCTGAATCCCAGCCGTTTCCTTTAATTCATTCAAAACATGAAGTCTCTCTGCATTTCACTTATCTTTTCTATGCTGACATGTAAGTGCTCAAGAAAAGCTACAAAATAGAACGTTTTTGTTATAAGAAATGATACCTTGTTAATTCTCTATTGTTTCTACTGTAGGTGTCCATTCCCAAGTGACACTGAAGGAATCCGGTCCTGGATCTGTGAAGCCTGGAGAGACTCTCAACCTGACCTGTGAAGTCTCCAGTGCCTTAATTGGCTACTGGTGGAGCTGGATCCGGCAGCATCACGGGAAAGAACTGGAATGGTTGGGGCATATAGGTGGTACTAGCGGAAGCACAAAATACAATGCCGCTCTCCAAAGCCGATTAACTGTCTCCAAACACAACTCCAAGAACGAATTCTATTTACAAATGAGGGAGTTGAAACCTGAAGACACGGCCACATATTACTGTGTGAGACACACAGTGTGAGGAAGGAAGGAGGAACTCGTGCAAATACTGCAGCTCTTTCTTTGATTATAAACAGGAAGTGTGGAATATCTGATGCTTCCTTCCTAAAAATGCCAAACTGTGTCGCTCATAACTAAGTGAAACAACCCTGAAGTAAACTGGGAGAGACAACAACAAACCCTCAAGAGAGTCTCATTCTAAATAAGAAAAAAAGACTCCCATAATATCACATTTTAGAAGGGTAAAATACACATCCAGAAAATCTGCAATTTGGGATTCACTAACCAGAAATTTGAGCCAGATTCTCTTACTTTGAAAATAATTCTTTTCTTCCTTTGATTCCTGACTTGGTAAAAAACCATTAATCAGTGACCCCATATCTAACCATACATTTGGGCTCATTTATCTTCCAAGTGATCAGGGGCGTAGCCAGAGAACAGATTTTGGGTGGGCCTAGGCAAGAAGTGGGTGAGCACCAAGTGTTCTCCCCCCCCCAAAAAAAATATATATATGTCTCAGCTGGCGGGAAAACGCTTCTTTCCACCTTGGCAGACTGAAGCAGGCATAACTGAAAACAGAGAATGCACAGGTGCCGGTATCGTGGAGAGTAGTGTTTTCATTACCATCATGGGGAAGTCTTCAGCTGGCGGAGCTTGGGACCCCCACCAGCTACCGCTAAATGTGTGCTACTGTTGGGTGGGCCTGAGCCCTATGTGGGTGGGCCCTGGCCCACCCAGGCCCACCTATGGCTACCGCCACTGCAAGTGATATGATTAAATAAAGACAATTCCTGGGAGTATCTTAAACAAAATAACTTCTGGCATACATATACAAACCAGAACTCCTAAAAACATTTCCAGCCACTTGTATCTACCATCGCACATCGGACTTACTTCTATTCAGAGTTCAAAGTTGTTCAAAAGGCACTCACTGCAATTTATATCTTAGTTGACTTATCTGTGTGACGTTGTTCATTGATGGCAGATAACTTTCTGTTGTAACACGGTATTGAAAAGTTCCACAAGCCTCTCCGTCAATAGATACTGGCTGTCGTCTACTCTGCATCCAACAATAATCTTGCAGAGCTGAAGAAGCCACTTTGCTAGTGAAACTTGAATCCCAGTCATTATATATTTTGGATTGGACATCGATTATTGTTGGATGGAGAGGAGACAGCCAGTATCTAACGACGAACACTTTTTATGTATGATTAAAACCTGTCCTTTTCCTTCACATCTCCATGATTACAGATCTCACGGGCCTTCTCAAACTCCGTTACTGCCTTACTCACCATCACATCCATCGAGTGTGGATGTGGAGGAGAAAAGGGTGAGAGTCCATTTATTTATTTCTGCATTGATTTATTCAACATTTCGGTTCCACCTAAAATCTAGGCAGATTACAAATCACATACGTAACATTCATATAGCATTTTAAAACACAAATATATGTCATATCATAGAAGCCCAGTACAACCCTCATTTTACCTAACTTAAACCTGAGTAAAAATGAAAAGGGGGCAATTCTCTACATTGGCATGTCATGTGAAGTTGGCATTTTTGTTTCATGTTTGGACAAAACCCTCTTATGCCAAGTAGACGGTAGGTGTAAGTTGGCGTGGCTGGGTACAGCAAGTAATGCATATAGGGACTGGTATTCTGCTGCCAGTGATCACCACCCGTGTTATCCCCAGAAATTCAGTGCCCTGAATTTCTGGGTATGCGGAGTTCACAAAAGCATAGCCAGTTAAGAGCGATATTCTGCTTTTAACCAGCTATAGAAAACCGCATAAAGAAAGGACTGAATTTCATGCAGTCATACTTTTCAGGGAACCTCAGTGTGTCTTCATCTGTTTTAAAAATTGAAAATGCTTCTCCTGAAAATACACACTCCCAGTTATTTCATCCTTCTGCTCACTGTTTCCAAAGATTTCAGAAGCTCTCTCCAGCACATTACCCAGATTGCAACGGCCTTAAATACAAGTCTACCTACGCATCCAGCTTCTCCTTCATAGGAACACAGCTATGGAATGTTCTACCCAAAATCTTAAAATCAACTCAGAACCATCTAAATTTCAGGAAATTACTGAAGACCACCCTGTTTAAGAAGGCTTACCTTCCTGACCCAACCTAACGTACCTCTTCTTTGATACAGCAAACTCCATGGACCTTATCATCTTATCCTAGTTGATACCTATATGTATACTACCTCATTATTACATTGTTTAATTGTATTTTACTGAACTGTAGCCTGCCCTACGGTCTTGTGTAAGCAACATTGAGCCTACAACTGGTGGGGAAATGTGGGGTATAAATGTGTTAAAATATATAAATAAATAAATGTTTAGACAAAGGAAATCTAATCAGTGTTGCCTCTCTGCAAATGACAGATCTCTAAATCATTCAGGCCATATGATTCTCTTAGAAATAGGATTCGTTGCTTCCATCATTTCATTGAGTCTGTAAATTCTAGTAGCAGGCTTTCAGCAGATAATGAGCTCCCTTCATGGTTTTACAAGGCTAATAAGTGACATATCACATCCACGGCAGCACTCAAAGGTTTTCAGTATTTCACATCTAAAGTTCTTTTGAGATGGATAGACAAACGGACCGAACTACATCATCACTCGGCCCCCTAGTTGCAGAAAAGTAATAAATTCTGCTTACATCCATTTTCTCAGAATTTTCTACAAAATAAAAGAATACCAACTTAAGAAAGAGTATAAAAACAGGTTAAAATAATGCCAGATAGAGGCATTTATATAATTGTTACACTTTTAATTCCAGTACGTATGTCTATTGTAAGCTCTCTTGAGTAGGGACTGTCCTTCCCCTTGTTTAAAATTGTACAGCGCTGCGTAACCCTAGCAGCGCTATAGAAATGCTAAGTAGTAGTAGTAGTAGTATTGTTATTGTATTATTATGGAAGGAACTGAAGCTGAATGTTCGAAGACAAACATCACGTCATGTTCAGATTTCTAAATAACTGATCTTCAGCAGTTCCAAAAGTACAATAAGCCTAATACCTGCAATGGATGAAGTCAACGTTCCCTATAAGATGTGTGGCAGTCCTCCACCCATTGGAGGCAGTGCAGGACTAGCAAAGTTTCAGTGGTGATGGGCAGGCAAGTTCTACGAAACTCCCTAGAGGAACTACAGAGCCCACACCATTGAAACTGCAATATCGATGCACCACCCCCAGTAATATGAAGGCGCAAGAGGACGTTTGCCCACCTTAGAGGGAGAATTGGCCTCACTTTTATGGAAACTCATGCTGCTGAGCCACATGCAAAAAAAATGGCAGACAGAATTAATGACCCCTTCCAGTCTCGACCGAAGGATAAAAATATGAGGTCACTATCTGCTTTTCATTCTCTGCTGCCCTTCCCTTAATAAATGTGAAGATTATGCTGTGCTTTTAGGGTTAGGTTAATGTGTCTCTGGAGGTTGTCCTGCCTGGTTAAATCATCTAGGCTGCCCAACATCTAATCCTGACCTCTCTTTGCCATTTTCAGGGCACAGACTGTAGAAAACTGCCCGGCACTGGCCTTGGTTCCCAACTTTGTCTTTTTATATCAGGATGTATTTTGCATGCGATATGCAAATACTGAGAAGGTGGTCGTCATCCTCTGTAAATACACACCTCTGTCTTCTTCCACATCTGATCTGCAGGGCTGCTGAATCCCAGCAGTTTCCTTTAATTCATTCAAAACATGAAGTCTCTCTGCATTTTACTTCTCTTTTCTATGTTGACATGTAAGTGCTCAAGAAAAGCTACAAAATAAAACGTTTTTGTTCAAAGAAATGATCACTTGTTAATTCTCTATTATTTCCACTGTAGGTGTCCATTCCCAAGTGACACTGAAGGAATCCGGTCCTGGATCTGTGAAGCCTGGAGAGACTCTCAGCCTGACCGGTAAAGTCTCCAGTGCCTTAACTGGCTACTGGTGGCACTGGGTCCGTCAGCCTCCCGGGAAAGAACTGGAATGGTTGGGGCATATAGGTGGTACTAGCGGAAGCACAAAATACAATGCCGCTCTCCAAAGCCGATTAACTATCTCCAAAGACAACTCCAAGAATGAATTCTATTTACAAATGAGGGAGATGAAACCTGAAGACACGGCCTCATATTACTGTGCAAGAAAGACACAGTGTGAGGAAGGAAGGAGGAACTCGGACAAATACTGCAGCTCTTTCTTTGATTATAAACAGGAAGTGTGGAATATCAGGTGCTTCCTTCCTAAAAATGCCAAACTGTGTCGCTCATAACTAAGTGAAACAACCCTGAACTAAACTGGGAGACAGAACAACGAACCCTCAAGAGAGTCTCATTCTGAATAAGAAAAGAGAATCCCATAATATCACATTTTAGAAGGGTAAAATACACATCCAGAAAATCTGCAATTTGTGACCCATCAACCAGACATTTGAGCCAGATCTTCTCAGTTTGAAAATGTTTTTTTTTTTCACTGATTCTTGAATTGGTGGAACCATTAATCAGAGATTCCATATCTAAGCAGGCATTTCGGCTCATTTATCTTCCAAGTGGTATATTTAAGGTTATCAGGGATAGCGTCTGCTCCAGGTTTTAAAAATCTGGAACCAGTGATTACATTACTGAAATCACTTCTTCCATGTAATATCATTGTAAGAGCCCGAATACAGATATAACCAGTTTATGGGACTTTGTTCTGTTTTACACTATAACCCAGTAGGGCACACGAGCAATATAAACACTTCTACAGCTTACCTGTGTTCATCAGGAAGAAATATCTTAGACAATATTAATTAACAGACAGTTAATTCAAACCAGGCTTGAACAACAGAAAACATTCTGGTTATCATCATTTCCAATTTATGTTTAAACATATGCGGACATAACTCTCCTAATTCTATAAACTTGGGTACCGTCAGTTGCACACACACAACTTAATTTAATAATTGGCTGTTCATTGACGTTAACAGCCAACTATTAGCTTGAATTGGTGTTCAGTGGCACCAACTGCCCCTAGTGGCTATTCTAGAAACTGCACGTTCATTTTCTGTCACCTGAAACTTCTGGGAGGATGTGGCTATGGGACACAGAGAAAAGCTGACCAATTCAAAAACTATTTTTTCTCTTGTGTTTACCCCGTGTGGGGATTCACAAAACACCAAAGTACGATTTAGTATGGTTTTTTTTGCTCTTAAAGAATATTCAAACTTACTTCTGTTAAATCGCATTGAAAATTGACCCTGTCAGCGGCAAACTATGAAATCTTTAACAAGTGCTGGACACAGATATTTAAGCTAAGTGCAAACTTGTTAAAGATTTCACAGCTTGCCACTGCCAGGGTCAATATTCATTGCGATTAACAGAAGTAAATTTGAATATTCTTCAAGAGTAAAAACACATGCTAAATCGTACTTTGGAGTTTTTGGTGCCCTATGATAGAAATCAAGCGTCTTTTACGTATAAAAGCCATAGAACGTAATAGCGCTTAAAACCTGAGGCAGGTTGCCTCTGGTTTCGGAGAGCTTTTCTCCAGAGCATGATATAAGCACAATTCATGTAAGAATACTTTGCTAGGAGTTGTGTTGTTTTAAGTATCAGTTTACATTTAACAACTGCAGCATACACTGTTGATTCACAAAATACCACAAAACCACCTGCCCCTCTCTGC
Source organism: Microcaecilia unicolor (assembly GCF_901765095.1). Classification (NCBI taxonomy): domain Eukaryota; kingdom Metazoa; phylum Chordata; class Amphibia; order Gymnophiona; family Siphonopidae; genus Microcaecilia; species Microcaecilia unicolor. The sequence continues at coordinate 29,738,987 of NC_044044.1, forward strand.
CTTTTTATATCAGGGACTATTTTGCATGTGATTTGCAACTACTGGAAGGTACCTGTGTGTCCTTTGTAAATAGGCGACTCCGTCTTGTTCCACATCTGATCCGACACTGCAGAGTTGCTGAATCCCAATCATTACCTTGTACTTTATTTAAAACATGAAGCATTTGTACATTGTTATTTTTTTGGTTGATGTCCTGGCACGTAAGTACTCTGGAAATCCTTTAGAAGACGCTTTTGAGTGTTTTCTTTGCTTTAAGAAATCATCATCTTATCGTTTCCTTATTTTGTACAGAGGTCCGTTCCCAAGTGACCTTAAAGGAATCGGGTCCTGGAGTTGTGAAGCCCTCGGCCACTCTCACACTGTCCTGTAAAGTCACCGGTAACAATATTGGTGATGGCTATGAATGGACCTGGATCCGTCAGCCTCCTGGGAAGGCACTGGAATGGTTGGGAAACATATATGGTCCCAGCGGGGGCACTAGCTACAACCCCCTACACCAAAGCCGATTAACTATCTCCAAAGACAATGCCAAGAACGAGTATTATTTAGAAATGAGGGAAATGAAAACTGAAGACACGGCCACATATTACTGTGCAAGAGAGACACAGTGTGAGGAAGGAAGGGGAGGCTCAGACAAATACTGTGGGTCTTTTTTTAGATGTAACGAGGGGGAAGCAGCTGACTATTTGGAACTTCGTTTCTGAAAATGTTACACAAACTGCCCCCTCAACCCTGATTACATTGTGGGGTAATTTTACAAAGCTACGCTAGGACTACCGCGGCAATGGCATGCAGCAAATTGGCCGTGCCCCAGGAGCCTGTTGCTAGTTCTGCAGTTTGAAAAAAAAACTTTAGTTCTGGGGCTTACCCCTAACATAATTGGGCAGTGCCATGAGCTGCCCCGTTACCACTGGGTTAGCTTGAGAGCCATTACCACTTACTAAAGAGGAGGTGATAAGGGATCTCCCAGAAAAATGGCCGCACGGCAAATGCTTAACTTACTACAGAGTCATTTCTGTTTTTAAAGAAAACTTCTTTTACCCACTGTGGTAAAAATGGTCTCGGTGTGTGGCAAACTTGCATGCTGATTCCAAAACTGGGGTCCTTTTACCGTAACCTGGTAAAATGACCCCGTGGAGGGGCATAATCGAACGAGGGTGTCCTCACAGGACGTCCCCGCAAAAGGTCGGGGAATCCCGTATTATCGAAACAAGATGGGCGGCCATCTTTCGTTTCGATAATACGGTCGGGGACGCCCAAAGCTCAACATTTAGGTCGTCCTTAGAGATGGTCGTCGGCGATAATGGAAACCGAGGACGCCCATCTCAGAAACAACCAAATGCAAGCCATTTGGTCGTGGGAGGAGCCAGCATTCGTAGTGCACTGGTCCCCCTGACATGCCAGGACACCAACCGGGCACCCTAGGGGGCACGGCAGTGGACTTCAGAGAAAGCTCCCAGGTGCATAGCTCCCTTACCTTGTGTGCTGAGCCCCCCAAAACCCACAACTGTACACTACCATAGCCCTTAAGGATGAAGGGGGGCACATAGATGTGGGTACCGTTGAATTGTGTTGGGTTTTGGAGGGCTCACATTTACCACCACAAGTTTAACAGGTGGGGGGATGGGCCTGGGTCCGCCTGCCTGAAGTGCACTGCAGTACCCACTAAAACTGCTCCAGGGACCTGCATACTGCTGTCGTGGAGCTGGGTATGATATTTGAGGATGGCATAGAGGCTTGAAAAAATATTTTTAAAAAAATGTTATTAGGGTAGGAGGGGGTTAGTGACCACTTGGGGAGTAGGGGGAGGTCATCCCCAATTCCCTCCGGTGGTCATCTGGTCATTTAGGGCACATTTTTGTGGCTTGGTCGTAAAAGAAAAAGCACCAAGTAAAGTCGGTCAAGTGTTCGTCAGGGACGCCCTTCTTTTTTCCATTATAGGCCAAGAATGCCCATGTGTTAAACACGCCCCAGTCCCGCCTTTGCTATGCTTCCGACATGCACCCATGAACTGTGGTCGTCCCTGCGACGGAAAGCAGTTGAGGACGCCCAAAATTGGCTTTCTGTTATGCCGATTTGGGCGACCCTGGGAGAAGGACGCTCATCTTGCGATTTGTGTCGAAAGATGGGCGCCCTTCTCTTTCAAAAATAAGCCTGTAAGTGAGTTAAACATGGATAGAACAGAACATATTCAATTGAAGTCTCACAATAAATAGAAAGAGAGTCCACAACATAACAGACCTTTCTCTGAGAAACGAGAACTTTTCTTCAGTGAAATCTTAGTTTCATCATCTTTATAAGTCTGAGTGGTCCTTTTACCAAGCTGCGGTAAAAGGACCCCTGAGATGGCGTCATAAGAACATAAGTGTTGCCATACTGGGACAGACCGAAGGTCCATCAAGCCCAGCATCCTGTTTCCAACAGTGGCCAATCCAGGTCTCAAGTACCTGGCAGAAACCCAAAGAGTAGCATCATTCCATGTAGAACCCCAAAGAGCAGCAAGATTCCATTCAGAATCCCAAGTACATAAGTACATAAGTGTTGCCATACTGGGACAGACCGAAGGTCCATCAAGCCCAGCATCCTGTTTCCAACAGTGGCCAATCCAGGTCTCAAGTACCTGGCAGAAACCCAAAGAGTAGCAACATTCCGTGTAGAACCCCAAAGAGTAGCAAGATTCTAGAATTCTAAAGAACGAGAAGATTCCAGGCAGAATTTCAAAGTATAAGAACATTCCATGTAGAACCCCAAAGAGCAGCAAGATTCCATTCAGAATCCCAAGTACATAAGTGTTGCCATACTGGGACAGACCGAAGGTCCATCAAGCCCAGCATCCTGTATCCAACAGTGGCCAATCCATGTTATTTCCAATTTTTGTTTAAAGGTATGTGGAGATTTCATGATTAGACAATAAAGACCCCTGAAACTGTCCTTTTCTTCTGAATGGAAATACTCCATTTATATTTTCACTGAGGGGTCTTTTTACAAAGGTGCGTCAAAAACTGGCCTGTGGCAGTGTGGGCGCATGTTTTTGATTGCGTCGCACCCTTTTCATACCAAATCTGGAAAAAAGGGATTATTTTAATGAGCCAGAAAATGGATGTGCGGCAAAATAAAACCCAGCAAATGCTCAAAACGTACCACCTCACATTGACAGCGGTAAGTTCTCATGCATTACCTGGCGGTAAGTATGCATCACAAGCCAACTGCCATCTACCACCATTTTCTACCGTGTGTTTTCAGTGCGAGCTAATTCCAGAATTACTGCCCAGGGTAGGTGGTAATGCCAATTTGGCTCACACTAGAT